>NW_012267228.1:7400168-7544097 GCF_000151885.1 Dipodomys ordii
ACAAATCGTTTAAATAGGGATACAGGTGGACCCATTGCAACAATGAGATGTACAAATTGTTATGTTGAAAAATGAACTTTACAACTTTGGGGAGGGCGGCGGGGGGGTGGGAGGGCAGAGGGAAGGGGAGGGATATGGGTGGGGGGATGGGATATGGGAAGGGATGGGAAGGGGAAACAAAAGAGGAGGCAACAATGCTTAATAAGAATTGTACTCATTATCTTGCCCACGTAATTGTAATTCCTCTGTACGGTAATTTCATAATAAAAATTTAAAAAAATAGGACTGTGACAATGAAGAAAGGAACATGACTGCTTTTATTTGAATCAAATGCCTTTGCAAAGTGAAGCTTTTATTCGTGCATTTTTTTCATATTCTTGGGATAACTTGGTGTGTCCTTGTCCTTAGAACTGATTATTCCAAAATTGCACAAATAGATTTGCAATAAGAATGTTATTATAAGAAAAGGCATTGCAAGCTGGATAATTTTTAGCCTCTGGGTCTCCATTCTAACTAGATGAATGATTTCATATTGATTTTGTTTCTGGTGCATGTTGCTATCGTTAAAACATAATAATCTGTTGTTATATTGATCATCTTTCTTTGTTAAGGGTGGCAAATTACCTTCCAGACAAGTAGTAGATACAGAGAGAGCTTTTCTGGATTTTTATGGAAATGCTAATATTTTACAACTATGCTAAATATGATTGGAAATTTCTGACCAGGAATTAAAAAAAATTGCTATCATATTTTTTCATTATTCACAGATGTGCCAAAATAATGCTTCACCAAAAGACTTGGGGAACTCCATCTTGGTGACAACTACAACCTTAATAGATCCCCAGACCCTAAACCAAAAGGTTTTTATGGGGAATAAGTCACTAAAATACACAATGTAACTATTTGATTAAAAGATGCATTTCAAGCTAGGCACCAGTGGCTCATGCCTATAATCCTGGCTACTCAGGAGGCTGAGATCTGAAGATTGCAGATTAAAACCAGCCCAGGCTGGAAAGTCAGTGGGAGTCCTATCTCCAGTTAATCAACAAAAAAACCAGAAGTGAAGCTGTGGCTCAAGTGGTAGAGCAAAAAATATTTCAGGGGGGGCTGGGAAGGTGGCTCAGTGGTAGAGCGCTTGCCTTGAATGCTCGAGGCCCTGGGTTCGATTCCTCAGCACCACATAAGCAAAAAGAAAAAAGCCGGAAGTGGCGCTGTGGCTCAAGTGGTAGAGTGCTAGCCTTGAGCTGAAGAGCTGAGGGACAGCGCCCAGGCCCAGAGTTCAGGCCCCACAACCGGACCCCCCAAAAAAAATAGTTCAGGGCCAGTGCTCTGGCTCTGAGTTTAAGCTCCAGGGATAGGAGAGAGAGAGGGGAGAAAGGAGAGAAGAGAGAGAGGAGGGGGAGGAGGGGGGAGAAAGGGACAAAGGGAGAAAGAGGGAGAGAAAGAGGGAAGGAGGGAGGGAGGTAAGGAGGGAGAAAGGGAAGGGAAGGGAGGGAGAAAGGGAAGGGAAGGGAGGGAGAAAGGGAAGGGAAGGGAGGGAGAAGAGAGAGAGAGAGACCAGAAAGAAATGTTTCTCATTTACAGCAGGTCAGCACTCCAAGTTAACTTGTTGAAGCTTGATTCTGTCACTAAATGAGTGGCAGTGGACATTGCTTTTTAATTTTCTTTTGGCTGGTAAATTCCAGGGTATTATGAGTCTTTTCATCATTTGAAGCCATACATCTTTAGGATTACTTCCCAGAATGTGCCATTTAAAAACAGTGTTTGGGAAATGCAACTAATTAAGGTTATTGTTTAAATCTTTAAGTAGTTGTACAAGGAAGATGTATGAATACAGTGAAGCTTGATCTATGTCACCCCCTTCCCTTACATTTCTTAATTTTGGAGTATATAATAAATTATTGACTGCATTCCTCCGGAGGCCTTTCATTGTTTCTTCCTCTCCCTTTACAAGTACCCATAATTTGGTGTGTATTTTGTTGGATTTTAATTTAGTCTTTCTCAAAAATATACTATTTGAGCTCTCCATTTGCTTTATTGGTATATGAACTGATATTAACATTACTATGACCTGTATCAATGCCATTGTGTAGATTAAACAAATTATATATTGAGAGCAGAAAATATGGTAATGGTCAAGGAAGATTGACTTTTGTTAGAGGATCCAGAGTCAGTTAACCTAATGATGAGTCAAGTTAGTAGCAGCTAATTATTGTAGGCTATTTTAAAACACAACTCAGATTAGCTGTAGTCAGAATGTGTTGTTTCATCTTGGTTTAAGAAAAAATTACCACATGAGTTACCTATATTATCATGACTGGATTTTTATTTCTTTGTAGAATCTCCTTAGTTTTTACTATAAGATTTCATGGCAGAGATACTTGTGGAGATGACTTGTTTGTCTTCTGTTCTTTGATCCATTTTGTATGTCTTGGAAAATAGAAGACAATAACCTTGGTAGTACAAATAGACTATGATTTGATGCACTAACTTTTTTATGATTCTAATTTGTTTTTATTGTAAAGGTGATGTACAGAGGGATTGCAGTTACATAAGACATACGTACAATTCTTGTCAAACATTATTACCCCCTCCCTTGTTTTCTCCCAGTGACCCTCTCCCCTACTCCCTCCCCCCACCTGTTGAAAAGTTCATTTTCAACATGGTGTCTAGTGAGTATCATTTGTTGCATTGGTTTGCCATTTGTCCTTTCTCTCACCATTTCTGATTTGCCTCCCATCCCCAAATCAGAGAAGCTTATACACAATACAAAGGTTACTGAAATCAGAAACCGTGATTTCAAACTTGTATAGGACCCAAGGGGCACCATTGTACTTTAAAAACTCCATTTTTTTATTGTGAAAATACCTATAGAGGGGTTACAATTATATGGGCAAGATAATGAGTGCATTTCTTATCAAGCATTGTTGCCTCCTCCTTTGTTTCCCCTTCCCATCCCTTCCCATCTCCCCCTCCCCCATCCCCTCTCCCCCGACAAAGTTGTAAAGTTCGGTTTTCTACATAATGATTTATACATCTCATTGTTACAATTTGTCCACCTGTATCCCTATTTAAACAATTTGTTTTTTCCCTTCCCCTCCACAAATTATACCAACATCAAATACAGTGAAAGCAGGGGTTATACCTTGCGGGAGGAACATACAAAGCAACAAAGAAATAACTTATAAATATGTTAGAAACAATTGCATGAAAGAAAAAGCATTTGAATACTTATCTTGGGGTTCATTTCACCTAACATCAACTTATCTGGCCTTTTCTGCTTGTCTCAGGCATATACTAGTTATTGCAAATAAGGGAAACCATGGGACCTATGTTTCTTTGGGCCTGGCTTACTTAATATAATTTTTTCCAAGTCTTTCCATTTCCTAACAAATGGGGCAATGTTATTCTTTCTAATGGAGGCATAGAATTCCATTGTGTATATATACCACATTATTCTTTTAAATGATTGATTTAATCTACAGATAAAGGACAAAATTTATGAAAGGGAATTTTGAAGTACTACCTGAGAAGATATCCAATTGTTTACTTATTTTTGAGGGAACCACATACTAGGTAAAATTGGGAATTGAGAAAGCAATTAAGATGTTATATTGATGGAACTGATCCTTGCTTAGGTGGATTTCTCTAGGGATACTTGACCTCCCAGATCATTGATGTAGTTCACATATACTGGATAATTTCATGCTCATTGTTCTGCCTAGTTTTTCTCAAGTATATGGGGAAATAATTTATTATGGAGGAAAAGCTATGAATGACTTGTGGAGTCCACAAATTTTTTATTTCTCATATGAGTCTCTATCAATTTAGTCTTTAATTTTAAGATCTAACTGGAAGAATGAATAGGAAATTGCCTATTTCTCATGCAGAACTCAATCTTAGTCATTGAGTATCATTATCATAATCCATTACACCAAAGGTGGGCAAATAGCTTCTGTAGTCACTGTTGAAACTGCTCATTTCTGTTGTAGATTGACAGCAGCCCACAGACAATACATGAATACATTGGTTGTGTTCCAATAAAGCTTTATTTATAGACATTGAGTTTTTAACTTCATATTATTTTCAGAAACTATGAATATCAAGATATATTCTCAAACTGCTCTGTTAAATGGCAACTCCTTTGTGTAACTACTTAAAGATAATTATTTAAAAAATTAAAAATGAAACCACCCCCCCAAAAAAGAAGTCATGAATAGACTTGATATTTTTGTAACTCTGGAAAGTTTAAAATAATGTTTAGTTTGTTGGCAATAGAAATCAATTAGGAAGCTCTTGATTGCCAACACCCGTATTAACCATAAAAATTGTAAGGGGAAAAAGTAATGAAATTCAGACATGTTATTATATGCATTATATATATATATATGTGTATATATATAATTATATATATATTTGGACAATGAGGAGATTAAAGAGAAATCTGGCTGCATTAGAGAGATCTGTGGAGTGAGACACATTATTTAAGATTATATACAGGAAGCTGTTGAAAGCTTTGAGCATCTCTGTCTGGCATTTGGGGGGGTGGGCGGGATGAGTGTAGCATTTGGCAAAAAGTGACAGCTAACCTAGTCCACTAGACAGCTGTTGTGGTTGGGATATGATGAAGAAAATATTTTCAGGACTTGGCATGGTTTCCTCCAGAAGATGTTGTAGGGAAAGATCTCAGTTATTATGGCTTTTATATTTACTTACCTATTTTTTTATTTTTATTTATTTTTTTGCTATTTCATGGTCTCAGATGGATGAGCTATCATAATGGCATGAGCTCAAGCCAAAGCATCGCTTTTAATAAAAGATCTTAGTTTTTTCCTTTATGAAACGAACATTTGGCACCTCTAGCATGCCTGGTATTTTGTGAAGTCCTAAGGATGTAGAGCTAGCTAGAGTATGTGCCGAGTAAAGGCCTCACACTTATTAGTTAAAAACATGAACCCCCTAGAATCCAGTGGAGCCAGATTCAAAGCTCACCTCTGTTGTTATCAAAAGAGGGCAAGGGAACCTCTCAAGAGCTCGCTTTGCTTAACTGTAATATAAAACTAACATTTCAGTGTAGTTACAATAATCGAGACTTTAAACAATGTTGGGTGAGAGAATGTTCAAGGGGATGAGAAGGCCCTACAACTCTCTGGAAAATCTCCCTTGAAGATGGCCAGGTACCTTCCAGGTTTATGTGTGGAAGACAGCCAGGAAAAGTAAAGATTTGAGCAGAAGATGCTGTGCATGGAGGGAGCAGCCTCAATGGCTCGATTTATTACCTAAATAATTAAAGACCTTGCATTTATCTATGGCGAGAATAAAACATAGAGTTCTGCATTTGCCTGGGTAAATTTTGCCAAACTGATCTCTTTGAAAAGTTCACAAACGTCCAAATTGCTTCAGTTTGAAAGATAAAAGTAGTGCCTCATAAATTTTTATTTCCACTGGGGTTTTAAAAAATGTCTATTATAAGAAGTCTACAGGTAATAGACCATGGGTTAGGGGAATATTATGTGACTAGATAACATCTTTTAAAATGGCAACTTTCTTTTCTTTGATGTTTCTTCAAAGATATTGGCTTTTTTTTTTTTTTTTGGTCAGTCATGGGGCTTGAACTCTGGGCCTGGGCACTGCCCCTCTGCTTTTCAGCTCAAGGCTAGCTCTCTACCACTTGAGCCACAGGGCCACTTACGGCTTTTTCTGCTTATGTAGTGCTGAGGAATCGAACCCAGACCCTCATGCATACAAGGCAAGCACTCTACCCCTGAGCCACCTTCCCAGCCCTGATATTGGTAATTTTGATGAAAACAGATTCCAGCTCAGAATTTTGGTTATCGGTATTGAAGAGTTCAGTCCTATGCACTATCCACTGACATCTGTACTTCCATGTGAGGTGTATAAAGTACTCTCAGTCACAGATGCCAGGTTTCCAGTATCAGCGTCATACCTGGGAATGTTAGCATCATCTGGGAAACTGGATGGTTCATGTGTCTAAAACACAGCCTTTGTCTGTCCCTTTCTGAGTTCCTGTCATAATAAAGTTACTTGTTAAGATTCAAATTTGTGTTTAAGTCTTCTGTAAGCTAAAGTATGTCAGTAATTATACAAATTTCTTGGCAATCCATTTACTTAGACAGCTACTTTGGGCCTAATTTGTAGGACAATTTTGAAGATTCAAGATACTATATGTGAAATGCAAATAGTGGCCGATTCCTAGCACATTGTATGTTCTCGCTACATGGCAAACCACAGGGTCACTATCTTTTTCACTATCATTTGCTATGTCAATGAGTAATGTGATTTCTTTGGCCCTTTTTAGTTCAGATTTTATACATTGAATGGAGTCTTGTCTCAGGTGACCCAGTTAGAGAATTGAAGTTTACAGATTCCTTAACAGATATATTTCTCTTAAAGATTTTGTCAATCTTTGAGCATGTTACCTGATTTTAAATGGGAGTAAAAGGAGGACTCTGTAAATGGACTCTCCACTTCTTCTTTCACATTGCTAGATAAAAGTTTTCTCTGACATTGCTTAAGGTATACCTGGCTTCCTCCAAAGGGTTTTCTATAGTCAATGAAGAGATTCAAGGGACAGCTGAGAATCAACATCATATTTATTTTGTTCTTCTAGTCTTCCAAGTTAGAACCTTCATGATCTAGAGTTTCATGATTTGGGCACTGGTGGCTCACATCTGTAATCCTAGCTACTCAGGAGGCTGAGATCTGAGGGTCACGGTTCAAAGCCAGACTGGGGAAGGAAAGTCCGGAAACTCTTACCTCTAATTAATTACAAAAAAAAAGCTGTAGTGGATCTGTGGTTCAAGTGGTAGAGTACTATGCCTAAGCAAAAGAGCTCAGGTACATCACTCAGGCCATGAGTTCAAGCCCAAGGACACATACACACACACACACACACACACACACACACACACAACTGTGACTCACTCCTACCCATAGACAAAAACTACTGAAATCCCTGAACTAGCTTTCCCAGGAGTCTCAATCATTCCCCAGCACCCTCCCCCCCGCCCCTCTGCCAATCCATCCCACACACCTGCCAAAACCATCTTCTAAAAATATCCTTTTCTTTGTATCTCATATCTGTTCTGGAACCTATGGTGCCTCCCTGTTATTATTCTATATCTGAATTTAGCATTCCGATGTCATCCTTTGCCCTTTTACTCTCTTACTTTAAGATTACTTCTGAATAAGTCAGGTTTAGACAGCCAATCAATTTGTAATACTCAGAAACCTTCTCCCCCTCTCCTTGTTTTTATTGCTTTCATTCCCTCCTTAACCAGTACCTGGAATCAAATTATTTTTTGTTTTTGTTTTTCAGAACTAACCTGTACTCATATCTCTTCTCTCTTTCTCTATTGTCAGGCCTTCTGAATCTTTTAACCCCCCATTAACATTTGTGTTAGTTGATTGATCTTTATCTCAGGGATTGTTAGGAAGGTTTGGAAGTGATGAATCTGGATAGTCAATTTCAACATCATGTTCTTCACATGAATATCATCTCTCACTCCTAGACTTCTGTGAGAGTTCATTAGAAAGAATGGAGGACAAATTGATAGGATTAATTGACTTCTCATTGCCACACTCAGAATTATGTAGCACTTCTAGGTTTTCTAAGTTACTTCCTTGGAGAGGTAGTTACTATGGTAGATTCCGTTGTGATACAGAGGCTGTAGGAGCCTAAGAAATGATGCCTGGGCACCTGAGAATTGTGGTTTGAAGGCAGCCTGGGCAGGAAAGTCCATGAGACTCTTATTTCCAATAAACTACTCAGAAAATGCTAGGAGTGGCACTCTGGCTCAAGTGGTAGAGCTCTAGCATTGAGCATAGTGGCTGAGGGATAGCACTTAGACCCAGAGTTCAAGCCCCGTGACTGCCTCCAAAAAACAAAAAACAAAAGCAACACGATGCTATGGGAAGCTGTATGAACTCTTAAGTCAGGCTACTGTATCTTTCATGATATGCTACGTTGGTTCTACTAATGGGAAGGAATCCTGCTTTTTCTCCCAATATCCACATTCCAAGAATGGAGCTGGCCACAAACTCTAGCTCTTACTCAGGACTCTGTAATCCTCAATTGGAGCTTGCTAACAGGCCTCACCACTACTAGATCCAGCCTATTGATGGGGATAGTACCTGAATTCCCTGTGTTCTTGTCTTGTATGGCATTCTCTCCCCAGTGTACTTACTTTTTGAGAAATGGAGGACAAAAGAATTAAAAGATGCCACCATGGAAAATCAGACCAGGTTTATTAGCCTCTTGGTCTGGGAGCATATTTCTAGGCTTTTTTTGGTTCCCTTTATTAATCTAGTAAATTGTTTGACATCATTAAAAATGTGTACCATATCAGCAGAATGCCTAGGATCTAAGGAAGCCAGATCATTGTTTCAATAACAAGACTATTTTATTGCTTAAAATGTTGACAGTGTATTTGACCCTGGTTTCTAAGGAAGGCTACTGCCCATTTGATTTATTAAATCTCAACTTGATGGATGTGGATTTACTGATGTAAGGTAAATAGTAAATCATTCATTCATTCAGCAAGTACTTATTGAGTACCTGCTATGTGGAGAATTGTACTGGTCCTACAAGGAAGTGCTGAGCATTGGAGTGCCAGATATTTAAAGATGCTTTTATGTGTTTAATTCCATTTTTCCCATGGTCTTGGGTTCATGCTGGCTCTACAGATGAATTTCTTCTCTAATGATTATCAATGTTTCTCAAATGGCTTTTCAGCAAATTCTGGACTCAAAGCTCTCTCCCTGTTCATTCCGTATTGCTTCAAGCCTAAGAAATGGTAAAGACTCCTTCATTGACACACTGATGCTCCCAAATTGAAGAACCACAGAATTTCATCCCTGAAAGCTATATTCTCACTGGGCTGTCTCAGAGACGGATATCCAATATCAAGTTGACTGAGGTCAGAAAGCCTCCTAACTCTCATTTTCTGTGTGTTTCTTTGTCAAATATCAGATAATTATTTTCTGGTTGTAACTTACCTCAAGAATACTTGCTTTTACAAGGGATAATAAAAATTGTGAAGGCATTTCAAATATAACTTTTAAATTTAGTTGAAAGATACTAAGTTATGAATGTATGATCCCACATGTCATGTCTTTATCAAACACCATGGTGATTCAAATATTTCTATCATGGAGGCATTTGGGGGAAGATGGTGGAAAGTCTTTTGGCTCCTGATAAATGATGGTCCAGGGAAACATGAATTCATTGGGTATTGTTGGGTGTTAGGTGCCAAGCAGTGTTTGGACTGCTGGATCCCATAGCATGATAAGTAGAAATCTTGGCTTTGAAGTAAGACAGAACTGAGTGCAAATCCAACATTGCTGGTTGCATACTTCTGAGGAAACTCATTCAACCTCAAATTTCTCACCAATAAGATGAGCATAGTAATTGTATTTACCTCCTAGCTTTGAAGATCTGTGCATCAGTGCTTAGAATCACTGCTGGCATTTTGAAAGCTGGATATAACAAAAACAACTACTAGGAAGTGCATAGTATGTAGGTTCTTATCCCAAGTTCTTGGCCCTTTCCGAAGAGGCTCTCGTTTGTATTGGAACTGGCACATTCCATTTTACAACACTGTTTTTAGTGTTGGGAGTTCCCAAATTCTGACACATTGTTTTGAAAATATTCTCAGGTTGGTATAGGAGCAAATATTTTACAAATATAAAAAGGTAGCATTCTGTTTAGAGGAGCAGCATTAAGTTTCTGTTTCCTTGGGTGGTTTTCTTTTGTCTGTTTTTGTTTTTAGAATTGGCTCTGAATGTTTATTGTTGGGCACAGTAGTTCACAACTGTAATCCCAGCTACTGTGGAGACTGAGATCTAGAGGATCAGGAGTTGAGGTTGTTGGGGTGAAAACATTAGTGAGTTCTCACCTCAACCAATAAGCTAGTTGTGGTGGGCTAGATTTGTAACCCTAACTACATGGGAGGCTGTAGGAGGAGGATCACAGTTTGAAGTTTGTCCCTGTTAACAAAAATGTAAGACGCTACCTGAAAAATAACTAAAGGAAATAGACTAGATGTGGGGCTCAAATGGTCTAGCACTGGTCTAAAAAACATAGAGGGTCTGAGTTCAAACCCCAGTATCACAGAATTTCAATCAATAAATATTTGTGTTTTTGTCTTTGATTGGTAGTGAATGAATTCCCTAACAATGCCTTAATAATCTCCATCCTTCCCACAAAACACATAGATACAAACACAAGACAATTCAAACGAGTGACAGCGAACACCAGCTGAATTATTTCTACCCTTGTCCAGATGTATTCAGGAAGGAAAACCCATGAGAAACTTCATCAAGTTGCTTCTAGGTCATGCGTGTTTGCGTCCTGCCAGCTTCCCGCGAGGGAGTTCCGCACTCAGTCACATGGGAAACGGGATGAGGGACTCTGCCAGGCCTCCCTGTGATGAGTGCTGTCGTGTTGGCGCTGAGAAAAATTAGCAAACTGTGAAATTGGAATTTAATTGTGATAAGATTCTCTTGCAAAGAAATCTCTTCATGGTGGCGGGGGTGCACGAAGGCTCCCTTTCCTCACTTGGCTCAACTTTAATTAATCACAGTGACAAAGCTCTTGGCAGATGCTGGTCTTGTAGGCCATTCAAGATTATTATGTATTTGCCCCAGTGGCCATGAGTAGGTGGTGTCCTTGTGGGGTCAGGAAGAGAGAGGCCAAGGATCTGGTGTTGTTTCCTGTCACATAGTGGGTGAGGGAGGAGTTGTGTTCCCTTGCATCAGGGCTTGAGATTCTAGGGAAAATTAACCACCCACTGAAAAGAAGTTGCTTTGTCAGGACCTAAAAGAAAATCTGAACACTGAGGGCCAACGTAGCTGTTTGTCTTGAAATATTGGCCTATACTGGACCTCCTAACATAAAAAAGCACACACACACATATGCACAAATATATATGGACATATAAACACACAAATATATGTTCATATATATACACACAGAAATATATACATACATCTGGGCTTTTAGTTTCTGTTTTCAAAAATGGAGATCTTGCGATGGACACTCTATGTCCCCGTGCCAGGGAGGGCCAGGCTGAGCATAGGCAACGCCTCATACCTTTGGCTGAGCTATCATGATCCAGTGTTTCTACTTTTACATTTTCTAGTGTATACTTGACCATCAGCCTGTGTCATAGCCAATAAGGTAGCTAGAGCTTCTTCCTTCCTTCCTTCCTTCCTTCCTTCCTTCCTTCCTTCCTTCCTTCCTTCCTTCCTTCCTACCTTTTCTCCTTCCCTCATTTCCCCCCTTCTTCCCTCCCTCTCTCTCTCTTTTTGTATATGCTGGTACTGGGTCTTGAACTCAGGACATCAGGCTCTTGCTTAGTTTTTTCACTAAGACTAGTGCTGCTGCACTGTGCATCACAGCCCCACTTTCAGCTTTTTGCTGGTTAATTGGAAATAATTGGAAATAATAGTTCCATAGTTATGTCTCTGGGATGAGCTTTGAACTATGATCCTTATCGTATCTCTGTGTGAGAGGATAGGGTTATAGGTATTAGAAATCTATGCCCAGCTATGGGTTATTTTAATCTAACAATGTCTGCAAAACTGTTTCTAAACAAAATATACACTGGAAAATATAGATCAGCAAAAAAATGGAGGTGTGGGTATATGTGCGTGTGTGTGTGTGTGTGTGTGTGTGTGTGTGTGTGTGTATGTGTGTATGTGTTTGTGTGTGTGTATAAACTAAACTTCTATAATGTTTGATTCTTCTCCACATTTATTAGCATCACTAGTCGAGGGGGTTTGCTTTGACAGGTCCAGGTACCTTGGTCTTAGCCACCCCGTCCATCACTGTCCCTCATTTCCCCTCCTCTCTTCTCAAACCAGTCTCAACAAGCTTCGTTGTTTTATTTTTGCACATAATTCTGAAGAATTTTTACCACATTCCCCCGCCTCTCACCCTTTCCACATAGTAAGCTCATGTCAACAACTTGTTTGGCATAGTTTTTTCTCTTTGTCTCTGCATCATCGCCCCAAATGTATCTTTTCCTTTCCTTTTTTGTTTTAGTTACTTAACTGATTGTTGGGCTCATATGTACAAAGCTGTGTCCAGATTTCAGCTAGCATTGTAAGCACTGAGGGTTTAACTCTCTGTTGCCATCTTTTCTTGCTTTTCTGGATGTAGCTGGGAAGTCCCAGCTGGGCATAGGGATTTGGCTTCTGTACACTGATGACTCCTAAATCCTACCCACATTCCTCAAGTGAATTTCCGTTGTCTTCCTGCCTCTATTTCAGCAGGCCCCAAACAAATCTCTTTCCCCAGGTTGCTATTCTAGAGTTCATGGTATAATATCCAGGAGTTACCTAAGCCAGAAAACTAGTTTCTTGTTTTCTCCTTCAACCATTTTATGTTTAATGTCACTAAAATACATGATTTGATCTGTCTAATATTTTTGTGATTCACTTCATTCTGACTTCAAAAATACTATCTGATTAATAAATACCCTCATTTCCCAGCCTGATCCTATAGCCATCTCTTCAGTGTCTTCCTGCTCTATCGTTGTCTTCTGACACATTTCCTTTGCTGTAGCGCCATGATTTTGCTCAGAGGTACCGCTGATGCTCTTGTTTGCAGGTACTTATTTGAGCATTGAATTGTAATGGAGGTACAAATTCCATGCATTGGCACAGAGGCCTCTGGAGGTCTCGTGCCTCTGTCTGCCTCTACTGTCTCGTCCTTCATCCTTTATCTTCATATATACAGTGCTAAATGGCTTGCTTTTACGTGGGCCTTCTGTTTGTGTTTTTTCTACAGTGTCCTTAATTGAAAATCCCTGTCCTCTCCTCTACACCAGACCATTTCTCCCTGTACTCCAGAAGTCAGCTGTGATTTTTACCGTTCCAGGGTGATTTCATGGTTCCACCTCTAAGCACAAAAGTTGACTCCATTTTCTTTGTGTTTTCTCAGTATCAGTCTTAGAATGGACTCCTCTCCTTTTAATCCCCACTGCTGTTTCCAGATTGGGTGCTCATTAGTGGCAGGTCCCCTGCTGATTCTGGTGGCCTAAGGCCAAACAGGCCTGTGACACATAGTCACTGCTCAGTAACCCTGTATTGAGTTAATCAATTAATCCATGAATAAGGTATGTTAATGTAACACCAGAATTCACCATTTTGCTCTTCAATCCACAGTTATTTAAAAATTTCCAAAGTTTTAGAGCTCTCCTTTAAGTCTGGGTTGTATCAACTTTTATCATGTTTCTTTGAGCAGTCCTTGAATGAGTTTGGATGTTTGGTTAAGAGGAATGTAGAGTTATATGTAAGTACATTTGAGGCTCCTGGCCTCAGAGGAAGGGTCTTTAACATGTCACATTTGAAATAAGAAGATGGCTCAGTTGAAAACTGCAGCTTCTTCTGGTAGCTTTGGAAATGGTGACTTTTCTCTTGAGCAATTCAGAATATACTGAGAAGCAGAACAGGGATATGAACAAACAACTACAGGTTTTGATGGACAGTGATAGGAAGCAATATCACGTAGACTTCTGTCCAGGGGAGTCTTTAGCTCCAACTACAAAATGCAAGAAAAGGGAGAAAAATGACCCCTCAAAATTGAGAGTATGCCAAAGAAGCTGCGTGTTCCTTGCCTGATTGGGGAACTCCAAAGTGGGCATTTGGATGATGTAGTTAGCCAAGATGGAAGGCATCCTGCAATGACTGGGACCGGGGCATGGTTTATGCTGAACAGAAGAGAGTCTCCTTTACTGTTCTAGAGAGGGGAGATGTAGTTCTGACACCACAGCTGATTGTTTGAAGTAGATTTTGTACAAGAGAATTAAAAAACTGAGGTCTTATCCAGCAAGTGCACTTTAGAGAGGTGAGCTGAACTGACAGGAACAGTAAACTTGATCATGGAAGAGTGTGTGGAAGCCAGAGAGGGACAGAGAGTTGTTCCTATGATAGGAGCCCAAAGATTGTATGTTAAACAGACTCACCCAAAGTCTGGGGTATAGCTGACAAGAACAGTAATAGTTTGAAGCAGGATGGCCCTTGGTATCCTAGCTTCAACACAGGGCAGGGCATGTGTGCTGATTAATGGCTTGGTTTACATTCCCGGTATTTTTAGCTCAGTCTAGCTGAGCCCAGATCAATGGGATATCTGACTTTGCTATAAACTTGGGGAACTTCTGGTGGACATCTGTGGTGGTATAGCTGGATATGAAGTCAGCTATGCCTAGAGATGAACTGTAGCTCTCCTCAAACACGCAGCTATTACTTGAACATGCTTGAAACTCACTGTGCCCATCCAGAAAATAGGCAAGGTGACAGATATCAATGGCGGGGGGGGGGCTTAGAAGGTTCAGTGATATAATGCATCCACCACACCTAGCATTACATCTGTCATTCAGCCAGCATCTGTCAGCAAGAGCTGAGCCTACCAGGACTTAATAAGAACATCCTTAACACAATTAATGTTACCAATGCTATTGAAACATTACCTCTCTTCTTTCATTTACTCTGATTCTTTATGTTCTCCGGTCCAGTAGTTTGTTTATGTTCTTAGCTTGAATAATCCAGAGAGAACATGTATGCGCATTCAGTGATTCTCATCAGAGAACAAGGAAAGATATTTGCTGTATATTTTTTGAAACCTAAAATGGCCATTTCTGGGTCCCCCTAGCAGGAAAAAATTCCATTTTTGTTAGTAAGAAAAGTAGGATAGAAGTCTGCTTGCTGGTAAAGAGGATTTCAACTGTACTTTTTAATCATGAAAGCACAGTAAACATGACTTTGCGCATGGGAAACAGGACACGGGAATCTCAATATTTCTTACTGGATTCTGATGGTAATGCAGGAGCAGCAGCTTTGTCAACACAACCCAAGACATTAGAGTCAGAACTCCTGGCTATCATTAAAAATGTACTATGTGGAGAATTGGACGAGGGTCCATGGAGGCGCCGATGGCTGCCTAATTTATGTGCTTTTCAGCTGCTAAGCTGAGGCTGGGGAACGCAGGCTTCTTATTTGACATTCATATTCCATTCAAGTAGTATGCATGATTTCTGGTGATATGCTATCACCAAGAATCAGCTAATTATTGCTTTCAAACAGAGCCCGCAGGTTATTTGATTAGCCAAGCACCATCATATTCTTGATCACAAGTAGCAATGTTCATGCTTTTTTAAGTACGAGCTTAGAAGCTTTCAATCCAGTAGCTACTTATTTATTTTTATGACAGTCGATAACCCAGATGCATCTGTCTTATTCCTTGTCTTGATTCATCTTCCTAACTTTCCCCTTCCCTCCCTGCTCCTGAGACTGCTTCTGAAGGAAATACCATGCTGTGTTTCTTCCCAAGAGCTTGTCAGAGAGAATGGTTTTGTCATTTGAAGAATGTGTTCATGATGCCATGACAGATTTACCCTTATCCTTCCGGTACAGCGCCTGAGATGCAGTACATGCAGAATATCACAGGGTTTCCCCCATTTCCTTATTCTACAATTTCTTTTGCCTAGGAAAGATGACCAGAAAACTTGGATGCAGGAAGTGACCTTGTGTGAACGTTGAATTATTTTATTTCCACAACTATTTTGTCTTTATGGGGAGAGTAACTTTTCCAAGGATTTTTTTGGTACCATCATGTAAGCAGACTGTGGGAGGTATTGTAAAAAAAAAATTACTTAGAACTAAAAGGAGTCAAATTTTATAAGACTCGGGCTGGGAAGGTGACTCAGTGGTAGAGCGCTTGCCTTGCATGCTCGAGGCCCTGGGTTCGATTCCTCAGCACCACATAAGCAAAAAGAAAAAAGCTGGAAGTGGCGCTGTGGCTCCAGTGGTAGAGCGCTAGCCTTGAGCTGAAGAGCTGAGGGACAGCGCCCAGGCCCAGAGTTTAGGCCCCATGACCGGACCCAAAAACAAAAAAAAAATTTATAAGACTCATCTATTTGTATTAATTTCCAGTGCTCTCAACCATGATCACATCTCTCCTTTAGGAATAGTTATTTGCATGAAACCTATTGCATTAAAAATGTTCTCACCCACCTCATGGGAAAGTGTGTAATTCACAAATATCGAGGTTTAGTATTTTAATGTGGAAAAAGACCTGCCTGACTGATAGATTTGTTTATGTTCTGCCTTCCCCACATGTTCCTACTTCCCACCATGTGTTGACCCTTGTGTGCAAACCCCAGTGGCTTCCTGTGGACTTAATCCCGGCCTCTGTGTCCTGTGTCTGTGCTATGACTAATAATACATTCTCTATTTCTGGCTGCCTGTCTCCCAGGAAGAAAGCTTCAGCAGCTCAAGACCAAGTCAGATCTATGAAGGGCGGTTCTCAGTATCAGAATGTGTTATTATGTTGAACAACATTCTAGCTCCTTGTAACTATAGTTGGGATGTTACACAACACTTGATTCTCATTCTCATGATTTTTCTCTTTGTATGATTTTTAATTTTTTAAAAATTATCTTTAGGTAGTTGAACAAAGGGGTCTCAATTCACTTTGTCAGTTTATGAGTATCATGCATCCTGATTGGACACCTTTTGATCTTTTCTAGGAAGATCTACCATTTAGACAAATGATGGATAGGTGAATCTCCATAAAACATAACCTCATACTAATGATACCAATACTCTACAAAATAGGTATTTTTATTCCCATATATAGTATGGGGGTTTTAAGGCCAGTAATGTTCATGTGTCTATTATATCATCCTGTGAGTTGTTATAAAGTATATTAATCTATTTTTTGTGAATTTCACAGTTGTTCTGCTAAAACAAAATATTAATTTGAGCTCTGTGGCTGTGGCTATTTCGGAGATCTAAGACTTTCTGAAATCGAACCACAATGTTGGTCTATATAAGCCTTTTGGTAGAACAGTCACAAACCTCTCTCATCAGATTTCCAATGAGATATCTAACCTCACATACTATGAATACCCAGTATAGATTTTTTATAGTATGCTAGCTATGTTTTGGGTCATCCCTCTTTATTTTTTCTAGGCATAGTACATGAAAACTATACTCTTCTTTATGTATGTTAGGGAGCTATGCTTTATTTATTCTGTTTTTTTCTCCTCCCCTTCCTTTCTAAGGCTAACTGTAGGCTTTACACTTATTTCTAGTATATATAATTTTGTTAAGTTCTTGAGTTGTTTTTTTGTATCAGTTTATTTAAATTCTTAGGAGAGGGTTTTTAGTCCTCAACTCTGCCTTGTGATTCTTTTTTGCTATTTAAACCACGAAACTAAAAAATTAAAAAGGGGCGAGAGAAGAGAGAGTTTTTCAATAATCCTGGACTAAAGGATATTGACCAATTCCAAAGATCCAGAATGTAAACATGTTGTCCTTCTTGCAGTTCTGCCAAGATTATTCCTAAAAATAATTTCTTGTAGCAATTAGCCTCTCTAGGTATGTTGAGTCAGTGAGGGGTGGGTGTGTTAGTTCCTCATCAGACCCTAGGGTGGATTGCAAGAAGTGGGCATCTCAGTCTAACAGGAATGCAAACACTTGTTTAATATTTATTGAGAAGTGGCTTTATTATTAATCTGAGCTATGGATTTTTTTTCTGGTCAGTTTAAACTTATTTAGAATTTTCTGTTTTTTAGATTCTTTTTTTGTCAGTCATGGGGCTTCAACTCAGGGCCTGGATGCTGGCCCTGAGCTCTTTTGCTCAAGGTTAGGGCTCTACCACTTTGAGCCACAGTGCCACATCCAGTTTTCTGATGGTTAATTGACAATAAGAATCTCACAGATTTTCCTGCCTGGGATGGCTTTGAATTGTGATCCTCAGATCTCAGCCTCCTGAATAGCTAAGATTATAGGTATAAGCTATTAGCACATGGCTTGGACTTCTTTCTTCCTTGTGATTCATGAATAGATAGCATCATCAGACAGAACAGAGAGAGCGTACATGTGACATCTTGTTCAAAATAGAACCCCCAAATTCAAAGTGTAATTTCCAGGTTGATAAATCACTTTGTATCCTTCACTAATGCCATTTTATATTTAAGTAAAACTAGAATGTATGTCAGAAATATATCCCAATGGCTGCATTTTAGATAATGAACAAATCACTCAGGTTTAGATGAAACAAAAAATAACAGAGCACTTGGTCCTGCCTTCGCATTAGCACGTCAAGTGAGTGTCGGCTGGCCTGTCCACAGCAGCAGGAGCAGTCTGTAATTGCAACATGCAATTTGCAATTATTCGTTGCAGAGTAACTCCACCGAGCAAGTTCAGCACCAGGAGAAGTGATTTCCCTGCTTCCAGCCTGAGCTTGTTGTCTGCTTTTGCCAATTATGTTAGTAGTCTCCATGGAAAGCAGAGTTAACTAGCAGTGTGCTTAGGCTTTTTTATTTTTTTTCCTGGGGATGCTGTAATGGGCTCTATGAACTGATGTTCGAGGCAGCTGTCCAACTGTCTCCCCCTTCATTTGGCTCTCCAGACAAGAATGCACTACAGATTAAATAAATATAGCTGTCAGACACTCTGGAGAGGAGTCACAGCACACAATAACCCAAAAGGGGAACTGACTTGAGTAGGCTAATTTAAGTAAAGGCTTAGCTTCTTTGGAGGAGAAGAAATGTGCTTCCTAACTTTGCACTTTTTCCCCATTGAATAGAGTTAAAGTGGAAAATGATTGATGGACCTGAAAGGCCAAACCTGAAAGAGTTTTGGGTCTATATTCCGAACAACACTTTAATCAACCTAGGCATGTAAGTTCTATGAGGGCTTTTTTCCTTGTCTGGCTTACAGACAGGGAAAAGTCAACTCTGAAGCACCCCCTCTGCCAGTGATAGGAGTTTCGTGACACTCAAGGGATTTTGAGCAGAGACTTACATGAGACAATCAGGAAATGACAAGAGAGAAGGCTGCTTGGGAGAAGAAGGTCTTGAGGGCCAGGAGATCAGCTTCTAGCGCTGGTGATAGCTCAGGTGAGAAATGACACACACATGAACTGAAGCAATGAGGATAGGTTCCATCCTTGAAGAAAACTCTTGTGTTGTCCCTCAGTTAACCTTTCCCTCCACACACTCACAGGTCTAGAAAGAACTGTATCAGGGCAGAGATGAAGGGCAGTCAGAGCCAGTGTCATGTTATGGTTCTGGTACAAGGTTTGGTAAAAGGACATATTGTTTTTTTGGGGAATCACCTTGTAGTTTTGCACTGGGAAGTGAACACAAACATGCTTGTGGCTTGACTCCCTTCATTGACTGGCTGCAAGAGAATGTTACCATTATCACACCACAAGCTCCACAGGGGGTGCCTAGCTTACAGAATAGCAACTGAATCGAACCCCACACGAAGAAAGCTCATTTTATTTAGTTCAGCCACGGTTTAATAACATTTAAAAAGCCTCAACTATGTTTTACAAATAAATATAAGGTTCATGTTTAAGAATCAGCCGTAAGCCATAATGGACCTTATAGTTTATTAGTTTCATAAATGTCATCTCGTTAGTAACAACATAGACGAGGCAACTTTATAGGGGATTCTGTTGTCATCCACTGAAAGGAACACTGAATTTGTTGAGCTGAGGATTTAAGTATTCTCATCTCCCCCTTGTAATTCACCTTTATATTGTGGCATAAACCAGTATGATTTTCATTTAAACTTAGGGAATGTTTCTCTAGGAAAGAGATGAGACCAGACTCATCAGGTAGGTGACTCCAACCAGAGGCCAGTTATGTTTCTGGCTTTTATACTTCATGACTGCCTTAGGAGCCATGCTTTGGTTTCTCCATGCCCCCTTGAGTATGTGGGCCAGCCTTGTTCCACTACATTTTAATCATTTTAAGAAGTTAAAGGGGGGGCTGTGTACCCCCTTAATCTTTCTCCTTTTTCAAAATTTTAAAGACTATCTTGTATTCAGATGAAAGCTGAATCTCTAAACCCTTAAATAATACTTGGAAAAAGTCCTCCAGGTTTTTTATTTTTTGGGTAGTGGGGAGGGGGAGGGAGGGGAAGACATCGCTGGATTCTTGGAAAATAAAAATGTTGGAACACTATACTTCAATACTAATGCATAATAAAATCAATACATAATAAAATCGGTGCTACCAATGGCCTTTCCTTCAGAATGACCTACTTTCTGGTCGTTATTCTTGTTTTGTGTTAAAAAGGGGGGGGCTTTGGAAACAGATATAACAGGAATGTAGGATTCTGCTTTCTCATGAGTTTTACCTAGTCACTGATCTTGGATTTAGCGTTCAGAACATCCACATGTCCTGGCTCACGGCATTTCTCCCTTTCCCCTACATGCATGCCAGTAATTTTCCATGTCACTTAACAAGGTTACATTTGCAAGTCCCTGCCCTAGGAGTTGGTTAGATCTATAAGGGAAAACTGAGTACTCCAGCAAAGGAGATATATAATAATGAATCGTGAAAATGCTTAAAGAAATAATTATGAAGATGATGTGATTATAATGAGAGTTATAAAGGAAAAGATACAGAGTAAGCAATGATAACAGGGTCCCAAATTATTCAGGAGAAGAACCACAGGCTACTTATGGATGTAATTTCTGCTTGGAGGCCAAAAGAGAGTTGGATAAAGAAAGAGAGAGAAAGATGAGGCAGGAAAAGCTCATAATGGTGGCAAGAACAGCAGGTTTGGGGCTCTGAGATAGAAAAGTTGGTAAGTAGATGGACAGGGAGGAATGATAGAAGAATAGGGAGGAGGCAAGCACAGGGACAAGTTAACAGGGCTAGCCCTCTTCTTCAGCTTCATTGGGGGCACTCAGGGATAGGTGGTCTCTTCACGGTGATAGATTGAAGGGTTTAAGCAGAAAGTGTATTGAACAGATTTGTGTCTGCCAACAGAAGAAGGAATACCATTTGCTTCTTAAAGTCTAGGAATTCTTGTGAAAACTGCTGTACAGATCTGTAGAGTAGACTACTTTGTAGCCTACATTTAATTTCTCTGTAGGGCAATCGAAGGATTCACTTTCAGTCTGCCATGAAGTCTATTGGAAACCAGTTAAACAGACGATTAACTATTTTCATGTCTGTTTAATCAGACAATGAGAAAAGCACCCAGATATTGTAGGCCAGGAAAGAGCTAACATTTTTTTTTAACAAATTGTAGAAGAGGGCTTTTTAAACATAGACGTCTCCTGCTATATGCATACACACAAGTGCACCTGTGTACAATTTTACCGTTATGCAGGTCTCATAGAGCTGTGGGAATTACTTGTTTGTGTTGCCACTGGTGCAGCAGGATCAAAAGATTGGATAGTCCATGGGATGTGGTTTTGCTCCTGACCTCTATGACCATTTTCTTACTTACTCACAAGGACGAGTAGGGGGAAGCTTGGAAAAGAGGTTGGAAGAAGGTTGTAGATAGAGGATCTGAGCTTCTCTTGGGGACAAATACTTGGCTTTTGCTCTTTTGTTGGCCTTCCAACTCTTATTATTATTAATTATCATCATCATCATTCAGTTGTAGCACAAAGGAGTCTCCATTCAAAATGTCTATGAGTACAATGCATCTTGAACAGTGTCATCCCTTCCATCATTCTCCCCCTTTGAAGCAGTTACCTGATTCCATTTTCACATATGTACATTAAATATCGTTGTATCTGTCCATCCTTCCTCTCTCTACCCATCTGCCTTCCTTCCTTCTCCTTGACCTTGCCCACAAATTTCTTTTCTTTGCCTGGTGTATCTTTATTCAAACCAGTTGTTCCTCAGATTGTAGCCTACCATTTACCATGGAATTGTAAGGCTCCATAACTGAGAATCATCCTTGAGGTAAGGTCTTAGAGCTCAGGCATGTGCTGTACAGGCCCTGTGTAATGGGGAGACCCCTTGGGAGAATGCAAGGCTGAGAACTGCTGACTTCAGATGGACTCGATTTTAGTGCCCAGGCCTTGGATGTATTTATTCCTACATATTTGAGTTAGCTCAAAATAACCACGTTTTAAATGGAACCAGAGCCATGTCGATGCATAAACTTAGTTTGATTATGTTGCCTGTTTAATTCAGCCACCTTTCAAAAGAACACGGCTATATTCCAATTTCTCAAATATAAATATCAGATGGTGTTTAGGTTTCACGGCAAAAGGTAGACCTTTTTTTTGTTCTTTGTTTATTAAGGCTAATTTAAATCCGTGTGAAGTCTCAAATCACCATGACTTTCCAGTTCAGTAACATTTATTTAAATTATGAAAAACAATTTGCTTACTAAATTTTAACTTTTTTAACTATTAATTTGCATTCGATTGTGTTACAATGTCAAGAAAAGGTGATTGTGTTATTAGGATAGTGGTAGCCCATCTTTTAGAAGTTGGTTTCTGCCAAGCACATGTTTGTAAGCATATAGGTTGGTCTCAGAGCTGACACACTACATTGGGGGTTGAAGGGTACTTAGTACCTGCTGAGAAATCCTAGAAAACTTAGAAATCAAACCTTTCTTTCTACCTTACCTTCCAGTACCTTCTGTTTCTAGCTGAAAGTAGAAATATAGCTCACCAACCTTCTGTGCTGTCACCTGCTCCCTTCTAGAACATTCTGTGGCCACATGTATGACAAGAGATAGATGTAGGTCTGTTATAAGCTCACACTTGTGAATGGTTACCATGTGCCATGTACCTTGCTCAGCACTCCACATATATTAAATTGTTTTAGTCCTGATAACAACAAAGTTAGGTAGATGAAAAAGGTTGAAGTATTTTGGGGTAGGAGACTGAGAACTCCAACTGTCCCTGCTTAAAATTGTTCCAGAAGCATGAGTCACCAGGCTGGACTTGAGCTGAGTTTCCGTTGGCCTTGGGGGAAATCAAAGATGCTCTTGTCACCGGTAGGGAGCCCTTCACAAGCTGTCCTGGCTTCACCTGGCTCCCGGGAGTCAGATAATGCGATACTGTTCATGTTAGGATTTGAGTTTGGTATAGTGAGTCACTAAAATGTTCTTCTTTTCACCTTAAAGTTTATTTCAGGTTTATCTGTCTCCTAAACTACCTAACCTTGAAGGGGTTTACAGTGACTGTCTGTGATATTATATGGAAAGCAAGTCCTTCATTCATGTCTTTTAAGTGTACTGTTTTAAAAGGATTTCCCTTGTGAGAACATACATTCACTGTTTAAGGGAATCTGGAGATACAATGTCCTGATAGCCCAGGCTTAGGACATGTCTTGGATCAGGGACACTCACCTCTAAGCCAATATTCTCAGACAACCTGGGGAGAGTTGTCTACCCATCCTAGGAACCGGTCTAGGTTTACTTTTGCAAACATCAGACCCTACAAAACTGTTTGATAATATAGGAAGTGCTTACCAAATGCCAATGGCTAGAATTGTCCTAGAACCCAAGGGTAGATAGACTTAAGTCCAGAAGAAGGCATTTAGAGTAGAGGGGATAGCATCATTTATGAAGTTCAGGAGGTAGGAAACAATGTCGTCACATACCACACGATGAAGTTTTGGTCAGTGGTAGACCACGTATACAATGGTGTCACCTTCAGATTATCACTAAGCTGAAAAATCCCCATCACTGAGTGACATCACAGCTATCTCAGCACCACCATGCAACATATTCCTCGTGTGGTGAAGGTGATCTCGAGGTAAGCAAAACCTACTGTGTCACCAGTCAGGTACAAGCATAGACACGCAATCTGTCTGGCGTATAATCATCAATAATGATGATCATCAACAATGACTGGTTTCTGTATTTAAACAGAGTCAAAGTAGAGCTTGTGCCATGCATGAGAAAAGGGTGTGTGATCCAGATTTTGGCAGGCCTCCGTTTACTTTTCAATTTACTTTTCATAATGAGGGACAACTCAAGAATTTCAAGTAGGACCATGATCATGTGATTTCAGTCCGTCTTTGTGGCAGATGGAAGGCACATTAGGAGGAAGAAGGGGGAGAAAGAAGAGGATGGTGCAGGTAGTGCACGATTGCAGACATGGTCAGAGAAGGTGAGAGCATTACCAGATGGGTTGATGGTTGTTGGTGGTGGTGGTGATGAAGAAAAGGCAAACAGGAGGAAGTGCCAGGCATTTTACTGGTCTGAAAACCAGGAGGACAGCAACATTAACTGAATATGTCCATCTACTGACCAGATGGGCAGAATGGGATAAGGTACATGGGGGTAGGTGATACAGGTCTCTTTCGTATGTGTAGGTTGTTATATGATACTCCATTCTCTTAAAAAAAGAAGGAATGAACAAAAAAGGAGAAGCCTTGGAGAAAATATGAATTTCCAACATTAGAAACTGGTCAAGTTAGAATTGACTGTCTTCTTCTGTTTAAAGTGTTCCTAGGGTAAACAAATCACCAAGGGGGATAAACCTATGTTCTGATAGGAAACATGTTCTTTAAAATGACAGTAGCAGTTAATGCCATGCTTTTTTTACATTGAGGAATATGTATACTATTTAAAAAGGCATAATGAACATAAGAAATTACCCCACCCCAATATCTAGAGATAATCACTATTTTTTGTTATTATGACAGCTTGCTTCACCCATCTATCTCTCCATTCATTCACTGGCCAGCCATCTGAGAACGTAGGACAAATTTTAACCCTTTTATGTAACTTAGTTTCCTCCTATATCAGATTGTGGTAGGTATTTGGAACAAAGGTTCAATTATTTACCAAATGTAAAGTGTTCGGTATCTGCTTCATGGGACCACCAGGTGCTGTCTATAATGTAGCTGCCACTTTAAGATGAATGGATTGTTTGCACACTGCTTTATAACCTACTCTGTTATTAATGATTATTCTTTAGCACTCACTAACTCTCAGTTGATAATCATCGTCTTTCTACTATATTCCTTAACACTCTTATTCCAAAATTAGTTTTTAGCCCTAAACATTCAAAACAAAGGAAAAGCAATGAAAAGTCACTAACAAAACCGGGGTCACTCTCCGAAGAAAGAATTGTCTTGGTCTTCAACCTATAATGACCGAAAGAGGTCATTCATTCCCCATCGACTGTTTTATGCTGTGATTAGTGAAAGAAATCACCAAAACAAGAGTCCTGCTTCCTTGCCTTTTCTATTGTCCTCTGCTCTCTTGTGTGAGCATTAATAATTCTTCTAACCTTTTATCCTATTGATCAAGCGTCAGGTGCAGGTTCACTCTCATCTGGAAGGATCTGTGTGGTGTTTCTTTCCATTCATCTTCACTAGGTTCTGTTAAGACCAAGCCTTTGTTTCTTCTGACTAAGGACTGAATTTATACCTTTAACCCAAACCACATTTCTTTATTTCTCAAGGAGACAAAAAAAAACCTACAAAAGAGAAAACCTCAATGACTTGAGAAATCCATTTTTCTCAGGTCTGAGAGTGAAGGCAGAGAGAAATTTTGTCACTGCATTGGAATTCTAACAAACTCTTCGGTTCCAACCCTTCTCCCTGAAAATAGCTCCACTGGAAAGAATTAAGAGCTGTGATAACCTTTTGAATGTCAAGTGATTGAAGACCAGGCATCCTGAGATAAAATATAACCCCTAAAACACAGGATGTGAGTAAGGCAATTTTTAAAAAAAATTATGTGGGGAGGAGAGGGAAGGAATTAGCATTTCCTTTATAGCATTTGAGGGATCTTTGCAGGGCTGCTGATTTTTCTGTTGGCTAGGGACTACCTGGTTGCGCACAATTTTTATAGGTACTTTGCATTTATATAGCATGTTTCTGCCCTGAGCATTTTAGGAGCATTCAGTGCAAGTGGCCTGTATACAAGCCAGGTTAACTCCATAGTCTGTTACTGCAGATGGAAAGGTGCCATTGCAGAGAATGCTTTTCCTTTGGGGTTTTTAGTCACCATGAGAAACTAAACTGAGACTTCTGAGTCATTTCCTATGCTTAAAAAAAAATGTGACTTGGCCTAAAACTCTCCTTGTTCCACATTTGGTGTTCTAGAATCAGCTACCTGAAGGTTTTAGAGACTTCTACTTTGGGTCCTTATATTTTAGGTGCAACTTCTACTACTGTTTCCCAAGAAAATTCCTAAGAAAATGGGATTATAAATAAAACTAACATGGAATAAAAAGAAAATTCAAGACAGACGTCTGTCTTTGATTCCAGGATCAAACTCTCCCCAAAGATAGACAGAGCCCTGGAAGTTTTGGTTACATAAGCCACTGAATTCCTTGTATTTCACTTGCTGAAGGTGAGCTGCTTTTGTCAGTGAACTGAAAGGATCCATCTGTAAGGTCATTAGAATGTTGTGAACTTGATCTTTCAAATTAGAATATAATATCATCTCAAGACTTTGTAGATTCTGGTATACATCTCAAGAAAATCTTGAAAGCTTTTTAGCAAAAGAAATTCTGTCAGGTAAATAATAGAAAATAAGGTTAGAAATAATGAAGTTGAATTTTTTATTGGTTGCTATAAGATATAGAAAAAGTCTCTGGTGTATTTTTGTGCACAGATGGTTGTGTTTGATTGTTAGATTTTTTTTTCAGAATTTACCTTGTCCTTGTCCTAGTAAGGGACATATCAATTACTCTGTGACCAGAACTGGACCCCTACTGTTCATCTGTGTTACCTTAGTTTTTGCTAGGAGTATCCTGCAGATGGCCTGTTATTTTATATAGCCGTGATACAGTAGTGATACACATTTATGTATTGCTTAACTATGGGCAGGTATTTGGCAAAAATGATTCAAGTGTTTGTGTTTGAAAGGCCAAAGCTGGACAGGGATCAGGAGTGAATTCAGACTGATCCCAAGAACTAACTCCCTCCCTGAATTCAGGGGGCCTTTTTCTGGGCTGCCCCTTGTCTCTACAAGAGTCTTAAGGAGATGGAGACTTTATTTATTCCCTCATTAATCCTAATAAAGTACAAGGTTTATCAGGCTAATGTCTGTGCCTGAATAACACTAAAAGTGTGCAAATGGAGTTTTTCATCTGACATTGAATGAGTTGTTGTCTGGAGTCAACTAGGTGTCTTCTGTTTTTTAGGGTTTTTTTCCCCTCTTCTCTGGGTTAAAGTAACTCCATTCATGTATTTCAACATCCCCAAGGCTACATCTATATGCCAGGCCAACCCTTCCCCAGAAGCCATGGAAAAGGAAGGTGGCAGCCCAGATGTAGTGTCTGGGACATCGGCTGGGTAGTATCTAGACTAACATTTGACCTTCCCACAGATGAGTAAGGTGAAAGACACTGCCAGGGCAGGCAATGACATGGTGTTAGAGACAGAGTTCCCTCGGTGTGGCCAGGATGGAACTGTGGGGCAGAAGAACTTGGGTATAGAGGGAGCCAGGAATCTACCTACCACTGATTACCTTTTTGGATGTGTTTCTGTCCTGCGTGCCATCCCAGAGCTTTTGTGTCTCTTCACAGATTTCTGTCTTCTTGTGCAGGCAGTATACAATCTTCTTTTTTTGGCATGTATCTCTGTATAATTGTAGCTTATTTGGTGTGACTCTCTAGAGGTGGTGGTACCTGCTAAGGCCCTAAATCACTGGTCAGAGAAAGCTAGGATGGTTCCCTGTCATTACTCCACCATCTTTTTTCTCTAGCCTAATTTCTCCTAGTATTTAGTTTATCTTTTTTACTTTCTTGATTATATTCTTTTTATATGTTTATGTTATATATTATATCTTAAACTCTGTATTGTAAAGGTGATGTACAGAGGGTTACAGTTACATAAGGAAGGTAATGTGTGCATTTCTTTTCAAGCAGTGTTACCCTACCCTCTCTCTTTTTCTCTCCCTATCTCTCACGGTCCCACTTCCCTCGCCGCAGGTTTCGAAGTTCATTTCCAACACAGTGTCTTGTGAGTATCACCGTTGCACTGGTTCACCCTTTGTCCTGTGTCTCACCATTTCTGTGATTCCCCTTCCCATCCCTAAATCAGATAAACGTATATACAATACAAAAGGTACTGGGATCAAAAACAGTGACAACAGAAGGTTAGCGTGCATATATATTCCTTTTGCTTTTATGGCTTTTGAGGACATAACTAAGAATCCACTGACAAACTCAAATTTGTTTATCTTTAACCCTGCAATTTCTTTTCTAGGAGTCTAGGTCAGTGATATATTTTGAGTTAGTTTTGGTTCATAGTGTTGTTGAAAGTGGTCCACCAGCATTCATCCACCTGAAGAAATATATTTCCTAGCACCATAATCTTTCCATTGGAAAGGCTGGGCTTTCTTGTTGAAAATGAAGTTGGGCACAGTCCTAAACTCTCCATTTGATTGCATAGGTCTCTATGGATATACTTTTGAAGCATCTACTCCTTGGGTTGCTGAGACTTACAATGAAAGTAATCAATGATAGGAAGTATCTACTGCTTTCCTTTACTACCCCATCTCATATTTTTATTCTATGAATTTGAAACACCAGTCCATCAGTTTATTATATATTTGTATATAATTGGGTTTCTGGAGTCTCCATGAAAGAATGACTTACTTTACTGAGTTTATGACATGTGGCCTGAGACAATGACTTATTCTATTAACGGAGCCTCAGAAGTGTCTGGTTGACTCACAGTGAGGAAAGGACGTATGGACTGGGTTTTTCCTACATCCATGTATCCACATTAGGATAGAGGTGATAACATTAAAAAGTCCTTATATCAGCTGGGTGCTGGTGGCCCAGGCTTGTAATCCTAGCTACTCATGAGGCTGAGATTTGAAGACTTGGCATCTGAGATCTGAAGCCAGCCCAAGCAGGAAAGACCATGACAGCTTATCTCCAGTTAGCCACTAAAAAGCCGCAAGTAAAGCTGTGCCTTAAGTGGTAGAACACTGGCCTTGAACAAAAACAGCTCAGGGATAGCACCCATGCCCTGAGTTCAAGCCCCAGAACCAACAAACACACACACACAGACACACACACACACACACACAGACACACACACAGGCACACACAGACACACACACACACACACACACACACACACACACAAACACACACACACACACACCCTTACCTCAATGTTAAAGTTTCTATTGTGTGTTTGTTATAGTTTTCTAAATTCACTCTGCATATAAGCTCAGTATTTTCCTAATATTAAAAGAAAGAAAAACTTGACATTGTTACTGATTTTAACAATATGATGTTTACATGTTATGTTTGTTATTTAACACTATCATTTATGATTTTCATGCTCCTGAGTTTTTACTGACTTTTTTTTACTGAGGAATCTTGAAGTATAGAGTTCTTCGTTTGACTCTGCAGCCAGGCTTCACCATGAATGGCCCTGAGCAGCGTGTGGTGCGTGAGGATTCCGTCCCTTCCATGCTGATGATGGCCCTGACTTCACCCTCCCTGAGAATGTACACTTGAAGTAACTTTGGATGTGCAAAATGACAAACCAAATTCGTGACTTGTGCAGTTGCCACCAGGATTCAAAAAATTACAGTTTGTTTCTAATAATGTTAGAGTATGCTCCATAAACTCACTAAAGTGACCCAGGAGTGTGGACGTGAATTGACTTTAGCCTCACAGAATGTCACATAACAGGGTAAATGAGAATGGATTGCTTTCCATACGGCAGTTGTAAATTACAGTTATGGTGAACACAAATGCCCCATTACGTCTAGTCAAGCTCTATTTCCCTTTTGTAGAGCAAACTGGTGGAAAACATTGTTTTTAATTTACGAATGAATATGCACAGGAATCTGAGCTCTCCTATTTACATAAAACTGATAGATAATTAATCTTCAATAAAACACCTAGAGCAGGCTTAGAAAATACAAAGCATGGCTAAAATTAAAACAAAACAAAGCAAAACACTACAACATAGTCTTAACATAACAATTGTCCTAAACACCAGAATGGCATTTAAAAAAAAATCTCTTACTATCTCACTGGTAAATATGCGAAATTGGTGACACTTTAATGAGGTACCTGGATTGGATAAATTGATAAATCAACTAATACTGGTACTTAAACACCGGAAAATCCATTTCGATGTCTGAAGCATAAAAAGGCATCCTTTGGGGAATTTATGAACTCAGTTTGAACTTGCCTCAAAATTGGTGCTCTGAGGTTCACACAGGTTAGGAAGACTTTACCCTCCAGAGTGAGGCATGAGAGCTCTTGAATGGCGTTTATGGAAACTCCTGGAAGTATCCATTTAACTCTTGACTACCTCACTGTACCTCTCTCACACACACTCTCTAATTACACACATGCAGATATACAGATGAAGAGATATGTTCCTGGAAACGTCCAGAGAGCTAACCGTCTTTGCAGCTAGATTCATCCTCCCTGATTTGCTTTCAAGCGTAAATAACTACCCTCCCACCCCCTGGGCCAGGTCTAAATCAATTTGAATTGTGTCTTTATTACAATCCACAGAATCTTTAATATAGAGTTCTACTTAAAATCTCCCTGGCTCAGAGAGAGAGAGAGAGAGAGAGAGAGAGAGAGAGAGAGAGAGAGAGAGAGATCAGAGAGATCAGTGTCTTTGTCTCTGGCAGTGGAAACCACGTGTTCCAATGCCCCAGGTGTGACCCAGCCAAGTGCTGAGGAGCACAGGGGAGGCAGGGAGTGGAGGGTGGAATCTATATGGTGAAGCAGAGTCTCGCTGATTGGCAGCGATCAGCAGCGTTTTTGTATTTGGGAAATCCTCTCTCTGTGAGAGTTGAGGTGACACAACTCTCAGAGGGTACTTCTTTGAACTAGCACCACTAGACTCTTCATTAAGTCCTGAATTTTAGGATGGTATTAAGGCTCTTTCCTCTTGCTGGCCGTTAGAAGGCAAACTACAGTCATAAGAAGTTATGGTGACATAGCTATAAGCTTTGTTGCAAGAGCAATATGAGACTATGAGTTTGCTTAAGCCTGTGTTACTATTTGTTTTTTAAAGGATAGTTTTCATACTAGGGGCAACAAAGTCCGCAGTAGCCTGTCATCTCTGTACAGGTAATTGCTCTTGGGAGCAATTCCATAATGTATGTCACTCTGCTCAGCTTCTTTTGTCCTTAAGCTTGGACCCCCCTAATGACAAGAAAAGGGATGAATAGTTGATTTGTTTTCATAACTTACACACTTGTCAAGACAGAAGCAAGATCTTGCTTAGCTATATCTGAATAGACAATATTTGCATCGTACCCACAGTAAGCAAACCAAAGTTGTACACAAACTGGTATTACGAGCTTAGGGTTAAAATGATATTTTCCACCAACAAACTTTACAGCAACTCTATGATGTAATTATTACCCACAGCTTAACAGATTGTAGGCTCCCCGAGGCAGAAAACATGTAGGCATCAAATATCAGTTGCTAGCTGATTATGTCATGCACCATAAAAGCCATGATACATCATATACTTGAAAAGATACCTTTTGTAAACAGGTGAAAAATACAGCAGAGAGGCTGTACTGAACATGAATGAAGGTGAACTAAGCAACTCAAGGGCAGCGATGGGAGGGAGGGAATGAGAGGAAGAGAGGGAGCAGCTTACACTAAGCAAAAGGAAGCACTAGTTGTATTGTCAAAGTTTGTGGAGTTCATAAGTTTTATAGACCATGATAATGACAATTTGCCTTGTGAAGGTTAAAATGTGTTTGTAACTTTAGCTAAATATCACTATCCCACAATACTGTGATATTTACATAATCACTTAATGTCAATAAAAAAATAGATACTCTCTGTATCTTTAACTTGTTCACTCTAAGTTAAAATCTCAGACTAGAAGATTTGCTTTGGCCTCAATGGATGTGCCTTATTTTCTCCTTCCTTTCTCTTTCCTTTGTTAGATGCCTTCTTTCTCAGATCAAGGGTTTGAAGGTTTGCTCTGTTGCTCTTAGGTTCGTTGGTCTCTACTGCTGATAGGCAGAGCAGATGACCAGAGTTCAATTGGCGCAAATAGTACTTTTCTGGCTAAGAAAAGATTCACCTCACAGAAAAAGAAATCAGGCTAGGATTTTAAAAACAGTAATGATTTTATAGAAGAAGTAATACACCAGGAAGGAGACAAGGTGAAGATGAGTCAAAAGTCAAAGCCACACAGGGAGAAGGTTAGACAAAATCGAAGGTAGGAATTTTAGCGGAAAGATAGTACTACTTTATTCTTTTACTTTTTTTATTTATTTATTTTGACATCTTCCCCATCACCATTTCTGCAGTGTCCATTCCTTTCTTTAGAGGTAACGATGCATTGGCAGAAATGCCAGCATGCCTTAATGTAAAACTAAATTCCATAGACCAGACATTGGACCTTTCCAAACACGATCCCAACTTTCAGATAGCACTTATTAAGGATATATCTTGGAAGTCAAAGAATCTGGGTTCCTGGCCTACCTAGTCTCAGACTTGACATTTAGTGACCTTCGGTAAGTTTCTTCCCTTGTCTGTGAAGCATGGATGGTATACCTACATTTGTTGTTGTCCTTGTTAATTTAACCTGAAGCTTAAATCCAGGCCCTTATGCAGATGTAGATGCCAGGCAAGGGCTCTACCCCCACGTGTCACTCACCGCTGATGTAAGGATTACATACATCATCTATATATGGTGCTTTATAGAAGGCGGGCATTCAGTGCATTCTCTAAAATTATCATGATGATGTTTGGACACACGGATTTATGAGTAGCTAACAATAGTCAAGTAAACAAGGGCTTTCTGGGGGGGTGGGAACTGTCTTAAGAAGGCACCCCATCAACGTGGCTACTCTCCATGTAAGGGTGCTCAACTAAGCTTAGGGATGGATGGTCCCATTAAACTCTTTATCTCGTATATTAGTAACCATTCATTCCTTCTGACTTCAATTATTTTTTCTATGTCGAATTTTTTTGGGCATATTTTGAGCAATATATCTTTAGTGAGATAAAGTAAATGATTTGAGGTCCTATTGAGAACAACTTTAGTGAGGGAGTTTGAAATCACAGCTCATGTATTTACAGCCAACTGAGCTTTAGCAACTTTGATTTCTAAATGTTCTGAGCAAACAGCTGAACATATTTTTATTGCAGCCTCCCTCACAAATTATTATGAAGCCTGAGACATCTGTGTACCTTTATACACATCCTGCCAAATCTCCTAGTTAATTATAAGTCAATTTATTCCTGCAAAGTCATCTAGCTCCATGTAAGGCAAGGACAAAAGTAGCTTTGTATTACTTTTTTTTAAAAAAAAGTTAATTGTCTTTATGTAGTTATACAAAGTGCTTTCAATTCAATTCGTCAGCGTAGGAATACATGCATCTTGATCAGTACCACTCCTTCCGTCCTCCTCCTCCATCTCTCCCAACCACACTCATCTTCTCCAGTTTCCTGGTTCCATTTTCATTATATACAGTGAATATTACTTTAAAAAGTAAGTGGTACTTGTTTAGTGAGAAGCTTCTAACTTGATTTGGCATGCCTCTAGTACTAATAATTCACCACTTCACTGGACCTGTTAACCATTTGTGTGGATTACCACCTGGAGTCTGTTGCTGTGAGTAATCAGAATTTCCCTTCTAAGCTAATGGACTTTACCACTAAGGAGGGAAACGAGATTGACACTGAGTAATTCTTTTTTCTGATCACATCCTTTAAAAATGTAGTATATACACAATGGAATTTTACTCATCCATTAGAAAGAATGGTATTGTATCATTTGTAAAGAAATGGAAAGACCTGGAAAAAAAAATCATGTGAAGTCAGAACCAGAGAGACAAGGGTCCATGTTTTTCCTTATATGTGGAAGCCAGACTTAGCTTGCACACTATAAAGAAATACGTTGGGTAATATGCATTTGTATATAAACATGTTAACTGAAAAATCCAGTAGATTCAAGGGAGAGCTCAAATAGTGTAGCTCCTTAGAAAGGCAAAATCAAAGTTCAGCAAAATAAAATACTAGGAAGCAGGTACTTGAAAGGAGTGGGATAGAGTCAAGAGGAAAGGAGTAGATGAATGAAGAGGAAAAGAGGAGAAGACTGCAGACAAGAATCAAATGTATGTCCTACAAAATTAAGAGGAAGGGAAGGGGTGTGTAGGGGAGGGGTGGGTGACATTGACCAAGATGTGTGGTATTCATGTACTGCAACTCCTCTTTACAACTTCTTAAAGATAATAATAAATATACTTTTAAAACTTTTTTTTTGTTGGTTATGGGGCTTGAACTCTGGGCCTGGGCGCTGTCCCTCAGCTCTTCAGCTCAAGGCGAACACTCTACCACTTGAGCCACAGCACCACATCCGCATTTTTGGTGGTTTGTTGGAGATAAGAGCCTCATGGACTTTCCTGCCCAGGCTGGCTTTGAACTTTGATCCTCAAATCTCAGCCTCCTGAGTAGGTAGGATTACAGGCATGAGCCACAGGTGGCCCAGCAATAAACATATTTTAAGTGATTGCTCTGTGTTTGAGTTCACAAACCCTCCATATATGGCAAGGTGTTTTATTTTTGTGTGATGTGACCTATTTGATGTTCTTGTTTTCTTCCTTTGAATCTAGCTTCCCTATTTTCTTGGCACACATGTTTGTTCTTTGCACTTGCTGAGATCCTTTAGAAGTACAGTCAAATGTGTCTGTCAAGACAAAGGCATTTCAGTGTGTTCCCATCTTAAAAGCCGCTCTCCAGATCAAGAAAGGCTTTCCTTTTACTAAGTTAATGTAGATATTATAAAACTGTAGACTTTTTTAGTCACCCACATCAAATCATCACCCAAGATAATGCAAAAGAAGCTTCTGAATCTGCCATGACAGATGTATTTATTTGACAATTTGTATGAATATTTTTAGTGATTCTTTCCTGGGAATCTGGGAAGGGATTTTCTTTCCTTCTTTTTTTTTTTGAATTCTTATAATAATTGGCTCACCCATCTTTCATGAACTTTATTAATAGCTTCCATGTGTACCGAAGGCCCTTGGTGTTTCCACATAGAATATAACCCATTTTGACTATTTGCTGATGACCCTGATAATTGGTGACAGGCTGTGATTTCAGATTTTGCTGAGGCACAGACTGAAATTGAGCACGCGGATGAGGTGATGTGTGGGAACAGGCATGCAGCTAATGGATAATTCTAACTCTCTGCCTGACACCCACATCTCAATATGCTCACATTATTCTCTTCACGCGAGGATATATGGTAATTCTGCTGTATCAATGGAAACCTTGGCTTCTGTGTGAAAATGGCCATGACTCAGAGGCCAGTCTTCAGAAAGTCATAAAGGCACGACAGACATTGTGCAATGAAGTGTAAATTCTAGAGGAATTCAGAAATCTCTACACACTAGCATTCCCTAAAGTGAGGATTGGGGAAGCCAGACCTTCCCAGAGTTGTAAGAGTTGATTTCAGGGGAGGTGGAAGATAGATTTCAATTCTGATACCTACTTGGATTTGTGAGCGTGTCCACTTGCTGTGTTATGCTTTCTATGATCATTATTTTAATTTTTTTCTTGCTTTTTACCATACCACCATGAAGAAATAAATTACAAAATTCATATGGAAGGTATTATTAGCCGCTGTTTATCCCAGATCTATATCCATTATTCCTACTTCCTAACAGAGCCAGGACATTTTCTTATCCACTTCTTTGGCCTCTGGATGATTCCAAGCCAGTGTCTGCCACTCCTCGCTAAATCTACTCTTTGTGTTAAAAATGGCCCAGGAGAAAGGTATGTATTTCTGACACAGAAGAAACCTCTCTGGTTTTACATTCTTTCCTTTGGTTGGCTTGCCTTCTTTCTTTCTCTAGATCCCATGAATCTTTTCTTCCCTTTTCATTTTCACATACCAATATTAGGTATCAATTGGAAAACACACAGAACTGTCACCAGCAGTTCCTTTGTCACCCAAGGAAGAATCTGCTTTAGATTCTTATGATCATCAGGGTGAACTGTAGAAAGAATTATGTCCTTAGCACTGCAAATGAGCCATTTGTTGAATCACACACACCTACACATCCACATCCACACACACATGCACACACACACACGCGCACACACACATGCGCACACACACACACACGCGCACGCACATACACACACACACACACACACACACACACACACAGAATGCCCAACTGCTCTTTCTAGATTCTAGTTATGTGAAACGTATATTTATTTGTGTTTTAAACTTGTTTGGTCCAGGTTGGTAGAACCTGTTGCTTCTAGCTAACATAAGATTCCTAGCCTAAAAATGCCTGATGCGTGGTGTTATGCATGTAAAAATATTTGCAAATGCAATCTGTAAATCATCTAAATGCATCAATTTCTTCATAAGTTAAGGTGACACATCTTCTACCAAGCCTTTGAGAAACCCCACCACTAACCACCCCTACCTCCACACCATGCAGTTATCTTCTTGACCAGTGTCCCAAAATATCCAGCACATCTTGAGGCATGCTAGCTTTGAGTCTGTGTGCACAAAATGCCACCAGAATAAATGGCACATGTGGGAGAAAAATGAATCTATCACATAGTCTATATAATGTCTCATCAAGGTGCTGATTTTCTCTGTGGTCTTGTCCAAGGGATACCCAGGAAACCTGTGAATCTGTTCAGTTGAGTTAAACAACTCATTAATTCACCAGAGGGGGGGAAAAAAGTAAAACCACTTATGGCCTGAATTGAGCAGCCAGTTCAATTGAAATAGCATTTCTCCTACTTCTCTCGGGGATAAAATTGGCTGGATTTTTTTTTCTGATGAAAAAGAAAAGAAGATTTTACAGAATTGACTGAATCCATCAATTATCTTGGTTTTGCAAAGATTCTGCTCCAGACAGCCTTTGAATACCAGTGTTCTCCTAAGAGTAAAGGTTTTTAAAGGGGGAAATAAAGAGAGAGAGAGAATGTGGTTGAAAGGAAAAAAATGGATGCGACCTTTCCAGAATTGATGGGAAGACAACTTCTTACTCGTTTGAGAAAGGTGGACATGCAGATCTTTTATTGAAGGCAAGAACATTGGCAGAGTCAAGAGCAGGTTAGGAATGACTTTTCCCTGAGCAGCCTCATACAGAACAACACAGGGTGTCCAAGAAGTGATCCAGAAGTCAGGGAAATAATTTATCAACACCACACCTGTGGGATGAGAGACAGTTGAAGTAGGTATAAAACTCCTGTTATCGAGAGGCAGAAAATCATGTAAGAGATTGAGACAAGCTACTCAGTAGAGATATTTTCAGCAACAGAGGACTACCACAGGCCCAGTTCAGTGTTGATTTAAGTTGTGTTCAGAGCTCTCTCTATTTTTATCTTCACTACCATTGCTTTTAGCCTTGACTTTCATCTTTATTCAAAGCCTGATCTCCCTGTTGTTTTCCATTTGGTCGTTTTTTTCATCTCAGCTCCCTCTTTCCTTTTTACGAATCGCTGGTTAAAAGATACTTCTCTTGCGTTCCAAATCTAACCCCTTCTTTTCTCCCAGTTCGTTTTTTATTCCATCACCAGGATTATAGGCTCAGACAGATGCATAAGCCAAGAAAAGAGACAGAAGGGCTCAGGAAAAGACATGGGGGGTTGTCAGGGATGGCAAAGAAGCACCAAGTGTATGCCTCACATAAAACTATAAAAATTTAGGGTAAGTTTATACTGACCAAGTACTTGTATTGACTGACTCCATTAGGGTTAAGGATCAGCACCTAAGACTTCTACTTCTTCAAGCTTGAATGTCAGTCTCTCTCCTTCTTTCCCTTCCTGCCTGTGAAACTCTTTGGAACAATAAAATGAGCTATTCACCAAGCAGCATCTCCAGTTCATGGCCACATTTTTTTTCCTTTTTTAAAAATTTATTGTGAGAATACCGTACAGAGGAGTTACAATTACATGAGCAAGATAAGTACATTTCTTATCAAGCATTGTTGCCTCCTCGTTGTTTCCCCTTCCAATCCCTTCCCATACTCCCTCCCTCCCTCCACCAGATCCTCCCCTAACCCACCACCAAAGTTGTTAAGTTCGTTTCTGGACATAACATACATACATATTGTTGCAATGGGTCCACCTGTATTCCTAGTTAAATGATTTGTTTTTTTCCCTCTTCCCCTCCACAAATTATACCAACATCAAATACAGTGAAAGTATGGGTTATACTGTGGGGGAAGGACATACAAAGCAACATAGAAATCATCTTATAAATGTGATAGAAACAATTGCAAGAAAGGAAAAAAAAGGTTTGAATACTTATCTTGGGGTTCATTCCCCTAACTGACCTTTTCTGCTTGACTCAGACATATACTAGTTATTGCAAATAAGGGAAACCATGGGGCCTATGTTTCTTTGGGCCTGGCTTACTTCACTTAGTATAATTTTTTCCAAGTCTTTCCATTTCCTAACAAATGGGGCAATGTTATTCTTTCTGACGGAGGCATAGAATTCCATTGTGTATATATACCACATTTTCTTGATCCATTCATCTACTGAGGGGCATCTGGGTTGGTTCCATATCTTAGCTATGGTAAATAAGGCTGCAATAAACACAGTCGTGCTGGTAGCTTTCGTGTGGTCTTATTTGTGAACATTTGGGTAAATGCCCAAAAGTGGGATTGTTGAGTCATAGGGAAGCTCTATGTGGAGTCTTTTGAGGAACCTCCATACTGCTTTCCAAAGTGGTTGAACAAGTTTATACTCCCACCAACAATGCAGTAATGTTCCTTTCTGTCCGCATCCCCTCCAGCATCTGTTGTTATTAGAGTTCTTGATTATAGACATTCTAACTGGGGTGAGGTGGTATCTCAATGTTGTTTTGATTTGCATTTCTTTTATGGCTAGAGAGGTTAAGCATTTCTTCATGTGTCTATTGGCCATCCTTCTTTCCTCTTCAGAGAAGTTTCTCTTTAAGTCTTTAGCCCACTTATTTATTGGGCAGTTGTTTCTTTGAAGATTTGTTTTTGGGGGATTTAATTTTTTAAGTTCCAGGTATATTTTAGATATGAGACCCTTGTCTGTTGTATGGCTAGTGAAGATCTTCTCCCAATTCATGGGCTTTCTGTTGATCTTGGGCGCTATATCCTTTGCCATGCAGACACTCTGCAATTTCATGTAATCCCATTTGTCCAACCTTTCTTTGATTTGTTGTGTTTCTGCATCTCTACTAAGAAAATTTCTGTCTGTGTCATGGCCACATTTTTTGTACTGTGTTTGTATTTACACCATCTCTTCTGTACACAGTATCATTAATTTGGAAAACCAATGTAATTTTAAAATATTTGGACTTCACAAAAAAGTATGAAAAGCAATTGACTGACCCCTTTTACTTATTCTTCACATTCAATAGGGCTATTATTTTTTCATGTTTGATTCCTGTAGGGTTTGTCCTTGGGAAATAAATGTTAAAGTTCAATATCACTGATTGTTTGTAGTTCGTGTCTGTAATTCCAACATCTCAGGATAACCTAGGAACCTAGGAAGATATACCTGAGAAAAATCTGATCTCCAATAAACCACCAGAAAACCAGAAGTGGTGTTGTGGCTCAAGTGGTGGAGTGGTATCTTTGAGCTGAAGAGCTGAGGGACAGCGCCCAGGCCCTGAGTTCAAGACTTATGCCTAACCCCCACCAAAAAAAATTACCTTGTATCTATGTAGTAGAAATATATGGTGGGTGGGGTTTATGATTTTATATGTTGAAGGTGGTCTTCTAGAACTTTAATTGTTGTTTTTTGTAAGTTAGAACCCAATGCCTCAGTGGACATCTTTGTTCACTACCCTTTGTCTCCCTTTGTTTTTCCATGGGAGACCCTCTCATAACTCTTGAGTTGTTGTGATTATTGTTTTATTTAAAAAGTATTCTGCACATCAGCTATGTAGGTGTAATAATTGTCATTTGCCACATCTTGAACAACAGTTGATGTTCATATACTTTAACGATTTTCCCATTTATTGTAATGGCTGTGAAAAAAATGAATCTTAGTATTTGTGTTTTCTCAGTAAGAATCAAGCTAAGCAAATGTCATATTTATACTAGCCACTCACAGTTGTTCCTCGTGAATTACACATCCCGGCCACTTCTCTTCCTGGTGTGCTGCGCATCTTTTTGTCTCTTGTTGTTTATCAATCCTTATGTAACTTAACCCCACCACTTGCTGGCCTTGTTTGCCCAGGAAGCCTTGCTTCTCTTGTCACTCAGCTTCCTCCTGTGTAAAGTGGGAAGAAAAAGGACCCCACAAGTGTGTTGTGAAGATTAATAATATTGTACATAAAGTACCTGGCACATAGCATGCCCTGAATAAGCTTTAACTACCACGTTGTTTCCAGTAGTACTTACTTCATGACATGTAGCAGCGACTGCTTTATCACACTTATTTTTAATGATGTGGTTCTAGAATGTTTTTCCCAATGATGATTGAGAAGCTAATTTTGAAAGGCTGCCATATGCCTCACCAGTAACAGAACTTTGCTGTTTGCTTGGGTTTTGTTTATTTACATTTTCTTTTCTTTTGATTTTAATGAAGGGTACTTGATGTCACTATGATTTTGTCCAGTTGACTACAGAACTTGGAAAAATGGTTGGTGCTATTCCTGCATCACATACTGCTCTTATTAGTCTCTTACCTGAATATAAATGTGTATACGGAGCTTTTGGAAGCCATCTGGGATGTCAACTTTGGGAAAATGTATACCTGTTTACCATGTTCAGTTGATGTTACACAGACATTTATAGCCATATTGCTCTAGAAACATTACACTGAATATTCTTCTTCTGTTTGCCCAAGAGAAATATACTTTACTAAATATGTAAGCCTTAGTTATGTGGGCTTAATTACAGAAACATATTCTGTAAATAATGAAGAAATGGTTAATGTTATTTGACTCACAGAGTTTGAAGTATTTTCTCTAGTCAGTAGCCTATAATTTAACTGTATTTCCTGATCTCTTATTCCATATGTAACATTTTAATTTTAATGTGGTTTGTACATTTTATACCTTGTTTGAAAAGTGGTCTGTTTTCCTTTGTTTAGTGACCCTGTTCTATTCTCAACTTCTTTAAGATTGACTCTGAGATGGCACCAGTGGGATCTCTTTGACATCGTGTTGTGTTTGTCTTTCTGTGCTTGCTTTATTTGACTTAGCTTAAGGTTGCCCACATTTATCCATGGCATGGGAGATGGAGGAAGGTTGATGAGTGGGTACAAAGTTGAAATTAAAAAGGAAGAGGATCTTTTGGTACTCTGTTTGGTGCATGACAGGTTGATGTTAGCAAAACATAATGCAGTGTATATTTCAGACATAGAGGAGACAGGATTTAAGTGTTCCCACAACAAAGAACTATTAAATGTTTGTGGTGATTATTTGGTTATTATGCATTGTGAATATGTTTGCAATGTACCCCATAAATAAGTGCAGTTATGATGTGTCAGTAAAATCATTTTTAAAATGTTCCACAGCTTAATGTACAAAATGTCTCCTGTATACAATTTCCATTTGGCAGTTCTCATTATACTCTGTCTGGAAATTATGTGAACTAGGGATCTAGTTCATTTCCCACCTAAAGAGCAAACACTGTTGGGAATGAGTCTTCCTTTCTTCCAGAGAAAGTGGTGGGTCTTACTGCCTTCCTCGGGTCATATTCCACATTCCCCTTTAGACTTGGGAAGATCTGAGTTACTTGACCTTGTGCCATTGATCTACTCGTCTATTCTTATACATTTTTCGCCTTTTATCTTGGCAATTTTCTGTCTTGAGTCTTTAAACCACTTTTCTGGTGGTATTAAAAATCACACACACACACACACACACACACACACACACACACACACACACACACACACAAACCCTACTGTGCTTTCTGTGACGTCTTCTTTTATGAGCATAGCATATTTTCTAGGTTCTTGGCATCTTTGTGTACCTTTTAAAGGGTGCACTTGTTGGAACAAATGTTCATAAGAAATACATCTATTTGAAACTTACAGTGTACCTATGATGAGCCTTTAAATTCTCAGAGCCTAGTTTTCCTAGGAAAATTATATATGTATATATTATATATATACACATATATATATATTATAAAGACACATACATATATACGTGTATATATGTGTGTATACACATATGTACATTATGTAAACATATACACAAATGCATAAACATGTGTAAGTGTGTACACACATTATATATACATATATATGTATATAAAACTAACTATCCAAAATCCATCATGTCATTTTTCTTTTACAGGGCAAACTAAACCAATCCATTTCATAGTACTATTTATACTGTTGTATTCTCATTCTTTTCTGGATATAAAAGAGCATATTATATTTTACAGATCCGAATCTGCAATGGATTGATTTGTTGCTAAACAATTTGAAAATCCATTTAGGAAGGAGTTGGAAATAATGAATTAATTTGAAATTTTTGTTGATAAAGATGAAGTGAGAAAAGTACTTATAATGCCATTAATCATGCTTCAAAATATACTTGAAAATAAATCAGAAGACAGATAAAATAATTGTATTTACTTTTGTTGTCCTCTCACAAGTCTCGGTATTTTGGAAAGCCTTAAGTGCCACTGAATTTTGTTTTTTTTTTTAATTTTATGTTGATAAATATGTCTTATCATAGAGTCATCTGAGCCACCACCAGAGATTGTAGCCTAGAGTATTAGGTCTCCATCTAGTTCAAATGAATACAAAAATCAAAGCTAGTGCATCATAGAATCATAGATCAGGTTGAACGTAATTCATAATGTATAAAAGCTGTCTGGATTCACTGTGCCTCGTTAGCTACATTCCAAACTTTCTACAAAAATTGTACTTTGACTCTTCATGCTATAGGACAAAGCAGTTCTGAGGATTAAAAAAAATGTTTTAAGATAATATTTAAATGGTATTTGGCTGGACTAAAAACAAAAAGGGAAACTGGGATGGTTGTCTCTGGAAAGGAAATCATGACCTGGACATACTATTTCTGATTTATTGGTTTAACACATGAATAAGTTTCTGGAGCATCATTGGTGATTTCATTTTATGTTATCATGTCATCATTATTTTGGAAGCCGCAGTCATTCAATAAGACAAAAGAAGCATAAGAACTACAGATATCAGGAGAGAAGCATTACTATTATCAGATGATATCATCATATACTTTCCAACTAAGGAAATTCTATTAAAACTAACAAAAGAATTCAGTGAAGTTGTTACATTCAATACAAATACCAGCAAGGAGTAAAACTTTCCCTTTGTATGAGCCCTAACAAGTTAGATAGGGAAATAGAAAAAGTCATTTACAGCAGACAAAAAAAAAACTTTTTTGAGAGACCTAAAAAGAAATTCAACAAGAAAGGTAGAGAAGGCCTAGTTAAAAGAAAAACCATTAAGTTTGAGGAGTACTAAATTGGACTTGAATTTATATGGATACATATTCTGAAATCACAGTCTTATACGTATGTCAAGCCTTGTCAAATTAATATGTGAATTTACTATAAATATTTGGCACATCTCAGCATGCACAAATGTGTCAGAATCTGATATAAAGTAGATTTCATAACGTACATAGCCTATATCATTCTGACTACAATGCGTCATCTTGCAGCGTTTTATGTTGGCATGTCGGAAACTCTGAAGGAAAATAAGGAAAGAAATTTAAATCTGTAAGGAAGTTTTCATGGTAAATAATCACTACTTTTAATGAGAAGGCAGATGTTATTGTAAACTTTAGCTTTTTCTGACAAAATAAAATATTTAATTTCTTTTTTTCCCCATTGAGTTTTCTTTTTTTTAATATGTTTTTAATTGTAAAAATACTGTATAGAGGGGTTACAGTTACATGAGAAAGGTAATGAGTACATTTCCTATCAAGCATTATTGCAAATGATTAGAATATCCAGTAGTTTAAGTGACTAGCTGTAGTTTAACTTTCTCCCATAAAGCAATAAGCCATTGATGATATCTTGAACTAATCCATATGTTTCCCCCTTTGTATTTGCTACGTCTGGTTAAAAGTTTCACCTCAGCAGGTAGACATTTTTGAGAGTCACTCAGGAAGCCACCATTCTACCATGAACTTGTCACTCCAGTTCAGAGTTGGGGACATTTTCTTGTGAAAGAGGAGACACAGAAGGCTACGATCCCTACCTTACACCATAGATAACAGTAAGTTACCCCTGGAATTCTATCAGCTCAAGAGTCTGAGTCCTGGGGAATCAGGGTTCTAAAAGCTAACCTGGATAGAAAAAAAAAAAAAAGCCATGAAACTCCATCTCCAATGAACCAGAAAAAGACCAGCCTGGAGGTGTGGCTCAAGCAGTAGAGTACCAATTGTGAGAAAGCAAAATGAGCAAGGGCATAACACACTGAGTTTTAAATCCTAATACCAATGCATGCATGAATGCACGCACACACAGACACACACACACACACACACACACACACACACACACACACAATTTCAGTAGGAAAAAAAATACTGAAATCTGAAGAGTAGAATGTTTCAAATGTGAGAAACCTCTGAACATCTGGGTGTCTGTCTGCTCTCTGCAGCACTGCACGGTCCTTCTAGATGCAGCGCCTTGGGGATGGCTGCGGGCTCCAGTGCCCTTTCCAGCTGCCTGTTACAGTGAGTCCCATCCCCGGCTCCAGGCCCCGCATCAGCGCCTCCCTGTGCCTCTGCTTCCAAGGCCAATGGGCTTAGTAGCATCCAGCAGCCACGTGTATGTCCAGAACCTCACTCCAGATCCTTCCAGCACCAGGGTGGTGTCCATGAGTGGGACACGTGTTTCTGCTCTTCCCCAGATACACAAATCCCCACCCCGTCTCTCATCACCCAATCAGGGATCAGAAAATCCCCCCCCCACCTCCCCACTTCTGACCTGTGTCCATCCAGAATGGAGAGACGGTAACATTAGTGATTTCCCTAATGCGGTGGGACAAAACCATCTAAACATCGTCTTCCTCCTATTAAAAGAGTCATCAGGGACAGACGCGAGTACACCCAGGTGTGTGTGTGGGGGGGGGCGGATGTCATGGAGCAGGTCGGGTACTGATGTCCGCCTCTAACCTTTGGCCATCCTTAGGATCTGAGGCTGCTCGGCTGGGAGCCAGCCTGGCCTGTTGTTCCCAGCTGGCAGTGTGAGCATTTGCGATTTACATGAAACTGAGGAAAAGTAGGTCAGGGATGCTCTGTTCCCTCAGGGGTGCTGAATCTTTCATTCCTCTGCCTCATTCACCCAGTGTCAATGGGGAATGTGCTGCCAGGGTCTCCCCACCTCCTGCGGTGTCCATCACCCCATTCCTCGAACCCATGCTTAGTCCCGAGAGCCTAATGCTTTCAAGAATCTCACAACTTTTATTTTTCTAAGGCAGTGAGTGATATCATTAGCATGAAGGCAAGAAGCTAAACTGTGGGCCTTGTTTTGCTCGGAGATCTCTCTAGAAATATTCTGGCTACAGATTGCACCCAATTGCACCTGATACTAGATACCACTGATATAAAAAATTTTTTGTTTGTTTGTGCCAGGGCGAGGGATTGAACTCAAGGCCTTGTGTACTCACTTGGCTTTTTTCATTCAAGGAGTCAGGCCTGCACTTCTGGCTCTTCGTTGGTTAATTGGTGGTAAGAAAGAGCCTCAAGGACTTTTCTGCCTAGGCTGGCTTTCAACCACAGTTCTCCGATCTCAGTCTTCAGAGAGGCAGGGATTACAGGTGTGAGCCACTGGTACCTGGCAAAATGGGGGTCTTTAATGAGGTCTTGGAAGTAAAAGAAGGGAGGTTAATTCTGCATTTTGTGCAAAAGGGATAAAAAGTAATCACCTTCAGTATGAGATCATTAAATAGTGGCAGCATCCGGAGATACGGGATTGGGGTTTGATCAAGCGCTGATGATCAGGTTCAGCGATGGCTCTGATTTGAAAGCTCAGCTGTTCTGTTTGCGCTGTTGGTCTTGAATCATCTGCGTGTCCTCACATGACCACAAATGCTCACATTTCTTTCTTTCTTTGACTAATTTCCTTTTTATCTTTAAGTACTTGGACCAAGGAGTTTCCGTTTAACAAAGCAGTTTACGGGGTACACAGCAGTTTACGGGGTGCACAGCAGTTTACGGAGTACACAGCAGTTTACGGGATACACAGCATCTTGATCCATGTCACCCTTTGTCACTCTCCCCCAGCCCTCCCGACCCCACTTCTTTCCTCCATTTTCTTCATTTTGTAGAATATACATTGAATTTTATAACTGAATCCCCCTCTCCTCTCTTCATTCGTCTACCCTCCTCCCGTTGGTCCCTTCCCCTGCTGCTGAGCATCTAATTCCTGGTGTTTATTTTGTGGGACTGTGAGTTAGCCTTTTTAATCAATGACATCACTCAAGTTCTGCTAGTTCTAAGCTACTGTTGAGCTGTGTGCCTCTGGGCAAGTGGCTTAACCTTTCTGGTCTCAATCTTGAATACTTCATGTTAGAATTGAAGCTTTAAACAACACAGGTTGACAAGCTCTCTCTATCATTGTTCTGCTAAGAAGTCCCCCTTTAAAATAATATCCGCTGTGCCCGTTGGAACTGCCTTGTATTTGATGGCTAATTGTGCCTGTTCAGACTCCAGGAAGAGGATGCAGCAGGCATTTCTGAGAAGTCTTCCGTGTTGATGGAAACTCAAGAGTACCAGTTTTAGCTTCCTATTCTGTCACTGGATCGATGGTTTACAAAGGCGCCTATGTTGCCCCCTGGGTCTGAAGTGGCAGCTAGCACAAGAAACGGTGGCATAGGGTTTCTCTGAATACTGATCCACATTGCCTGCCAAACACTTTGCAATTTCCCACTCGGACTTCCTACCCGATAAGCTTCTATTGGTAGTAATTAAATGGCGTGACCCAAAGCCTGTAGAGTAAAGATGATGAGCTAGTAGGGTTCTGTGCAGAGCTAGTCACATCTCACGGTACCATATAAGCATCGCTGTGAGAGTACACTTGTCTGTTTGTCTGTCTTGAAGGGAGGGACAATTAGAAGGGACATGTTTGGAGAAATGGAATTAGGAAAGTATATTCAGAAAGCCAGCATGAAGCATCTGCAAATCTGTCTGTCTGCCCTTTAGGTTGAAGGCAATAAGATATTCCCCAGCCTCCTACAACAGGTTAGTGGGATTTCATTGCTGGGAGGATTTTGGGATGTCTAGTCGTTACTTAGCATACCTTCCTTTGCTCCTCTACAGTTAGAAGCCTCGGGTGTGCATGTTGCACGTTATAAAGTATCTTGGAGGATTCTTTATCAGTGATCGCGTTAGGCATTTGGAGGCTGTTTGGTATAAATTTTGGAACAACCACAAAAATATATCTATTCCTTCTTTTCAGGTGAGAGTTTCTTGTTTCAGGGAGTTTAAGATGATAATTACGAGTATGAATATAAGTGCAATTGGTGACTATTAGCTTCAAGTCTTGAAAACTCTGGAACCTTCTATTTCATCTCTTTTCTCCTCCTGTTTTCCGTCTGTTCTCTCCCTTCCTCCTCCTCTCACCTATTTCCCACTGGCTTGCTCTCTCTACCTCTCCTATCCTGAGTCCCAATTTGAAAAAAAAAGTCAAAAATGAAGACTGAAAAGAAAAAGAATGCAGAGAGAGTAAGAAGACAGGAGAAACTGGATTTAGCAGGAAAAGATGGCTGAATACTTTCAAATATGTTAGCTCTGTTATACAAGCCCAAACTGTCATCAAAGAACTTTACAAATGCTGAAGCTTCTCTAACAGATGAGTGGAAAGAGAGATCCTTTTGGTTGGGGGCACAAGTAGCAGGTACAGAGACTTTGTAACCATCACAATTGCAATAACATGGCCACCCTCCCAGCACGAGTTATACAGTGGGATTTTCCTGTATTCCAAGCACCAAATTGGGCACATTTGCATGAATAATATTATTTCACTTGGTTTTCATAACCAAGTTGGTGGAGGAGGGGAGGGAGAACTGGTTATCATCCGCATTTAGCACACAGAGAACCCGAGCCTCCTAGTGCGTATTTCAGCCATTCTCGTTTACCCAACCAAGAAGCAGTAGAGCTAGAGTCGTCGGGTGAGATGTCTGCTCTTTTCTGCTAATTGGCATTGCTTCCTGGAGAGGGCGAGGCAGTAGAGCAGAGCCAGTGTATTTTATTACCATGAGATGGATGATTATTGCCAGCGCAGGTAGTTTCTAACTTGGATCTGAGGCCCCCAGTTAGAAAAATGGACTTTTCTCTACTTCTGAGAATGCATAAGGCCTCAAAGTTTGAGTCAAAGTGGAACATTACTTTGATCTGGCTGTCTATACTTTATAAGCCTTTATACCCAGCTGATAAAGAGAAGAAAATAAGTTTTTCTAAGTAGCCTTTATAGTCTGCTGATAAAGAGAAGAAAATAAGTTTTGATCATGTAAGTTACATCTTCCATGGACTTAACCTCAGTTCTTTGCTGAACATAAAAATCTTCTGGAACTGCATCATTCTCAATTTTAATTACTCTTTGAAGTGAAAAACATCACTTTAAGTACAACATCTTCCAAATGAAAATAGAGACTTGATTCTAAGAAAGGACATCTGTTTGCAAGGTCACCTCTTTCTTGTGTATGCATAGTCTCCTGAGTTCTGAGGTCGGTCAAAAATGCTTAACAGTCTTTGTAGTGGAGACAGGAGCTCTGTAGAGTGAATTCACAGTGGCTGTGACCAGTGATCTCATACAGTCCAGGAACACACATTGGTAGACTCAGACTCACTCACATTGTGGTGAGACTGGACAAGGGTGGACTCTTCCCTGCAGGTGTATTTATATTCTAAGTGGCAGGGTATCTCTAGAGGAACATGGCACACGCCATTTTCTCTCTCAAAATAAGCTGCCTTAGTTTGCCTCCTGTCCTCCCTTATGAAATGAATGGATTAGATGATCATAAAGTTTTGATTCTTCTTTGTATGAAGACTTGTGCTCATGAAACAGTTTTGGTTTACTGTTTCTTTTGTTGTCTTTTCTGTGTGCGTGTGTGTGCGTGTGTGTGTGTGTTGATACTGAGGCTTGAACTCGGGGCTTGGACACTGTCTTAGCTTTTTCGTTCTTGAGCCATAGCTTCATTTCCACCTTTTGTGTATGTGTGTGGTTCATTGGTCTGTGAGACCACAGACTTTTCTGCTCAGGCTGGCTTTGAACCTTGATCTTCTGATCTCAGTCTCCTGAGTAGTTAGGATTACAAGCTTGAGCCACCAGTACCTGGCTAGTTTGAGATTACTCTTTAATGGACATGAGCCCATTGTGCCCCTAAGTGGAGACTTTTGGAGGATGAAGGTTAGGGCTCTACTTGCCGCTTTCTACCAGGGGGTCCCTTACCCTATTCATCTCACTGGTACAGAGTTTTGGTCCTTGATCCAGGCAACACTCGGCTCTCTGCAACCCCAGGATCTGGCGTGGGAAGGCCCTGCTATCCAGCCTCTGCGTCAGGAATCTACTTTGCATTGTCTTCCTCCGCAGTGAATGTTTCAGTTCTCAGACGTGGGGCCTCGGGGCTCAGGATCAAGGGAAGAAGGAAGAGGAGGGGGCCTTTCCACAGTGGTCTGACCTCAGCATGTGGCACCTGAAATTTCAGTCATTTGGATCATTTGTTCAATTTCTATTGGCTTCAAATATACCAGAGTAAGTCCTGCCCCAGGGCCTTTGCATTCGCTGTGCTCATCACCTACAATGACCTCTCCTGGTAGGTAAGTAGAACCCTACTCCGGTTTAGCCCCAGGTAGCCTATCCAAAGCTCTACGCTGTCTCCCTCTCATCTGCACAGCCTTTCTGTTGCTTCCTTCACCTTTTTGATGGTGTCTAGTCATCTGCACATATATGACATATTTTGGGTGATATTTTTAATTGCCTAGTTTTCCCAATATAATATGTACTTTGGTCCATGAGGGGCTGGTATCTTCTGGGTTTTGTTCACTAAAATTATGTCTATGATACCCAGAGCAATACTTGGCACATATCTATATATATAGTATATATAGTTTTATAAATACATTTTGAAACAGAATGCCCCAGACATAGTTGTAAACTTTGATTGATTACCCCTGAAAATTTATCCACTTCCCTAAATAAGAATTTACTAAAAAAAAAAAAATTGCTGAACAGCTGATATTTCCGTGATCTTAGGTATGACATCTGGGTGAAATTATCTTTAATAAATCTTCCTGGGTTTAGATTCTCTCTCACTTACTGAGATGGAAAAAATACTAGAGAGAATCAACTTGAAAGAGAATCACCTTGAATCAACTTGGCTCCTGGAACTGGATGTTTCAATCCTCTTACCTTGGGCCTGTGGCTGCACAGCACTCATGGTGGGAGCCGGTGGCAGGAATGCTCTCCTCATAGGGGATGGAAATTGAGTAAGAGATCAGAAGGGGTGTGGTCTCAAGGACTTTACCCCTTGAGCTTCTCCAGGTCCTATCAGGCCCATCTCTGAAAGTCCTACTATCTGTCAACAACATTCTGAAGATTAAATCTTTAACTCATCCATCTTTGGGAGACAGCCCAGACCCAGACTACATGATTTCCTTGTGAAATGGGTGGAGTCAAGCTTCCTGGGGCCCTGTTCTAGCCACCCTATAGCCTTCATGCCCTCTTTCATAGAAATACTGGAGCTGCTAATGTGGACCCTCTGCTTTTCCTGTTTCTATTGAACCTTGAGAAGAGAAAGGCCAATCCAGGGGTAGGGGAAAATGCTATACTCAGCCTCCTGGCAATGCTAACTATGGAATGAAATGGTGTAGGTGGCTAATTTATTGGAAGAACATTAAGCAAAAAAAAAAATCTTACCTTGATTTTCCTTGTTTAATGCTTCGGGCTGTTTTCAAGGTCATTGCTGCCTAATTCTGAGAAAGTGTCTATAGTCTCAGACCACTAAGTGCTCAGCATTCAATGAAAAATGGTCTCTGTGAACTTCTCTCAGTGGGAGCTCTAAAATCATGCCCGTTCCAAGTGAGAAATTATCTTTTGAAAAATGAAAGATAAGAGACCTGTGGGTTGTATAAATTTTCCAAGAGCTTTGCAGAGATAGTGCAAAAAGGGCATTTGCCCTCGATAGTGGGGCCCCTTTGAAATTAAATAATAAAACAAGAATTACTTCTTCAAATCTTCGACCAAGTTTTACAAAAAGAACAAGGCAATCATTTTATAATAAAACCATTGACATTCTATAGAAGTTTAGACTTTAAAATGGTTGCAGTGGCTCACACCTGTAATCACAGGTAATTGGGAGATGGGTCAGATGGATCAGAGTTTGAGCAAGCAGAAGTTTATAAGAGACTCATCTCAACCAACAGATGGACATAATGCCACATGCCTGTCATCCCTAACAAAGTGGGATGCTGATTGGGAGGATCATAGTTCCAGGCCAACCTGACCAATAGATTTCACAAGATTCCATGCAAACAGAAAGAGGTGGGTGTGGCGGTATTCACCTGTCATCATAGCTACGTCAGAAAGCATCAATGGGAAGACTGCAGAACAGAGTGGCCTGTGCAAAAAGTGAGACCCTATGTCAAAAATAAGCAGAGCGCAAAAGGGGTTGGAGGTGTGGCATAAGCATTAAAGCTCTTGCCTAGTGAGTACAAAGCCCTGAGTTTAAAATGACAGTGCTGCCCCCCCATTAGCCATTGATCTTAAAAAATGCATTATTATCTTTATGTAGTTGTACAAGAGGTATCATTTCACAAAACAGTTTGTGAATACAGTGTATCTTCATCAATGTCAACCCTTTCAACCTTCTCACATCCCTCCCCTACAGACCCTTAGTCATTAGGATCTGTTAACTTTATTTGATATTATATGCATAAAATATCATATATATATATTTACTTCCCTAATTGATATACTTCACACGTTTGACCTAACATGGAGTAGATCAGGCATTGCAAGCCATTTTGGTGTTTGGCAAACGACTTCACAACCTTAGTGCTTTTATACAATGAAAGTTTTATATTTGTAGTTAGCAGGTGAAGGGGGTGAGCTCTGATCATCCGTGCAGTTACTCAGGAAACTCCGCTTGCTCACTCCTTGTGACCCAGCTCTGAACGTGGCGTTGCTATTGAAGTCCATGTGGCAGTCTTCCCCAGCATCTATGCACGTTTCAAGGGGTCTGATGCTCAGACCCAAAAGGGGCTACATTTAATATTATGTTGCCTAAATGCAGTCATGGTACTAGTAAGAGGAAATACTGAATGGGAAAAGGGGGAGGGGTTGAGAATGAAAACTCTAATACACTCTCCTCAGGATATTTTTTTTTTTTTTTTGGCCAATCCACTTGCCTTCTCTGTCAAGTTGTAGGACTTGAATGTGAAGATCATCAGTCCCACAAATTCCAAGAGCATCCACATTCTCCTATACATAAAAGCCCGCTCACATATTCTGATGATACTTATAAAGCACGCCTGTGGCATGCTGGATATAAAGATCTGGTCTAAATACCGGATTAGACACAATCCTCCTCTGCTTAAACTTCTTCATTCTGTGGCTAAAACAGTTCACTGTTGAGGGAGTAACACATCTGACTAGTGGAAACCTGCCCTCTCCTCCTCCCTTGTGAGCTGGAGCAATCTTTCTTCTCATTCTTCGGATGGTTCTTTCTGACAGCCCTGTGTAGATGGCTTCCTGGCCTCCCTTCCTGGGCTGGCACTCTGCCCGATTCTAAGAGGGGCTCTTGGCAGATCCCCAGACTCGGCCTGCTTCATATGCCTCTCCTCTTCAGTGTCTGGAGAACTCGAGCCATCTTGGTCTCCCCAGAATTTCACAACCAGAGTGTCCATCAGGTCCTGTCTGGGTTTACCTTCTCTTGTTCTCTAAACGGTCATCTGAGGGCTATTGTTCGGATGTGAGGTGTCTCCCCGAAGAGCCATACGTTATAGCCTGAGTCCCCCTCCTCAGGACATAGTGGGAGATGGTGGAAACTTTAAGAAGTAGGGCCCAGTGGGAGGAAGCCAGGTTACTGTGGGGGCAAATGCCTTGGAGGAGGGAATCGGGGCTTTGCTCTCCCACCCGTTCCCACCAGGATTCGCTGATGTAACCCAGGCCCCAAGCCGTGGAGGGCACCTCAATAAACTTTTCCCAGTTAAACATGGTTCATCTCGGGCGTTTTGTTACGGTCATAGACAACTGGCTGATGCGGTGTGTGCTGTGATCGGGGCTCACCTCATCTGCTTCCTGCCTTTCGGACATCATTGTCTTTTATGGTCTGGAGTTTGGGATCTTGAAAAGCACCTTCCTGTATGGTGCTCAGTTTAGTGGTTTTCATCATTCAATCAGGATAAATCCAGATGCTGTGACTCCATTTTGGGTGGACACAGAAGTCCAGGACTACTCACTTATACAAAAATTTAAGAGTTTAGCTTTTTGTCTTGATGAAAGGCATGACTAATATTTTTAATATATATATATATATTACTGTAAAGAGACTGTACAGTGGGGTTACAGGTACATGAGTAAGGTAATGAGTACATTTCCTATCAAGCATTCTTCTTTGTTTTCCCCTACCATCCCTTCCCTCCCCACCTCCTCCCTCCCCCCAAGTCTCAAGCAGAAAAGGTCAAAAGCCATGTACATATGACCATATAAGATGATGCTAAGTGAAATGAACTCCAAGATAGGGACACAAGAGGTTTTGTCTTTGCTGTTGTTTTTAATGCACCTATAATGTACTATGTGATTTCTTTGTTTCTTTTGTATGTTCTTCCTCCATGGTATATAGCCCCTGTTTTCACTGTAGTTGATTCCAGTGCCCTACATCTTTTATGCACATTTTTCTAATTTGGGGAGGAGAAGGGAAATAACAAAATGCTGAAATAAGGATACAGGTTGACCCATTGTAACAATGCTATGTTCAAGACACTATGTTGAAAACAAACATGACTAATATTTTAATAATATTTCATCAGGGGAAGAAAGGCACTTAAGTTCTGAGTGACCTAGCATTCTAACAAAGAGAGACAGTTAAACAGGTTCTAGAGTTTTATTGCCAGAAACAGAAGAAACACAGGCAAGTGAATGAAAGCCGAATATAATCTCACTAACAAAATATATAACAAAAGCAATGTCAAGTAATTTCTTACAGTGCAGCCCAGGTCATCTTATTTTCTCTTGGTAAAGTATAAGACAATGAATATTCTTAGGAGAAATTCTCTTTTCTAAAGGTAAATATAAAGATAGCATGAAAAAGACAGAATATTTAAGTCTGAAGGGGGGAAAAAGCCCAAGGACAATTGAAGGTTAAATCCGTGAGATGTCACAATAATTCTGTGCACTTCTTACATGGGCTATGCATTCTCATGCTGGAGCTCAGCTCAGATGCAGGCTTCTCAGACTACAGCAGACATTATTTTCTTTAAAAAAAAACTCTTAAGGATCATCTTAAGGTACTTGCGACCATATAAAATAATCATACTAGTGTTCCCATTATGCAAGTATATAAAAGTACCCAGAAAGGAATGGAAAGCCCCACCAAGCTGCCTGGGGTTTGTTTCCATTTGTGTTAGTGGTAACCTCAGAACTTGCTAAGCTTGGGTTGTCTTTTTCTTCTGCATACTCAGACAAATGTATTTTCTTACACCTCATATTGACTTGCCCTAGGTAGTTTGGACTACTTATGATATTTCCTTTTCCATAAGGATAAATAATAATGTGGCTTAAGCACACCTGTAATTCCTGTACTTAGGAGGCAGAGGGTCACTAGTATGAGACTAGCCTGGGCTCCATAGCAAGATCCAATCTTATAGCTAGACCCTCTGCATCTAAGCAGCCATAGCTAGTCATGTCTGTGAAGAGGGCTTTTCGGTTAATATTACTTCTAAAGGTTTACATGTAAACTTTTAGAATTGACATGCAGAAAAGTCTTATAATATCACATTTCTTTTCCATAATAGGAATTATAAATAGAATATATGAAGGAATTGTTTTAAAAAATTGTTAGAAGAAAATATCCCTGGGTTTTAAAAAAAAGGCAAAAAATTTTAACATTGTTGTCCAGGTTCTTCAAGTGCTAAATAAATGCACATATCCTTCTTCTAGTAAAATTTATGAGTTTCTAGTATGCTGAGGGAAAAAAAACTAGTGTAGCCTCAGACTTCTAGTATAAAATGCATCTGATAAATCAGTATTAGAAAACTGCCTAGTAAATGATGTTTAGGAAATTAACTACTTATTTTAAAAGCATACATCAAAAAAGTGTAGATTGGCTAAACATTTTAACTAAATAGAAGAAGATAGTCTGAAAGATGGGTTTTATATTGCGAAGGAGGGCTGGGAGTTATAAAGAATGATTTATGGCATATCACTGGGGGAAAGTTAATATCTTTAATATATAATATGATTATAGAAGTAAATAAAAAATGAAGCCCTCTCCCAAATGAAAAATGGACAAAATATATGTACTGACATTTGAGATAGAGAGAAATGCCCATAGAATATGAAAAGAAAGTATGTGCAAATAAATGTTCTTATAGAGATGAAAGACACCCTTACTCTCTGCCTGCTAAATGCCCTTTAAAATGATATGGACAGAGTAGTGTTTCTCAGATTTATACAAACAGAGAGATCCTGAGAATCTGTTTCAGGTAGTCAGGATGATTTATATATATATACATATACATATATATATACAAACACACATGTATATACACATATATGTGTATACATATATATGTATAGGTAATCAGAATATCTGTTTAAACATACATGAGATAGTCTTCAATTAGATCTCTTTGTGAGGGTGTGTGTGTGTGTGTGTGTGTGTGTGTGTGTGTGTGTGTGTGTGTGTGTGTATTGATACTGGTTAGTGTCCTTAAGCTTTTTCACTTCACTTAAGGCCAGGAGTGCTCTACCACTTGAATTGTGGCTTTTTTTCTGGCTAATTGAAGATAAGAGACTCATAGACTTTCCTACCTGGACTGGCTTAGAACCACAGTTGAACTGATGCTCTGATCTCAGCCTCCTGATTAGCTAGATTTACTAGCATGAGCCATCAGCACCTAGCTAATTAGATCTTTGGACTGCGTTTGGAATGTCTCAAAGAAAAAAAATATTCAGTTGACTAGAATTGTAAAGCTTGAATCAAAATTTGTCAGAGGTGAAATGAGAACATGGATCATCTAAAAATACCTACGCAGAAGAGAAATTTCTTCATGATTCTCATAAAAAGAACATCCTAATAAAGCAAAATTAAACATTGATAATCCTTTTTTTAAAAAAAAGATAGGCTGCATAGCGAGATGTAGAAAATTTATGAAAATAAAAAGTCTGCCACAGATTTCATTAAAAGCTACAGCTCTTAAGTTCAAGAGTAGAAAATGTCTGTGGCTTTTAAATTTTAATTTGGTGTATTATGAAAGAAATCATTAAAATGTAATTTGAAATCACTAGCTTTCCTTTTCGTTAAGTGAAGCAGTGGCAAGATGGCTGGAGAGAGAAATATCAAGGCCAGGTGGCAAACATGGAATAAAAAATGATTCCTAAGGTCTGATGAGCTCATAAAAATGGGCCTTTCCTGGGGATTAGAGTATTACCCCATTCCCAAGATGGGCAGGCTTGAATTTAAAATGGCAGCTCCATAACTTCTCAATAAGCTTCCTCTCAGTGTCCATTTGGTCCATTAAGGATATGTACAAGGTGAGTTGTGGTAGCGAAGTCTGGTTCAGTTGCACATAGCAGATAACCAATTCAGTCTTCAGACAATAAAGGAAACTCCAGGGACGGAGTTTGTGGCTGCAGGTTCTACAGGTATGCATTCTGTCAGCCATCTTGGAAGCAAAGGTATTTGGAGGAAAACATGGAATGGAGTCCAGGTGAATGGTTGAGCATTTGCCTAGAGTGTGAGAGATTGTGGGCTTGGTCCCTAGCACCACACACACAGAAATATTTACATCTCTATTGAATATGCACTCACTGTTTTCCTTATCATCATTCTCTAAGCAATACAGCATGACACCTACATAACATCTAGGTATTTTGGGGTCATCTAGAGAGGATCTGAACTGTACAGTAAGTTGTGCCTAGATGAAATGCAAAGACTGAGCCATTTTAGATGAGGGATTGGGCAGCAAAGGATTTGTTACTTATGGGGGAGGCAGAGCTGGACCTGGTCTCCATGGATACCTAGAGACAAAAGGGTGTCTTTGGACCTCTCATGCCATCCTTTGACTCTGTCTCCCACAGCTTTGCGTTTGTTTTATTCTCAGCTGCTCTTTGCTCCTGCGGATGAAGCTGGCCAGCTTTCAGCTTAATAGCCAAGGCAATGAACTTAGAATAGAAAGGGATTGTTTGCCTCCCAGTTCTGGAGGTTTCAGTGCAAACCCAGGTGTACCATGGTTTTGGGCCACTGATGGGTGTGCTAAGTGGTGATGGTAGAGCAGATCATTCACCTCATGTCCAGAAAGCAAAGGAAAAAGCAAAAGATGGCGAGATCCCTAAAGACCAAACCACCTCCCAGGAAGACCATCTGGGGACCAAGCCTTTAACACAGAGAACATGAAACCTCCATTGAGAGCACTTGACCACAAGAGACTCCACCCTCTCCCCAGCCTTGCCCAATTACCTCCATCCTGAACTCTCAGGAAGCATTCTTACTGGCTCTTCTGGTTTGTGTGCAAACCCCTGAATTAGGAAAATTGAGGCCTTATGAATGACAGCTCCCACCAGGCAGAGAAGGTAGCATACCTGGTGTGAGATGTTCTATTAATAAGAGTTACTGCCAGGCACTGGTGGCTCATGCTACCTAGCTACTGTAATCCTAGCTACTCAGGAAGCTGAGATCTGAGGATTGCAGTTCAAGGCCAGCCCAAGCAGAAAAGTCCCTGTGAGACAATCAGCTCCAATTAAGCACTCAAAAACTGGAAGTGGCACTGTGGCTCAACTGGTAGAGCACTAGCTTTGAGCACAAAGAGGCTCAGGGACAGTGCCCAGGCTCTGAGTTCAAGCCGCAGGACTAGCAAAAAAAAAAAAAAAAAGAAAGAAAGAAAAAGAAAAAAAGGAGCTATCCACATGGATCAACCTTCCTTTACATCTTGTCTGTTTATTAGACAATTGATTTAAAATAATATATAAAAAATAAGAAAAATGTGTGTGTGCCAGTGGCTTATGCCTGCAATCCTAGCTACTCAAGAGGTTGAGATTTGAGGATTGCAGTTCAAACCAGGCCCAATCAGGAAAGTCCATGAAACTCTTATCTCCAATTAACCACCAGAAACCTGGAAAAGGCGCTGTGGCTCCAAGTAGTAGAGTGATCGCCTTGAGCTGAAGAGCTGAGAGACACTGAGCAGAGCCCAGGGCCTGAGTTCAAGCCCCACGACTGACAAAAAAAGCTTAATTTTTACAATTAAAAAAAGTGTTAAAATTAAACAAATAAAGAAGAGGAAGAGGAAGAAAGAGAAGAGGGAGGAGGAGGAAGAAGAGGAGGAGAAGGAAAAAAGAAAACAGAAAAATGTGTTAGACAACATTTAGGCATTAGTACCTTAACATTGCAGATAACAACTAATATCAAAGAATGATTCAGATAAATAAGTCAGATAAAATTGATTCAAGGTATTAATAAGGTTAGAGTTTTTTTTGTTTTTTTTGGGGGGGGGTTGGTCATAAAGCTTGAACTCTGGGCCTGGGCGCTGTTCCTCAGCTCTTCAGCTCAAGGCTAGTGCTCTATCACTTAAGCCACAGCACCACTTCCAGTTTTCTAGTGGTTTATTGGAGATAAGAGTATTACAGATGTTCCTGGCCAGGCTGGCTTTGAACTGTGATCCTCAGATCTCAGCCTCCTGAATAGCTAGGATTATAGGTGTGAGCCACCGGCGCCCAGCTTTGAGGTTAGATTTTAAACTAGTCCTTGATGGCTAGTTGAAAATAACTAGAAATTCTAGTTGAGGCATAAGATTATAGAATTTAGCAAAAACCAAGACTAAGAAGTGATATGAACTATTTTTCACAGGTTTGGTCAACAGAATATTGGCCACTGAGTTGCTGTGAGGTGACATTGGCTTGTGGCTGTAGATTCTAAAATCAAATTAATTCCCCAGGACTTTTTAGGGGCAAATGCTTTAACATATGAAGAAATATAAGGCTGAGGCAAGAATAAATTTTCTTCTAGAATCCATGGCCTATGTGTTTCAAGGTTATTTTTTTCTACTTTTTAAAAATGTTTATTCCCTTCAGCCCAGTTACTCCACTTTTAGAAATCCATCCAAACATGCAGAATGCAAACAACTGCTTGCACATTTATTACAGAGTTCTTCCTACTCTGAAACTTTAGAAAACCCAGAATGGACAATAAAAAGGAAACTATGCAAATTATATTACATCTATCTACTGGGGTGTGCAATTAATTTTTTACAGTCTTCACATGCACACGTATAAACCTTTTGAAACGGTAAGTTGCTTATTGTTCTGTTACCTACAAAACAGTATCCAAAATACCATGCGTTCTAGTAAAAGTTTATCAAGTGAATTATTAGAGTAATTGTGTGTGTGTATTAAGAGAAAACCAGAGAAAGTGGTAAGGAAGTAAGTATAGAGAGACAAGACAAGAAGAATGTAACTGACCGAATAATAGTTATTTGTCCTACAATCATCCACCATACATTTTTCAGACCAAAAAAACCCAGGATCATAAATAAAGACTTAATGAGGAAGAGAAGGAAGAGGGGGAGGAGGAGGAGGAGGAGGAGGAGGAGGAGGAAGAAGAAAAGGTAGAACATTTAAACAAGTGAAAGATGCAGGATGCGATGAGATGAGAGAAAGGCCAGGGTCCCTCAGGTAAAAACTTGAGATAAAGCCAGGCACCGGTGACATACACCTGTCATCCTAGCTACTCAAGAGGCTGAGGATTATAGTTCAAAGCCAGCCCAGGCAGCAAAATCCATGAGACTCTTATCTCCAATTAACTACCAGAGAAACAGAAGTGATGCTGTGGCTCAATATGGTAGAGAGCTATCCTTTAGCAAAAGAGCTCAGGCACAGTGGCCAGGCCCTGAGTACAAGCTCCAGAATCAGAAAACAAAAACAGACACAAACAATAACAAAACCTGGAGACAAATCAGAGCCAGACACTTGTAAAGAATATATTTTGCTAAAGGATAGAAAGATCATTAGGAGATAGGCCCAAGGCACACAGGAATCAGCATGAAGCCAGAGGACTGTGCTAAGCCAAATTGTTTTGCTTGGCTTTGAGCTCTTATCTCAACATTAGGGAATTATGGATATGGACTTTTGACTCAATGTGTCTCTTCTCTTCTATGTAGCCAGTATTACAATTATTCTAGGACTCCGCTTCCAAGGGTTCTCTGTCTCTGGTCTCGTTGGCTTCTGATCCTATGTGAATGACCCAGTATTTCCTTTTTGCTGGGTGTTCTGGATGTCATATCTCTTCTGTTGAGAGAAGTGTTTGAAAAGGGAGCCTCTACTTATTTGAAGTATGGGTAAATATTAGATGGCATATTAGCTTTCCATTAGCAAATACCTTAGGTAATCAATTTACAGAGAGAAAGGCTTTAGGTTGCCCCATGGTTTTAGAGGTTCCAGTCCATAACTGAGGAGCTCTGTCACTTTGAACCTGGGGTAAGGCGGTGCATCCTGGGCAAAGCTTGTGGTAGAGCACAAACGCTCATTTCATAGTTTGGAAACAAATGACAAGAGGAGGAAGAAGCTGGGGCCCACTGTCCCTGTCAACACTCAATGACCTAAAGACCTCTCACGAAGCCCCACCTCTAAAAGCTTTTACCACATCCCAGTTACACTATGCTGGAGCCTGAACACATGAGCCTTTAGGAGACATTTCATATCCAAAATTTAGTGGTTGGTCCTGGCCCAGTCTGTAGATACTGTCCCCAGGCTACAGAAGAAGATGAGAAAGGAAATGGCAGAGGAAGAGGAGGCAGCAAACATTCAGAGAATGAGGGCAGATGGCCCAGGATGAACCTATTCTTCTTTAGAGAGCAGTAGGATATGAGGAGGAAAGCTATACATAGCTTCTAGATTAGATGTCCTCGATGGGAGACCAACTCCTCCCTCCACACTCAACGTCTTCCATGGGCCTGTAGATGCACATCCTTTCCTTTCTGTTTCTGAAAAGGAGCATCCTACACCACCTGATGCTTAGCATGCAGACGTTGGCACTTCCCAGGTGTTCTGCAAGGTGTGTGTTGCCTGACAAAATTGCAAATGTCTATGAAAAACCCACGAGCGGATATTCCCAGATTCCTTTGCACCTGCACATCTGATTCCTCGTGGTAGAGGAGTATGTATGTAAGTGGACAGGACTGAAGAACTATGTATTTAATCTGTTGCTTTCCTGCAGAGCCTCCCAGAATATTGTTTTCAGTCTGTCTGCTTTGGATGGCCTGATTTAGCATTAATTTCTCCTCTGTCATTTTCTCCATGTTGGGATGAAGACCTAGCGTTCAGGGAAGTTGTTTCTTCACCAGATTGTTTTAGCTTCAATCTGGTCACTTCAGAATGGCATGCTTGTTCCTACATGAAATTCCACGAAACAGCTGTCAGTAAAGTCTGCTGGGACTATCACAGTCCCATGCACTCATTGTATAGGGGTTCTTATTGTTTTAATTAATTTAAATACATAATACTATGTATTCCAGGCTGTCTGTGTGTCTCTAAAATATTTCTAGTTTTAACTTTTAGGAGCTTTGTAAACATCCCTAACACCTGAAATAAGTCTCTATTTGTTCTGCCGTCGCTAGAGGACCTGAAGCGGAACTCTCCCGATGGCTTTTCTTCTTCATCTTCTTTGTCTTTCTATGAGTGAACTCTCGGGCCTGAGAGAAACGTACATTAATCTTCTCTGTCTCACTGTGCTGGAACACAGATAGGAACACAGATAAAAAAAATTCTGAATAGTTTAGCTCTGGGAAGAGAGATTGTTTTTAGCTAGTTTAAAATGGAGAAGACATTCCTTCTGTGTCTTGTTTGAGATGATGCATGCTAGAATATTGACAGTTATAAGATTTCATGGGGCGAGCATGCTCCATGCCCACTGCTAGTGACGCTGGGATTCTGGGGCATGAGAGGTGGCTGACTTCACAGGCCTTCTACTCCATATCCTCAAATGATGTCACGTGCCTTCTGATTGGCACGTTCTTGCCACTTTGGAATAGAATAGAAGAAACTCGAAGGACCTTTTGCCCCTCATTAAGAGAGAAAAAGTACATGTGAAAGCTAGTAAAACTTTGAACAAAGTCTATATTTGAGTTTATAGTACTGAGCCAATGGTTAACGTCTTGGTTTTGACAACTTACTATATTTCTGTCAGATATCATCCATGAAACTGACTGAGAGAAGCATGGAAGTGTCTTCGAAATCAAACAGTTTTAGGGGAAAAAACATTTAAAACTCTCATTATATTCCCAGGATAAAATATAAAGCTCAGCTGAGACGCTTCAGATCGAAAAACAGTGAAACTGCCAGCAGGAGATGTTTGCAATTCCTTAGGCTGAGCTTAAGACTATGACTGAATCATATGAAGCCTCCCAGCTCATTTTTGTCTCTCAGAAGATGAGCTCTGACATCATATAGACTGACTCTGACCACAAGATGTCTAGTATTCGGTGGTGGGAGATCAGACAGGAAGTGATTAGCCTTGTTTACTCGAGGATGAGACTGCGTTCTCCCTTCTCTTTGCTATAAGACTCAGAATGGATCACAAGCCGCTGCTGGTTTTAGAGACCTGAGGTGACTTCATATTGAGTCAACAAATTGTTCTCACTCTGGTTTGCTCTGTGTTTTCTCAAAATAACAGACAACACCGTTTGCTAAGATTTGTCAAAGGCCCTTGGAGTTTGTTCTATCCTATTCCAGTGTGTGTCAGGGGCCTGGATGGAAGGGAGAGTTCACAATGTACTGAGACAGAGGCAGAAGGAAGAGATACAAAGTCAAGCCCCCACCATACACTACAGAATCACCGGTGCCTAGCAGTGGGTCTGGTGCATGACAGGAACCTACATTCTTGTCCAAATGAATATACTCTGTTTTTAGGGCACTACCAGCCAAAAGTTTTCTGTCTTTGGAATGATACCAAAAGAAACAACATATTAAGAAAGAAGTCACAAGAGCCAGCTAACAAGTAATGATTAAGTAAATTTGTGGCGTAACTATGAACTATGACGTGGGAAAAGATCTGTGAAGCTGAATATTATAAATCAACTCAATGTAACTTCAAAAAAATGTAAAATGCCAAGATTTAGTCTGCACAGGGACCTCCCCACACAATCAAAACCCCTTTTTCTTGTCTTAATTACTTACCTTAAGAATTGCCCCATCCTGAGTTCCCTTTCTGTTTTTCCCTCTCAGAGCCCTTAAACCAAATTACTACCACTATGTTCCAGCTAAAAATAACTGAACTGAGCCAGGTGCTGGTGGCTCACGCCTGTAATCCTAGCTACTCAGGAGGCTGAGATATAAGGATCATGGTTCAAAGCCAGCCCAGGCAGGAAAGCCCATCAGACTCCAATAAACCACCAGAAAATCAGAAGTGGTGCTGTAGCTCAAGCGGTAGAGCACTCGCCATGAGCTGAAAGCTCAGGGACAGCACCCAGGCCAAGAGTTCAAGCCCCACGACTGACAAAAACATAATCAGAAGTCCAAGGGAAAGAATGGGTTGAAGGGCAGAGAGACCATTGAAGGGGGTGACACGGATCAAGATGCACTGTATTCATAAACTGCTTTGTACAACTACTTAGTGATAATCAAACAAAAAAGTTAAGGCCATGACTGGAAGCTTAGACACTAGCTTGCCCAATTTTACAGCTTCTTATTTGCATACATTCTGGTGCCCAATGGTATCTTCTGCAGAAGATATTAACAACAGTTGGCCATAAAATAAACACCAGATGTACAGGAGTGTCTGGCTCCATGTGTGATCTAGAGCAGCTCAAAAGCTTTGCCCATTTTTCTCTGGTTGAAAGTGTTTAATTTTATACAACTAAGAATAAAAAATAATTCTAAGGGGGGGGGTAACCACCTACTTACTCCTTCCCACATGACTGAATCTACTTGGAAAAACTAGACAATTAAGTGCTATTACTTTGCCTTCTTAAGAAAAGCACTTGTAAAAACACTGGGACTGAAACAAAACCACCAGAGAAATGTTAACCTTGGCAATTTAAAATAAAATGTATATATTTTGTCTTGAGTGGAGTCTATGAACTATAATCAAGTACTCGCTGCTTGACTATAAATTCTCTGAACACGCAAGTGGCAGTAGATGTAACCTTTGCCTTGTAAGTTGCAGTTCTATCATTAGCCAACTTATTTGATCATGTAAAGAGACCAGTTCATTTTTTTAAATACTAAAAAGTAATATGTGTGCCAAGTAAAAGTCTATCTAGAAGGCTTACGATGCGGAAGCCAGAAGAATTTGGAAGTGTCCCTTTTCCGATAATTGCTTCCATATGTACAATGCATATAGTACGTTCAAGTGCCTGTAATTGTTCAATGTGAATGAGCTTTGGGGTGTATAGGTGGAGGGTTTTGTTTTTGTAAAATCTGCCTCTTGTTCAGACCCTTTCTGCCTGTGCTCTTAAAGAAGACACACTTGTCCCAAGCTACAAATCTTCATTTTTTTTTCCTGAGGCTGTCTGAACACAACAGCTGCTGTGCATTTCTAGGGAAGTTTTCTACAGGAATTCTTTTGAGTTTGTCCAAACTCCATTGTTTTGAAATATTTACTCTCAAATGATTACCAAGTTATAGGAAGTTGTAAAAAGAGCAAAGTGATTTTTCCATTAGTTTTTATCGTGTACCCATCAAATGTAGGTAAAGGTAAAAGTCTTGAGGCACCGAGTTCATTTATCTTGTGCGGCTCTCCTCACCAGGCATGCGCCGAATGAACTCCTTTATCTTGCTAAACTGAAACTCAGAATCCGTTCTGCATCTTAGAATTTGCTGAATTTTTATTATTGCTAATAGCTGTTTCATAAAATATACTGGGTTCTGAACTCACACCCTGTGCCTGCTAGGCTGTTTTTAGTGGTTATTTCTAGGTTATTTTATGATCTTGCTTGCTGCCCAGGTGCCTGACTGAAATGCAAGCTGTCTGGCAGGGATCACAATCACACACCACTGCATCCAGCTTCCCTCCGGGAAGTTCAGCATCTGAGAACTTATTGCTCACTCTAGCCTCAAATAGTGATCCTTCGGATCTCAGCCTCCCTAGTAGCTAGGATTAGAGATGTGAGCCGCTAGTGCTGCTATCCAATAGTTGTCTGATATGGAGTCTTCGGAATTTTTTTTGTAGAAAATACTGTTATGTGCAAACTGTTATGTGGCAATTCTTTTCTTCTGCCTTTTAAAACATGTCTATGGCACTGGAGATAGAGCGCAGGCCTCATTCCTGCTGGGCAGGCATCCTACCACTTGAGCCAATCCTGCAGTCCCAATTTGCTTTGGTTATTTTCAGAGTAGGGTCTCACTTTATGCCGAGGCTAGCCTGGACTTTGATCTTCCTGCATTTGATTCTTCAAATCACAAAGGATGAGAGGCACATGCCACTCCACCCATCTATGGTGCTTTACCATAGCTTGGATAACAGGTGTGCACTACCATGCCCATCCATGGGTTGAGATGGAGTCTCTAGAACTTTTATGACCATGTTGATCTGAAACCACAGTTCCCTGATCTCTACAGCTAGGATTATAGATTTGAGTCTCCACGCAGGAAAACTTCTGACTTTGCGATTTCTATTTCTTTCTCTTGCCTGATTGCTGTGTCTAGGACTTCTAGAACAGTTGAAGCGGTGAAAGTGGTTGCCCTCCTGCGGTTTGGTTTATCATTCTGCAGTCATTAGTGATGTGACCAACTTTTCATTACTTTAGTGGCCACTTGTATGTTGCTTTTGGAGAAATGTCCATTTTGTCATTTTTAGCATATACTAAGTATACCTATTTATGGGGTACAGTGCAATATATGTTTACAGGATATAATGAAAAATCAGAGTGATTCACATTTCAAATCATTCAAATTCTTGTTTTGCTAGCTATTAAAGAAGGATCCATTTCAGAAACACATTTTAAACCTACAAATGTGTGTGTGTGTGTGTGTGTGTGTGTGTGTGTGTGAACATGCACACTTAAAAGTATTTGCTGAATATACATCTGTATGTGAAGAGATTAAATGCTATTCGAATTTCACATACATATATTTATTTCCCCAGGACTTTCACTCTGTGTGACTGGCCTATCTCCACCAATTTAGGAATCTACAACCATGTGTGCTTTTTAGAAAAATTGAGTACCTCACCTGGCTCACCCTTTTATTTGACATGAAGCAATTGGTAGATACTAGAATACAGCTAAGCTAGATGAATTCTTTTAGTGATCGGGCAAAGTAGTGGACTGCAAAATAAGAAAAGTCTTAGCAAAAGGCTGAGCTATGGCCTAGCCACTGGAGTGAGACTCTCTCTTCAACTCTGGACATTCAATAATAGGCTTATGATAGTTACTGCCGGGAGCCTGGTTACAATGTTCCAGCCCAGAGGTTGTTGGACGTGTACAAAATTGTGACTTCTGTGGGTGATCATTTTAATAGAAATAGAAATTTGATTCTGCTAGGGGGTTAAATATGGATATCCCAAGTCCTAGTCCCAGCGTCTCAGAATGAAATCTTATTCAAAGAGGTAGCTAATCAAAGGAAGATGTTGTTCTTCTAAAGAAGAGAAATTTGAGCAGAAGACAAGCACATGTAGCCAGGAAGAATGTATGAGCATGGCCATGACCAGATAGAAGCCAAAGGAGAGAAACCAGGAATAGATCCTTTCCTCAAAAGGTTCAGAATGATTGGACCCTACAAACACCTTGAATTCAGATTGCTCTCCTCAGGAGTATAAGAGGAAATTGGTACTGCTCGCGACCACGCTCTTTGTGCAACCTTGCTATCGCCCTAGAAAACTGACCTGGTCTCCAAGACCCTCATGTTTCTTGTTGCCTTTCAGCAGAGAACCTATTGATCACCTTGCATTTCATGAGATCCTGCTGATGTACATACCATGGGACGGCACCAGATAAATACAAGACAAATGTAGAAACTCCATCCTGACTGCTCTTAAAGTTTGCAGGCTAGCTGGAGGGAGAAAAAGCCATAATCTCAGAAAACAACGCAACATTGTGAATCAGTATTTGATTAAGTAAGCCAAGTAGAACTGTATACCAAAGCCCTCAAATCCAGTGATCCAGAGGCTCCCTTTTTGATAGTTTTTTTAATACAGATGTATTGAGATATAACTCAAATACTATATGTAATTAACCCACTTAGCTAGGAATGGCGGCTCATGCCTCTAATCCCAGCTACTCGGGAAGTAGAGGCAAGGGGGAATCTCAAGTCCAAAGTCAACTCAAAGAGTTTGCAAAGTGCTTGTCTAGTCTGTAGGCATCCTGAGCCCAAACCTTAGTACCTCAACCATAAGTAAACAAACCCACTTAGACTATATACATCATTATTATTGTAATCACATTTTTGTGTAATCATTGCCCGCTGTCTAATTCCAAAATATTTCCTTTAGTCCAAGAGGAGCTATCACTAGTCAGGACATGTTCCTGTCACTGCACACCTTTGATCTACTTCCTGTCTCTGTGGGATTGCCCCTCCTCACCATTTCACAATGGTGGAATGCTACAGCCTATGACCTTTAGTGTCTGGCCTCTTTAAATTGGCATCAGGTTCTCAAGGGTCATCCATGTCCTAGAATTTTGTTCCTATTTACTGCTATAGGAACAGAAAACTTTGCATCTACTCCATTAGCATGTTTGGCCAGGCCTAGGCATTAAATGGACATGAGACATTTAAATACCCAAAAACTCATACAAATGATATAAAAGCATACAAATTATCTAAATTCATGGGCACAGAGCTCTTATAAGGAAACGAAGTCCCAAAGAATTAGCCTATGTGTGTTTCTCCAGGGCTGAATGAAGGGAGGTGCTTGTGGCAAAGTGGATTATGTAGATTTAACTAAAGGAAGGTAAAAATAATCTTAGAAAGGTCTAGTGGTACAGAAATCTTCCAACTGGTCTTCCTGTCTTGAAATGGAGATGACATCTTTCACATGGGCATTCTGGGTCCAATTTATAGTAAGAAAGCAAGATAGATTTGTTTTTTGCCTTTCTTGAATCTTTTATTTTTCTAGTGTCTTCAGCTTAAAAAAAATGCTGAGAGTTGGAAGTCAGTGGAGTTTGTGATCTTTCACTGCCAAAGCATATTCTAGCATCTGACCACCCCACATTTTGTTCACTCATTGGTCACTTTAGGGACCTGTGCATTGTTTCCTTTAGGGAAAGTATAAATAATACTACTGTTGTGAACATCTGAAGACATATTTTCTGATAAATGTGTGTTTTCATTTTCCTGGGATATGTGCTTGGAAAGATGCTGCTCTCTCAGAACAACAACTCCATGCTTAGAATTGTGGGGATTCTCTATTGAATGAATGCAGGCAACTTGGTCTTAGTGCCGTTTGACTTTATTTAACTATAATCTCTTTACATGTTTTCAGACTTTAGGTCCTCCTTGTTGAAAGCACACTCAAAGCCATCCTTAGGGCCCTGCCCAGTCCACCAATAGCATCCATCTCCACCTGCCATGTGCTTATTCTTCTATAGTCATTTATCAGGCAACACTCATCCCTCATTGAAACAGAAGTTAAATGAAAGACCTGATCTGGCTTACTCCTTTTTCCTTCACGTCTGGCACAAAGTAAACACCCAATAAATAGTTAATGCTCATTGAAATAAAAATTCCCTAACAGTGTGAGGTTACTGAAGATTCGAGTTTGAGAGATTCTTATAAGTGTAACATGCTCTATTAGAAGAGGTCCCAGAAAATGAAGAGAACCTTTTGGGAAAAAAAATAGTATTTTTCCAGACATTCCAACTAAAGTGGTCAGAAGGAGAAGGGTATGAAATAAAACCGCATGACAAAAGGTAAAGATGTGAAGGTCTACTTGAATTATTCAGAATCTGATTATTACATATTTTTCATAAAGTAAGATATGAATCATAGATAAAAACTCATTGTGTTTCATGGCACAAAATCTGGTCAGACTCTTTTGTGTGCGCGTGTGCACACACACACATGCACACACACAAGCACTCACATGTGCCAATCATGAGGTTTGAACTCAGGGTCTGGATGCTGGTCCTGAACTTTTGTGCTCTTGGCTAGTGCTCCACCATAGCTCCACTTCCAACATTTGGTGGGGAAGGGGGTAGTTAAATTGGAGATAAAAGTCTCAACAACTTTCCTTCCTGGGCTGGCTTTGAACTGACACCCAGGTGTGAGCCACAGGACCAGCTGGTCATATTCTCTTTTTTTTTTTTTTTTTTTTATCGGTCGTGGGGCTTGAATTCTGGGCCTGTGCACTGTCCCTCAGCTCTTCAGCTCAAGGCGAGTGCTCTACCACTTGAGCTATAGCAACACTTCCGGGTTTCTGGTGGTTTATTGGAGATAAGAGTCTCATGGACTTTCCTGCCCAGGCTGGCTTTGAACCACACTCCTCAGATCTCAGCCTCCTGAGTAGCTAGGATTACAGGCGTGAGCCACCAGCGCCCGGCCAGCTGGTCAGATTCTTTTAAGAGTGACATATCAGATAACCACCAAGTACAGAGTTAGCTACATCACAAGCCCACCCAGATAGAGAGGCCCATGGGACAGCCTCAGATCTCCAGTGCTTTCTCCATTTCTCACTCTACTCACCCCATGGGCGGCTGTGTCCAGTCACCTTGCTTCTCTCCATAGGGTGATACGGAAGCAAGGCACTCCAAATCCACCTGATCACGGCTGATGATACACATCACAGAGAAGCTTGCAGTTGACACTGTGTCACACGTGCCGATGACGTAGCACTCTAATTGGCAAAATCCTAATTGGCACAGTGTAACTGGCAGGGCTCAGGTTATGTGAGACAGTGGCGGTGTAGACCCACCCAAACCAGATGGAAGACATTTTCTCTTGAGGAAGCACTGTTCTGTTCTTAGAAGAATGATAATGCTTTGTGGAGACGAAAGGAAACCACCAATCACCACAATAGTAATTTTACATGAAAATAGGCTCGCAAAACTTTCTGCCCTGGAAAACTAGATTTTTTTTTTAGACCAATGGTGGATAAAATTTATAAGCATGGCTGTGCTAAGAAACCCTTCCTTAAGATTTCTCTTAAAAAAAAAAAAAACAACAGTGCTACTTCTAAAAAAAAAAAAAAACACACAATCCAACAGCAAGGTTTCTTTTTGGAGACGAAGAACCTGTTATGTAGGCTGTGAATTTAGGATTAACTATGCGTAGAATTTGGCAAAGAGTTCTATATTCATTTTTGTCCACATATTGAAATAAAAAAGTGAATCTCCCTAGGAGGCCTCATTTTTATCTCTCTGAGACTTCCCTTCATGCAGAAAGATTCTTTTCTCACGGAAAGAGTTCAGGATTACTTTTCCGTCATCGTATCAGTCTGGGTATTACTCCCAGGAGGAAACCAGTGTCTGAGAACCACAAAGCTTTCTACTGCTTGTCTGTTTCAAGTTGTTTGTTTTTCTTTGAGAACCAAGGCAAGAAATGCCATGGGGGGTGGGGGGCACCAGCTATAAAGCTTTAGTAGTTTTGCCATGAGAAATTAAATAAAATCAAATCCATTCCGAATGCTTTTTGTCTCCTAGCCCTTATAAGTGAAGGTTAAATAAAAGGTCTGTTGTTTTAGTTAGCCCCATAATCAATATTGATAAAAAATTTAAAAATCAATAAATAAACAAGATCTGAATACTTTTTAAAGTCGTCAGTGGCTGTCTGTAGAATTCAATCTCTTCCTGGGAAAGTGACGTCACCACGGTTGAGCAATAGATCTGTCTTTATAAAAATCGCTTTCTTTAAATCCTTTTAAAACCACATCGGTGAGCAGTTCTACAACTTCTCATGCTAAGGGCTGAGCACATCGTTTGTTTCTAAATTATTCATGGTTTGTCTGAAGGAGAACACCAATAAAAAAGAAATGGCAAGAATATAATGACGCGAGTACAAAGCAGAATTTTGAGAAGTGCTTGTGTAGAAGTGTACCCATGATGTAGGAACACAGGAGCATATAAAAACAAAGGAAGGCACTGTGGCTTACATCTGTAATTCTAGCTACTTACGAGATTGGAATCTGAGGATCAGGGTTCAAAAGCACCCTGAAAAGGAAAGTTCTTAAGACTTTTATCTCGGATTAACCAACAGAAAACCGGAAATGGAGCTATGGCTCAAAATGGTAGAGTGTGTTAGCTTTGAGCAAAAGAGCTCTGGGACAATGCCCAGGCCCAGTGCCCAGGACAGTTCAAGTCCTATAACACCCCCCCACACACACACACCACAAAAAAAAGGAAATAATTTTGAATCGGAGGCCAGTGTAAAGCTTGGTGAACTAGGTAGTATTTGAGCTGGAATTTAAAAGATAGTTTTTAACAGGCAAAAGAGTAAATGTTTGCATTAAGTTTCTATTTGTTCCTTTCTTTAACTGAAGAAGTGATTAAAAGTTTAAACCTAGTTTTACTTATTAGAAATGAATATTTCCCTTTCTCTGCCCTTCAGACTTAGTGGCTATTTTCTTACTAGATCAAAGTGCATGGGTAACATCTTAGGACCTTTGGAAAATTTAAGAATTCTCTCTCTCTCTCTCTCTCTCTCTTTCTCATTCTCGCTCTTGCTCTCTCTGTATCTCTATCTCTTTCTCCCTCTCTTTCTGATGTCTAGGTGTTAGTAAGAGAAAAGAGCCCAGGATTCTTTCATTTTTATCTAAATTGAGGCCCTTATATTTGTCAGCATCCTGGGGTTGGTAAGTACTGGTTAAACATCATAATCTTTCAGGTTTCAAAGTCTCAGAATCAATATTCAGATGTGTATGGAATCGATTAAGCCTGTATTACACATCATCTCCCCTGTGTATTCCTCTGGGAAGACTGCAGAATGGCTGAGCTAGATGCTCTGAACCCTGAGCCCATAGTCTGCACATTGTGTGACAGATCATCATTTAGGTCCCCAAATACAGTGATCCTCGAGGAGGTAGTCGTGGGTAGTAGTGGCACCTTTAAAGGGTGGAGCCTATTGGGACAAAGTTAGGTTATTAAGAGTTCTGCCAATGAAAGGGATTAGGGTCGCTCTCACTGGACCCCCTTGGTGGTTATTTAAATAAAAAAGAACAAAAGCAAGTGTGGCTTTACCCACTTCCTGTTTGGAAGTGCGGGTCATCCTGTGGGCAGGGTGTGCCCTTGTCATCCTGGCCACAACCAGGCCAAGGCACCATCAGCACCCCTCTTGAGTCTCCAAAACTGTGAACCAGATCAACGTTTCTCTCCTAATTAGCCTGCTTTGGGTACTGAATTTTAGTAACGAAGATGTGACTTTTCTATTCAGGCACCCAGTGGCTCACCCCTGTAATCCTAGCTATTCAGGAGGCTGAGATGTGAGGATCATGGCTCAAAGTCGACCTGGGTGGGAAAGTCCGTGAGACTCTTATCTCCGATTAACTACTAAAAAAAGCCAGAAGTGGAGTTGTGGCTCAAGTTGTGGCAGAGAGTAACAATCCTGTGCAAAATAGCTGAGAGACCCTGCCCAGGACCTGAGTTCCAGCCCCAAGATCAGCATCAAAACAATCAGAGTAGGCAGTGTTGACACAGTGAGGAAATAGTAGCACCTGTCTGGTCCCACCGCCACTAGGTAGCTTAGGAATCCAGGTATGCATCTGTGTGCTGGGTAGGGATGTTCTGCAGGAAACGTTTCTATCCTAACCCAGTGCCACCTTTTATTGTCACTAAGAAGACTCTAAGCTCTGTCATATCCTCTACATTTTTCAGAATGAGATTAAGCCCCGGACTTAATGTGGATTTCAATGAATATGTCCTGTCTCCTTTGCCTAGCTCGGTGAAGACAGACCTTTCCTCTCTTGATTGTTTAGAATGACTTACAAAGTCTGCACGCAGCCTGGTCTTTGGGTTGTGGGAACGTTACCTCGTGTTCCTCACCATTAAGTGGCGTGCATGTGTATGATAGAGTCCGCTGGTTTCCTAAGGTCACAGTAATTGGCAAATGGAAGAAGTTCCATGCTATCAACTCGGGAGAAGGATCTGGCTGCCTTGCTGTTTGACAGAGCAGTGGGAGAGGTGAATTCTGCTTAAACTGACAGTGGGATGCAGAGTAAACAACTCAAACCATCAAACTGTATTATTAAAAAAAATTAAAAACCATGTGCCTTATTCCCTCTGAAAAGCCCATTTTCCTCTTCTTAGTTTTCCTTCCCCAAAGAGTACTTCCACACATACCCCCTCCAGAAATGGCTCCTCCCCTTCTCCGTGGCAGTCAGTATGGACAGTTATTGGCCTAAGTGATGGATAGGCTCGCTCGGGTGGCTCTTCCCTGCGTCTCAGCCGCACTACATAATCTAGCAAAACTCTTCTGCCTGGAGGGCTCTCTGAGATTTACTGCTGGCTCCTTTAGCTAACTGTGGTTATTCCTCTTAGATCTATTGAGCTGGGCTCAGTCCTTCCCTGTCCTCAGCAGGGAGATTTCCCGGAAGACTTGGTTTCTTGAGAAGGTATTGGATGCCCACTTTTGAGTCAGGCCTTGGCTCCATCGGGCTGAATACTCACTAGAACTATAGGTTTCCATGCAGAACTTGCCCAGCCGAGCGCCCTCTGTTCCTCATTGCAGCTGGGATTGTGTCTTAATTTCTCCCAGGAAATTTTTTCTTTTTTTTTTGGTCAGTTGTGGGGCTTGAACTCAGGGTCTGGGCAATGTCCCTGAGCTTTTCTGCTCAAGGCTAGCACTCTACCACTTGAGCCACGGCACCACTTCCGGCTTTTTCTGCTTATGTGGTGCTGAGGAATCGAACCCAGGGCCTCATGCATGCAAAGCAAGCACTCTACCACTGAGCCACCTTCCCAGCCCCGAAATTTTTTCTTAAGGTGCCATTTTGTATCAAAATTTATCTTGAAAATCTCAATCTAATGGGGACGAGCATTTCATTCCCAGTAGGTCTAATACAACCCCATTCTCCTCCGGGGTTGGGAACAGATCATTATCTCTTCATTTGGACTTAAAATGAATTAATTGAAACATACGTGTTAGTAGTCATTGTGTTAAACTGTACATACAGAGCAAGGAACTCACGAGGAGAATGGAACTTGACTGCAGTCCCAGCTGGTGCTCACTGAAAACCCTGTGTTTGTCCCATGGAATGATCAATGACATCACACTGGTCAGTCAGTGTTTTTCCTCATCTCCTTCCTCCAGCCCTCCTGGATTCTCTCTCCCTGCTCCATTCTGACACCACCTTCTTTCTCGTTCTTCTCTCTTCTTTTCCCGTTTGTCCTCTTCTCCGTGTTGTCTTTCTCTTCTTCCTTCCCTTGCTCTCTCATTCACCCAGAAGACTCATCAGACTCCTTCTAAGATGGCCTTACATGGAGAATAGCTGTTCTCTGCTGCCAACGTCCCATTCTACTCATTCTCCCCTCACTCCTGCCACGTCAAGCACTTAGGACAGTGTCTGGTGGTGAGGGCTGTTGTGTGTCTGTGGTTGTGTATTCGGTGTATCAGAAAAGAGCCTCCGACTCATGGCTTCCCATTCCACTAGTCTGTGCATCCCTTGACAATGCAGGCCAGCGAGGAAGAGACAATCAAAGGCTGTTTTTCAGGAGCATTACTAGGGCACATTGAGACCCAAGGACGGTGATCTAAAAGGCAAGTGGTGTTACTTAGACTTTCATGGGTAAATTAGGGTAAGTCAGATAAGGGTGCTCCTAAGGGAAGACTTAGGAGATATGGTTGCCTAAATAGAAGATGAAGATTTCTTCACAGTTCTCCTTTTTTTTTTTCTGAAGGAGAAGCTACACGCTGAACGGAAAGCCTGTGTCTGGAATCACTGCTAGTCCCCTGCGGTAGTCCCCTGCGGTCTCAGCCATGACATCTGGGAGAAGGGCGTCAGCATCTGTGTCATGGCGTTGGCCCTGCTGGGTTTCTGGAACTGTAAGAAAACCAGAGACATAAAGGCTTTGCTTTGATTTTAATCAAGAAAAGAAAAAAAAATGAACTGGAATTGTGTTTCCAGTTTGTTGATATAGCCTTCTTGTTTTCATTATTCACTCTTGTTTCCTTGGTTACTACCAGAAAAATTTACTATGAAACTAGAGGGGGTTAGAAAAACCAAGAAGACACAGCAGCAACCAGAGCATCTCCCACTTGGAGAGCACGAGTCACCCAGCAGGCGACGGATAGGCAGGCTTTATTGGTGACATGAAGCTGAGGGTGGTGATGTTTCAGTCTCATCCCCCACCCAAGGGACCACAGATGATCCATGCCAATGCTCAGTTTCCCTCGGGTCTCTTCCAGCCAATGACAAAGCCGGGAGGTGGGAGAGGTTGGGGCCTGTTCCTCTGGGGCATGAGACGCCTATCACAGGTGACTTGGTTTCATGCCTTCCCATCAGCCGGCTCTAACTTTCTTAGAACCCAGCTGCATTCCTCCTCCCCACCCCTGCTCTGCCATAAATGTCAGACCTGCCTTGCACGCTGAAAGTCTCCACCACCTCCTTTAAGCGTCACAGGCCTTTCCCCCATAAAGCCTGTGCCCTATCTTGGCATCTGCTTTCTTGGAGGACAAAGACCAACACATTAAGCCAGGTAACAACACTTGAGCCTACTCATGTAGGTGGTCAGTGGACACCTGTGCTGATATTCTTTCTTTTAAATCTCAGTTCTGGCATGATCCCAGGCAGAGACAATTCTGAGTAGAGAAGATGATATTGGAGAAAGGAGACATGTTTGGCTGAGTTAGCAGCTACATTTTTCTTAAAGAAGAGAATAGAAACACATCAACAACCTTTCCCAGGTTTTCAGGTAGTTCCTGGCCCAAATATTGTTCCCACCATGTTCTACATTTTCTCTGAGACAAATTAAAGTATAATGTGGCTAGCTTTAGAGACAAATGGATCTGGATTCATATTTTCAACTCTGCTATTTATTAGGTAATTGTTGAAGTGATGATTGAAAGAAGAATTAAGTAGTTGAAGGACTGGGAATAGGATTCACTTTTCCAACAGAGCTCCAGCTTGAGCCCAGGAAGGCCAGAGTGCCTGGAGCACAACAAAGAAGAGAGACCTTGGGAAGCCAGCTGCTGGTGCCGCACGCCTGTCATCCTAGCTACTCAGGAGGCTGAGATCTGAGGATCGCGGTTCAAAGCCAGCCCAGGCAGATAAATCTGTGAGACTCTTATCTCCAATTAGCCACCAGAAAACCAGAAGTGGTGCTGTGGCTTAAGTGGTAGAACACTTGCTTTGAGCTGAAGAGCTCAGTAACAGTGCCTAGGGCCAGAATTCAAGCCCCATGACCAACAAAAAGAAAAAAAAAAGAAAGAAAAAGAAAGAAAGAAAAAAAGAAGAGAGAAATTGGCATTGGCATAAAGTCAAAATGTAGGCAGGGCGAGACGGTGCAGGGGTTTGTGGGATGGGGCATGAGGCACGTGAGCCTGAAGCAACTGAATCAGATCCTTACAATGCTTTGAACACTTGGGGGAAAAAGGAATGCTTAACGGTAATAAAAATCACATTGATCACTTTCTAATATAACTTTGGCCCCAGTAAAAACAGCTGGAGGCGCATCCATGGTGAAGCTGGATACCATTTAAAACATAAAGGCGCTAAGCACCAGAGGCCCATGGCTGCTGTGAACCTCCTTATTCAGGAGGCTGAGCTCTGAGGATCACAGTTTGAGGCCAGCCTGAGCAGAAAAATCTATGAGACTCTTATCTCTAATTAACAATCACAAAACTGGAAGTAGACTTGTGTTCAAATGGTAGAGTGTCAGCTTTGACTGTAAAAGCTAAGGGACCCAACCCGAGCCTTGCATTCAAGCCCCAGTACCAGCACAAAAAGAAAGAGAGAGAGGGGGGGGTTAGAGAGGGGAGGGAGGGAGGGAGGGAAGGAAGGAAGGAAGGAAGAAAAGAAAGAAAGAGAGAAGAAAGAGAGGGAGGGAGGGAGGAAGGGAAGAGAATGAAGGAATGAAGGAAGGAAGGAAGGAAGGAAGGAAAGAAGGAAGGAAGGAAGGAAGAAAAGAAAGAAAGAAGAAAGAGAGGGAGGGAGGGAGGAAGGGAAGGAAGGAAGGAAGGAAGGAGGAAGGAAGGAAAGGAAGGAATGAAGGGAAGGAAGGAAGGAAAGAAGGAAGGAAGGAAGAAAAGGAAGGAAGGAAGAAAAGGAAAGAAAGAGAAAGGAAGGAGGAAACACAAAGGGTAAGGAGATGATGGTTTTATCTTAGATGATGAGGATAGAAAGAAGTACATTGTCTAGAAACAGAATTTAAGTCACCTTTCTAACTTGTAGATTTTGACTGGGGTATGCCATTGCTGGCTGTGTTTGGGCCCATAATAAGCACCCACTGAATACGTGCTGTTTGATAGACAGTAGATTCCGACATAGGAAACTGGAGGCTTTCATCCCACCCACCCAGGAAAGAAAGAGCAATTCTAATTTGCCTCACCTCACGGAGCTGGCAGAGAAGGAGGGAGCAGGTGTGTGCCCCAGAGCAGAAGTGATTTTTTGGCAAGGGAAGCCATCAGACTGGGGCTCTAGATCCATCCTGCTGACCTCACACAATATGTTCTCCTGAGCAGAGAGGAAGAAATAAGGTCATGGGAGGAAGGCCAGAGATGATGTAATGACAAACCCTCTCCAGACACCAGTTCTGCTCTTGCTAAATGGCTATGATCAGAAAACCAATTTGGAAAGCAACGAAGAATTGCTTTTCCTTCTCTTTTGAAAATCACATGCTCATGACTAAAACCAGGCTTAATCACAAGACCAAACTCTCTTCTTAAGCTTTCATATCTATTAGTGCCTACTTTGTGTGGGTGGTCCTGTGAGTTTATTGCTTTCTTCTGAAAGGTGGGGGGGGAGGGTTGGGGACTCTACACTGGATGCTGATAGCTCATGCCTATTATCCTAGCTACTCAGAAGGCTGAGATCTGAAGGTCCCAGTTCAAAGCCAGCCCTGGGCAGAAAAGTCTATGAGATTATTAACTTCAATTAACCAGCACAAAGCTGAGAGGGGAGGTATGACTCAAGTGGTAGAGCTTTAGTCTTCTGCCAAAAAAAAAAAGAAAAGCTAAAGGAAAGTGCCCTGGTTTTGAGTTCAACTTCCAGTATTGGCACCAAATATAACAGTCAAATTTTCGCAGAAATAATATGTAACTGCAAATTGTTATGCATGCTAGAATTATTTTTTAAAAGCATATGCTGCAAAGCAATGTCTGCAAGTTAGGAACTCATCAGTTAGCATTGATTCCAAAGCAAAGGGTGGACTTCAAGGAAAAGCATTTGAAGAAGAGGAGGGATCGTCTCAGAAAGGCTGGATGAGATGTATTGTTAGGATTTGACTTTCTAGCGATTTCTCTGTTGTTCCAGATGATCTTCCCATTAGAAAGGCAACTCAGCGAAAGCAAGAAGGGATCCTGGACTCAGCAATGATTTCATCACGCGTTACAGACAGGTGGATATTTGGAAGACGATTTGGGCCCCTCAAAAGGATGGAAACCCAAAGCGATAGTGTTGGATGTAAAATTCAAAATAAATGTAGGTGTTACAAAATGATCCCTAGGCCTGGTGTGGAGTTCAGATAGCTAGGCCTGTGTGCGTGGAGACACGAAGTCAAGGTGAATTAGTGCAGGGTCCTCAATGAGGGAACGGGCTGTGACGAAAAGAGATAAGACACTGATGGCCCTAAAAAGGGCCAACTAAAAGGGAGGGGGAGGAAGGAAGGAAGGAAAGAAGGAAGGAAGGAAGGAAGGAAGGAAGAAAGGAAGGAAGGAAGGAGGGAAGGAAGGAAAGAAGGGGAGGAGATGGGTGATAAAGAGGGCAGAAATGGAAGAAAGAGGGGAAAGGGAAGGAAAGGAAGAAAGATGAGCTGTATTTGATATAATTTAAGATGTATGTTGATATAACTGCTGCTCATTCTTTTATTATAGAAATTTGTTTTCTATTTCACTCTCCTTGTTACTTTCATTGTACTTGCATTCTACACATGCTATATTTGTAAAAATATATTCTTCAGTTCAAAAGGTTTTCTTCTTTCTATTGTGAATTCCTGTTTTATCTACCTGTATAGATTTTTTAAAAGCTTAACTGCCCAACATTTTAGTGCCTCTTTGCTGCCTTTAGTACTAAGTTCCTAGTTTAGTTCTGTGGTCAGAGACAATAGTTCTTCGTAATGTTAATCCTGTGAACTGTACTGATAGTTGCCTTTATTGCCTACCATATTGTTAGTTTGGATAGATGTAGATGACAGTTCTGTTAGTTTTTAAATCATGATTTTAAAATGCAGTGTCTCTTGCTGAGTTGGCAACTATTTGACCTATAACATGCTGACGGAAGTGTGATCAAATTCAATCACAATTGAGTTCTTTGTCTTATTCTTCTTTCATTCTGTATATATTACAGCTACTTTTATTTGTGCCTACAAACCTATGATTCTTATAATTTCCTAGTGGATAGACTCTACAAAAGAGCTTTCATTCACCTCCAGGAATTCTTCTTGGCTCAGAGTTAGCTTGACTGCTCTGCTATAACACAGCTTTTAGTTAAGCTTGATCTAAATTACATGGCATTTTCTTTGTCATCTTGAATGTTGTATGATCAACTTCTTTTTTTTTGGTCAGTCATGGGGTTTGAACTCATTGCCTTGGTGCTGTCCCTGAGCTTTTTGCTCAAGGTTAGTGCTGTAACACTTTGAGCCACAGAAAACTTTGGTTTTCTGGTGATTAATTGGAGATAAGAGTTTCATGGATTTTTCTTGTGGGGCTGGCTTTGAATCCTGATCCTCAGATCTTAGCCTCCTGAGTAGCTAGGATTATACGAATGAGCCCTCAGTGCCCAGCTTCAGCTTCAAACATTTTTTATCTTTATATATATAAATCATGATCTTGAAAATACCATAGGATTTCTTTTAAGAGTTCAGTCAATCTTATCTCTAAATTTAGACTCTATATTTATTCAACTGACCTTTAGTGCAACTACTGATTAAGTACACTCTCTTTCTATGTGTTTCCCATTTGTCACTCTTTAAATTCTCTTCCTTTTTTTCCATTTTGTCTTTTCTGATACTGTTTCTTTTATGTTAATTGATTATTTGTTTCTCTCTAGAGCGTTTAAATCAACATTCATCTGTCTTTATATATTTACTCTAAACACAGTACTCATATTAACTCATTTCAGTGTAACACAAATTAAAATTTCTGCCACTTATTGGATGATGCAGGAAGTGTTTTACACCCTCCTAAACTTTCTGTGTGTGTTCCATCCTCATCCTTGTTATTGCTATTATTATCATTGCGTAGTTGTACAGAGGAGCTGCCATTGAACAGTTTATAAGCACAATACATCGTGATCAATGTGACCCTTTTCAACATTCTTACCTGTCCTTTTGTGACCCACGCCTTCCCTCCTTCCTAATTTTGTGGGTTATAGAAAATGGACTCTTGTCAACATTTTCCTTTCTGTATTTTAACCATGGCAAAATATGCCCCTTTTAAATCATATCATATGTTTATTTCTACATCTATTCTAAAACTTGTGGTAGGCTCTATTTATTGCTTTATTCTACATATAAATGTTTTAGTCTTGTCCACATAGTTGGTGTTCCTGCTGTCTCATTGGGTGTTGGTACATTTGATGAAATTTCCCTTCTGCTTGAAAAATTCTCCTAAGAATTTCGTCGCCCTGATAGGGACAAATTTTCCTGAGTCTTATTCATCTTAAAGTAGCTTTTATTTTTCACTTTGACTTTTGGGCATAGACTTCTGTATTGAGAGCACTTTTCTTTCAGAGTTTTTTGTACATAGGCACTCAAGGATCCTCTAGCTTCTACTGATTTTGTCAGCAAGTCATTTGCCAGAGTTATTTCTCATTCTTTGGAGGTTATAGTTCACCTTTTCCTAGCTCTCTGTAAGATCTATCTTTTCCTTTGGATTTTGGCAATTGAATTATGATATTAAGTATTTATTTCTCTTTGGGTTCTCGGAAATCCTGGAACTCTTAGAGTTCTAGGCATATCTTTCTATAATTTCTCTATTTAGGGAACTTCAATCACTGTGGTTTCAAATACTGTTTGCCACTATTTGCACTTCTGTCCTATCAAGAATTTTGAAAGTATACATTAGCCCCTTTCATTGTACTCCATTCACTGTTCTCTATTCTTTATTCTTAGTGGTATCTGACCTGTAGTCTAAACCCTTCTATTATTTAATTCCTAGTTCAGGAATGTATCTATCATCCAGTTCTTATCTAACTTCTCATTCTATTTTTTTGCAACCTAATCTGTTATTAAACATTGAGTGCTCAATTTCTAGGTGTACTTCTAATTGTAACATTTTGATTTGCTTCTTTTTTGGTTTTAATTCTCAGCAAGTTCTCCTTTAGTTCTTTAAGTTCATAAGCAAGTCTGTCTGTTCACATTTAGTAATAACATTTCTTTAGTCTGTGGGCCCTTTAGACTGGGCCGTCTTTCCTAAGGACCCTCATCTACACTGGACCTAATTTAGATGTGAGGTCCAGGACGGACATGGAGTGTATGTCACAGTAAAAGGACAATTCAGAGGGAAACCATGAGTACATTTTGCAACTAGGGGTAATATAAACAATGTACTGCCAGAGAGACAACGTCTCCATTAACATCAGTCAAATTTGTAATACCCCTTCCATTGAATGGATGGTTCTAGACCACCTCATTTTGAACCTGGGTAAAATTACACTTACTTCAACCAACTGATGATGTAAGGAATGATACTGTGTAAATTTCAAGGAAGAAAAGACTGTGCTGCTCCGACCTGCTTCTGTTGAGACCCTCACTAGGGGAGGAGGTTAACATGGAAGATGGTCAGCTTCTTTGCAGCCACCATGCCAGAGGAAATCCAAGAAATGCTAAGGTCAAGCCTCACAGCTAAGCTTCCAGTCAATCACCAGTCAGCATCACCTGCCAGCCATGTGGGCACACACCATCCAGAATGCCCAGAGTAGCTGATACTGCATATGCAGATCACCTCATCTATTGTCTGATTCCTCCCATGAGAGAAAAGATGGTGTCCAGTCTCGGCCCTTCCTGAGTTCCTGACCCACAAGATGGTAGCTAAAATGGAAAAAAATGGATCTTTAAAATTACTAAGATTTAAGATCGTGTGTTGTGTGCATCATCCTAGGTGTGGGGGCCAAGGCATCTGCAGCTCCACAAGTGTAAATGTTCATTAAAATCTATAGCGATTGACATAGGGTATATGTGCAGTAACCTGAGTTTCTTCTGCATCTCCTTACTACTTTGATGGAGGGAAAAACAAAGAAAGCATACCAAGAGAAACAACCCAATACCTGGACAAGGAACAATCTCATGACTAATGGAGAAGGCAACTCTAGACCGGCCTCAAGCCTTTGATTTAATGTTCTGGGAAGAGATGGTTTTCTCTCACAGGTTTGGACCCATGCTGTTCGCTCAAAATATCTGGAGCATAAAAATTTTACTTCATTGCTTTCTCCTTCCTGCTGCTTCCTTGGGCCAATGAGAGGACTGAAGCAGGATTCAAGACATTCATTATCTAAGAGCACTGCTGTGATTGTCTCTGAGGAGAAGGCACTCTGGAAGCAATTTTGCATGGAAATGGACTTCCACATACAAAGGAAGTTGAATTATCTTGGCATCTGCATGCAGAAAACCCACGATTTTTCTGATGCTTTATAATAACACAATTCCTATTTACAATCATGTGGTTTGTGTGCTACCATCATTCATGAGTTCTTTTTAATGAACCATACACACCTGGTAACTCTCGACCCCGATCCTTTGTGCTCTCATTTGCTTTCTGTCAGCCATTAGAGATGATAAGGATGCACAGGGGAAAGGGTGTTTTGTCAGTGGGGAGAGAGGAAGGGAGGGAGGGAGAGAGACAGAGAGACAGAGAGCAGGAGGGGGGAGGAAGGGTGAGCAGGAGAGCAAGTACAGATAGTGATAATACCTGAATGTTGCACTTGGGCTAATTAAGTTGCTTCTGGTGTTAAGAAAAGTTTGAAGCTTGAAGATTGCACTCCATTTTATCTGTCTTTAACTCCCTGATCTGGGACTGATTTGTCCAAATGTAGAGATTCACATTGCCATATCTACAGTCTCCCATGATGGGATTCCATGATTTTCCATCTCGACAGACAAATATACATATATTTATACTTAGATACATGTACATAGATCAACTTAGGGTACCTCTAAGTCATTTGTTCATTTAATTTAACAATTCAAGTGTGGTTCAATTTGTTTTCTTTTTTCTTTCCCTTTTCCCCCTGATTCTAAGGTATTTGAGCTTGTCATATACACACAAAAAGGACATAGATTTAGACACAGAAAAAAGTACTTTAATCAGTCCACAGTTTTAGTAATAACCCTTCTCAGTGTACTTTTATTGTTCCTGAAAATAATTAAGCACCATAAGTCAGTAAAATAATTTTATTTACACCGCTATAATTAAAATAATTTCTCTAAAAGTGTATGTGTGTGTGTGTGTATGTCAGTCTTGGGACTTGAATCCAGGACCTAGGCACTGTCCCTGAGGTTTTCTGCTCAAGGCTGGTACTTTACCACTTGAACCAATCATTGCTTAACTGGGGATAAGAGTCTCATAGACTTTTTGGCTTGGACTGGCTTTGAACCCTGATCCTCAAATCTCTGTCTCCTTGTGGGTACATTTATTTTTAATCTATAACTTGCCATTTTTCCATTTAATGAAGATATTACAGAATTTAAAAATCATAGAGATCTTTATTGTACTTAGTAGATAACCAGCAGCAGAAATCTGCTCATATGTGTGAAATTATTTAGAAAAAAAGTATTTGCTCTTCTTCCCAGTTGAGCTTTTAAATCCACACTTGTAAATCTCAATTTAAATCAAGTGTTAAGATAGAACAAATGAGTCTAATTATGTTTTTCAGAGATTTATTAAAATATTAGAAAAGAATTCTACATGTGAGAAATTCCCACAAGAAGATTATAAAGAAAGAGAGTTGATATATGATAAATAGTAACAGCATCTGATTCTAGAGCATTGATACATAGCAATCAAAAACATGCTTTAGAACAATCTGGAATGGGAGTCAGGACATCTGGTCTACCTCTGCCCAATTGAGTTACCTTGGACAAGGTATTTAAATTAATTCATACATGATTTCTTCAGTGAGTCCTCATGATGCAGATTCTAAAATGCAAGTCTGATTTTTCACAATTATTTTCTGTTACGTCTTTTACATGTATACTTATTTTGTTTGCTGGATTTTTAAAAGTTATTTATGAAGAACACAGGTAACAGTCCAGTCTGGATATCTAGATTGAGACCAGCTGAAAATCAGGCCCAAAGGATGTGACTGAATAACAGAGTATAAAGGATAGTCATTGTCTAATCATCTCTTGATTAGCCTTGGATCGAGGTAGAGGCCAGTCTCTCTGCCAAGATTAAGTTAAGAACATATGGCAAGAAGACTGTTGTTGGAATGTCTATACTTATCCATCTCATTTGTTTCTGTTGTGAAGCTGTACAGATTTAGACTCCAAAAAGTTTAGGATATTAGAAGACAGGCATACACAATGCAATTGATGTTTGACTTTGGATGAAAATAACCCAGCCCAAAGACTTAATAGTGTCAGGAATGCACTGATAAAAGTGAATATTTGTATCAAATATGGACACAAAATGGGAAGTGGCTGTTGGACTGTATTTACTTAGGCTCTGCAGGAAGTTTGCAAGATGACAACTGTGATGTGAATTTCTGTCCCATTAGCATGAGGTCTGCCTGTATCCTTGACCGTCAGAGAATGGCTCCCACACAGTCCTTTTCTTATTCTCAAATTCAAGCAGTTCCCTATTCAATTCAACTTTTCTTGTAGTCAGCCCGAGTAGGTTTATAAGGGTTTATTTCTGTCCATTTTACCTGATTGAATTTGCCTTTGGGAACCAAATTTATTGCTTTGAGCTTTTATAACTCTGCCCTAAATCCTGTAAGACTGTCAACATCCAAGTTGTGCCACGCAGATTTTGGCACAAACCCTCAGACTAATGGGGGATTGCCCTGGGAGTTTTCCCTTTGCTTGGACGTAGGGCTGATCACTTATTCATCTCTGGTGAGCTTGACATTTATTTTATTTAAAAATTTTTAATATTTTTATCTATCATTTTGGACTATTCATAGAAAGATTATAAGTAGATAGAGGGCTTGTCCAATAAATATATTAAAAATACCTTCTATTGCTTTTAACCTTTCTTTTGGATTTTGCACTTGGTATTCCTTCTGTGCTTCATTTTGTGTAATTTCTTCAGATCCGGTTTCCAGGCCTTCATTTCTTTTCCTGCTTTTTGCCCCTCAGTGGCCTCTTCCGATTGGCTTGTCCTTTATGGAGGCTGTCAGCCCTCACCCCATCCTTTGCTTTCTGTTACTACCAAAGGGTCCTTCCTTCTTTTATATTTTCAATAATTTTTTCTTGATAGTCTTCTTAAAAATCTCTTCCCATGTTTTTACATTTTCAGTAAGCACTAAAACAGTGCTATTATACTGCTAATTGTATGTATGACACACTTGATACTTAAGAAGATATTACCTGCTTCTGCTGGAGACAAAAATTATGCCATTGCCTTGTTTTCCATTTTCATTACAAATAAGACTATATTTTTATTCATTAGTCATTTTTATTCTTTATGCTGTCTCTGTTCTTTTGATCTCCATTGTAAAAGCTGGATTGTTTGCCCAATTCTTGCATTTTTAAGCACATTTTTATTGTTTAGACTTAAAGCACAGAACATGATGTTTCCATATGCTTTTGCATAGGAAAAGTTTAGTAACATAAATTAGCATATCCATTGCCTTATATTGCTTTTAGATTGTGTGTGGTATGAACATCTAAAATCTCTACTCTTAGCAAATAGTATGCAATTGAATGTTATTTACTCTCATCTTGGCGTTGTTATATTAGACCTCTAAAAACTTACTCAGGTTCCAACACGATAATGTTGCATGTTTTCTCCTGTGTCTCCTGGCTCCTGGTAATCACTGTTCTGTTCTCTGTTTCTGTGCTTTCATGCTCTGGGTGGGAGGAATGAGGGATGGGATCTCCTGCTTTACCGTCTTGCTCTGTGTTTTCTTAGTAGTAGGTAAGAGCTTTTTATATATTAAAAAGAGAATGGGCCAGGCACTGTTGGCTCACGCCTGTTATCCTAGCTACCCAGGAGGCTGAGATCTGAGGACCATGATCCAAAGCCAGCCTGGCCAGGAAAGTCTATGAGACTCCTATTTCCAGTTAATCACCAAAAAGCCAGAAGTGGAGCTGTGACGCAAGTGGTAGAGTGCCAGCCTTGAGTGGAAAAAGCTAAGAGACCGTGCCCAGATCCTGAGCTTAAGCCCTAATACCAGCATATGTGGACGCACATGTGCGTGCGTCTACGTGTGTGCATGCGCACAGACACACTTACACAACAAAAGAGACAGACAAAGCAACTGAGGTGGTTAAGAAAAGCTGAAACATAAGGTGGAAAGTGTAGAAGTGTGTGAGAGGAGAGCAACCAGCCCTGCGTAGTACTGACGGTAGACCAAGACAAGGGCTGAGATTGGTTTGCTGGATTTCACCCAGTTTTGAAAGTCATTGGTGACCTTGACAAGGGAAGCCTAAATTGAACAGTGAGGGACAAAGTCTGATTGGATGGGGATAATAGAAAGTAAGAGGAGAAGAAATAAGAGTGGCAGGCGTACCTAATCGTTCCTAGTGGTTTTGCTGAACTGGAGGATAGAAGTCGAAAGATGGCAGGCTTGGAAGGAGAGTCCAGAAATCTATGTTGTTGGTTTGTTTTTAGGACTCTAACTCCAAGAGAATATAATACCAAGAATACAAAATGATTCCAACCTCAGGAAATGAATGTCATGAATGAATACTAGTCTAAAAACACACATGATCATCTCAATAATTAACAAAGATCTGAGTGGAACAATAGAATCATTATTCATAACTTGTGTGTGTGCATATAATAATCTGCAAACTCACTTTCCTGCAAATTGAAGTATTACATGTCCTTTGTTTTGGTGATACTGGGGCTTGAACTCAGAGCCATGCCTTTATTAGACAAATGTGCTATCAGTTGAACTATACCTTCAATCATTTTTTTCAGAAAGGGTTATGGTTTTTGTTTGTTTGTTTGTTTTTGTGTTTTGCCTGGACAATCCTTGGCTTTTGATCCTTCCACTTGTGCCTCCTGAACAGCTGGGCATACAGGTGCAATGACCACACCCATCTTGTTCTTTGATTCTTTGAGATAAGGTTTCCCTAATTCTTTTTTTTTGTTTGAGGCTGGCCCTGAACCATGTTACTTTTATCTCTTCCCTCTCAAGTTGCTGCTTGTATATGTCTCATCTTGACAAAATGTCACCAAAGATCATCTGGAAGATAAAAGCAAATCAGAATATCCATAACTGTACAATAAGCGAAACAAAATAATAGAGCCTTGTTCTGAAAAAAAAAAGAATATGACAAGGATGAGAATCGTGAAAATAAGTATGTGCTGTGGAAGAAACAGAGTGAATACTGAAAGCACAGTCAGGAAATAGACACATTTCTCTAGGAATTTAGTCCATGACTAAAGTTCAACTGAGGTATGAAAAACAGTGATCTCAAATGTGGAGCTCAACTATTCTGGGGGCTAAATAACGTGATGATTAGTTGCCTTTTGATAAGGTGTGTGTGTGTGTGTGTGTGTGTGTGTGTGTGAACATCATGAAAGCCACGTTTTTTGTGTTAAGATTCAGTATACACAGTCATATCTCAAGTGTATAGGCGCCAGGCATAAGTTGATTTCTGGTACAATGATTTTTAGCAACATGAAGTAAGCATTTGATCTTTTGGGTTTGATCAGCCTCTATTTGCAGCTGGGCCTCCACTAGAAAGTATTTCCTCTTTGGGCTCTGTGCCCAGGCCAAAGGGTGAGTCCTTGTCTTGTGTCTCACTGACTTCTCTGACAACAGACTCGGTGACAGAACTAAGTGCTTCCTCTGCATTTTATAGCTCTGAAAAAAATGTTTTTCCTTGCAAGCATAATACAAGGCTTCTTTGAATAATACATTCTGGAGGTTACTTCATTTTCCTACCTAAAAACTTAGAAGCCACCCTTTTAAAACTGTGCTTTTGCAGTGTGATACAATCTAGCAACACATTTTTTTATTCCAAGAAAAAACTGAGATGAAGATGTTGCAGGTAGCAGTCACCTCTCATAGTCACCTGTTCGTCAATGACATTGCTCAGCAAGCGTGCTCAATACCTGGTTGAAATCAACTCTAGTCTTCAGCCACCATGCACATTTTGCTTAAGGTAGAAGCCAAAAGAATTTTCCTATTCTTTTCTAAATTCCCTCCATGCATTTTTCCTTTGTATTAAACTGCTCAATAATTAAAAACGCCGTTTCTACTTTCCAGTGTAGTATTTGGTCTTTCTGTGATGCTTTCAGTGTAATTGTGAATGCAGTGGGAACTGTGATTCAACATTTTTCATGTGGAGTCAGTGGCTTCTGATTTCAAATGCGACACATTAAGCAGATTAAACTCTGCAGATGGAAAAGTTAATAAGACCCATGCAATATTTATCTTCTCTACCCACGTTTCCTACAGCCTCTCTGTACTTTGAATGGCGTCATGCCCCTACCTTTTTCATTACAAAGATGGCATAATTAAAATGGAAACTACCCAATAAACAACAGACACATTCCATGCCAGCTTAAATTTTGTGTGCCGTGGTCTAGTGAAATGACTCTATTTACCAAATCTTATTAGGTATCTGGTAAAATGACTCTCATGGCCTTCATTGTGTCTTTGTGTTTAGTAGATTAAGGCCTACACTCTTTAATCCAAGGAAATTAAACCTGCCCCTGATTGTCACATTAAGGGACCATCTGTTGCTCCAGGTGCTTGCCTGGTTTTTAAAGACCGAGTCATGTGCTCTCTCTCACAACTAGCCTGAATAGGTGGAAGTGTTCCCAGGTGCCCTAGCACCCAAGTCTCCATTTTGCTATATTTTGGGGCCTGCAGGGAGACTTTAAGCCTTGTTAATAATATATTTTAGTTGTTCACAAGGTAGTCTATAGTTTGTCACCAACCTTAGTGACAAGTTGAATGTCCAAACAGGCCAGAATTCCTTTAATCATCTATAGTTCTTCATTTCCTAGGTTGGTGAGCTGATGGTCACTAGTATCTTACTACCTAAAGGACCTACATCTTTTCTTTTCTTTTTTTCTTTATGAGACACTTGTGCCTGAAGGTACTGTCTTAGTGAGTACGATGAGCTCTTTATTGTTTTTTATTTTGTCAGTAGTGGGGATAAACTCTGGGCCTGGGCGCTGTCCCTCAGCTCTTCAGGTCAAGGCAAGCACTCTACCACTTGAGCCACAGCACCACTTCCAGTTTTCTGAGTGGTTAATTGGTGATAAGAGTTTCATGGACTTTTCTGCCTGGTCTGGCTTTGAACCATGATCCTCAGATCTCAACCTCCTGAGTAGCTTGGATGACAGGCGTGAGCCACCAGCACCTGGCAAGATAAGCCTTTAAAGAAGTCTTTGTCAAGCTCGAAGAGCAAAGTTTGCATGCTGAAACTCTTTCCTCATCTTGACTGTGTTCTGAAAAGAGCGAACATGGAAAGGTAATAGATAAATTATCTAAAAGTGAAATGGACCATAGAGGTGCCGAGCTGTCTCTATTCATGACTGGGAAACGACCGCTATGGACCTTGGGTATTGTACCCCATGGCCAGCCCATCTGACTGGCAGCAATTCTCCACCCATGAGGGCATCGCTCTTTCCTGTTCGAAACAGCCAGAACAAGCTATCAACGCAGCAGGAGAGCCAGCACCCTGAGTTCATGGAGGAGAGTCTCCCTGCCTTCCCGACTTCATCTGGGCGAGGTGGGGATTGTGCCTTGCGATCGCTTATCTGATGTGCCATAATTTTTTTTTAACTAAAAAGGCATCTAAGAGTGGAAAGGTTCAAATGATGGATGGCCCTCGCGGTTTTGGAGGGCTTGTTTTTACAGTAGGCTAGCATAAATCAGAAATGTCTCACCGTTGCTGTTTTCTCTTAAAAAGTCATGGGGACAATTACACTTAAACTAAGTGTGGCTCTGATCATTTTAATTAGACAAAAAAACACCATGATTTAAATTATCTGCCATCAAATAAGACTGGAGCCCTGCATAGCACACCCACAAGGCTCACTACCCTATACATCAATGGTGGTGATTTTTCCAATTGGAGAGGCTCAGTGCTGTTCTCTTGCTTAATGCAAGATATGTTTCTAAGCTGCTTTCCTATCAAAACTACACTTCATAGGAATTACGTCAGTTTTTTGCATTTATTTATTTACTTATTTTTCCAGTCCTGGGGCCAGCCCTCAGGGCCTGGCCCTGTCCCTGAGCTGCTTTTGCTCAAGACTAGTACTCTACCACTTGAGTCACATTACCGGCCCAGTTGTTTGCTTTTAAAGCAAACACATCTTAATTATATGGGATGTAAATATGATTATCTTGTGAAGAATGGTATTCTAATAGCACCTGGCACGTTTAACACACCTAAATTTTTTTACAACAGAGCCTTATAAATGTACCTCTTATTGCTTATCTTGCAAGTACAGCATAACTTATCTTGTTAAGTAGAGCATAACTTATGATCTCCACAAGGGAGGAAAGGAAACTGAGGTCTTACAGTGCTTAAATAAATGTCTTGTGCTTAGAATTCAGAACTGACCAGCCCGTGAACTTCATGTGGACAGGGTCCTGGTCTATACACAACTTTACTATCAGTGTCCTGCACGAAGCCTGGAACGATAGGAACTCACTGAGTGATTTTTGCCTTCATTCCTCCCCCCTAAAAAATCAGAAAGAATCTCAGTTGAGAAAACAAAGAAAAATTTGTTTCTCTCCTATTTTCTGAGGACCCTTCCTACAATTCTTTGTAAGAGCAGTGTGGAAGGTCCATAGAGGGAAAAAACAAACCAAAAAACTAAACATAGAACTACCCTGTGACCCAGAAATTCCTCTTCTGAGCATTTATCCAGTGCAGCATAAACAAGGACATACTAAAGCCACCACCACAACCATGTTTTTTTGTTTTGTTTTGGGTCTGGCCGTGGGGCCTGAACTCTGGGCCTGGGCGCTGTCCCACAGCTCTTCAGCTCAAGGCTAGCACTCTACCACTTGAGCCACAGCACCACTTCCAGCTTTTTTTTCCTGCTTATGTGGTGCTGAGGAATCGAACCCAGGGCCTCATGCATGCAAGGCAAGCGCTCTATTACCTACCGAGCCACCTTCCCAGCACCACAACCATGTTTATTGCAGCATTATCTACCATAGCCATAATATGCAACCAGCCCCAATGTCCTTCATTGGATGAAGTGATCAAGAAAATGATACCTCAAATACACAACGAAATTCTACCTACCCCTCAGAAAGAATGATATGGAGCCATTGGTAAGGAAATGGAAAGACTTGGAGGAGATTATGTTAAGTGAAGTAAGCCAGACCCAGAGAAGCACAGGTTCAAGGTTTATCTCATTAGTAGGCACTAGAATGTGCCTATAAATCTAGAAGTAATCAAACTTGGGTGGCATTCAAGCAGTTATAACTGAATTAACTGAAGTATAATAGAACCTATGGAGAACACAAATAGTAAAATTCTGTAGAAAGTCTAAATCAAAACTAACACAATGAGTACTAGGAAATGGGTACTCATGGCGGGGAGAGGAGAGTCAAGATGAGAAGGAGAGAAGAATGCACTGTATATGCCATAGAACTGAGAAAAGCGAAGGGGTGGGTTGAAGATGTTGAAGGGAAGACACAGATCAAGATGCATTGTATTCACAAACTGCTTTGTTCAATGGCAAAAACACACATACCCTAAAGATTAAGAAAAATGAGGGAAGGAGTGGGGTGGGGTGGGAAAGGCAGGTGAGAAATGTTAAAAGGGATGACATTGATCAAAAAACACTGTATTCATAAACTGTTCTGTTGAATGGCAACTCAGCTGTACAACTACTTAAAGAAAATAATTTTTTTTTTGTCGGTCATGGGGCTTGAACTCTGGGCCTGAGCACTGTCCTTCAGTTCTTCAGCTCAAGGCTAGCACTCTACCACTTGAGCTATAGCACCACTTCAGGTTTTCTGGTGGTTTATTGGAGATAAGAGATTCACAGACTTTCCTGCCCCGGCTGGCTTTGAATTGTGATCCTCAGATCTTGGTCTCCTGAGTAGCTAGGATTACAGGCGTGAGCCACCGGTGCCTGGCTAAAAATGTTTTATATGTATGTGTGTTTCTGTGCTTTCTCTTTTGTCTTGTTGGTCTGTAGAACCAGTTACACCAATATTATTGTTTAAATTCCTGTCTAATAAACAGAAATTGGTTTTCTCCAAGATTGTGTTGGTTAATGTTGGCCTTTTACATTTCCATATTGATTTTAGAATAAAATTGTCAACTTCCGTAATGAAACATTTGGGGCTTGTATTAGAGATATGAAAGAAGTGTGATTTGTGACTGATTAAGTTCTTTACTAAATTGGTCATTCCAGTCTGTGAACATTGCACATCTGTCCTTGCATTGATGAGAGAATGGAAAGGGAGGACTTTCATTTCTATCAGCAGGGTTTTATCTCCTTCCTGAGCTACTTAAACACTTTGAAATACCTTTAAATTTTTTATCCCCTCTCAATTTATATGCTTTCTTGGGTCATATATCTTTTATTATCCGTCTATTTTAAGACACTGAAAACAATTATTTAAGCAATCAATATTCATTTTGACCTCCCCATATTCGCAACAGTTTTCTTAAGTATTGTTCTATGTCTCGCATCTTCCTGTAGGGTACTCTGTCTGAAAGGGACTCTTGTATAGTTCCTTTACTGACAACCTACTGATAATTATCCAGTTTTTGTCCTTCTAAAATGTCTTTCATTCAAACTTACTTCTGAAAAGCACTTTTACTGAGTATGAAAATGAATTTTTTTCCACAGCACTTGGCATCTATCATTTTTAATTTAGCTACCCTTTTCTTATTTCTATGTCAGATGTCCATATAATTGTTTCCTTTTTGCAAATAATCTATCCTGTACTTGCTGCTTTTATATTTCTTTAGAGTTTGTCACATGTAATTTTTTCGTTTTAGTCTCTTGCATTTGTAAACAAGCTCAAAGTTAGTCTCAAATACATCTTATCAAACATTTCTTTTGCTCTTTTATATCTGTCTTATACTTTTAGAATTACAACATGACAATTGGACTATACAATGGTTGGACTTTCGGATTATTTCTTCTGTCCTGCACACATTTTTCTAACTTTTGCATTATTGTTTCTCCCTAACTCTCCTAATAAATATTTTCTTTTGACATCGTTTTTCACTAAGTTTTTCACTTAGCTATGTCTAACCTGTTACCTTTTCACTGAGTTACTAATTGAAATATTTTTTCATTCTTAATTTCTACTTGATTTTAATTGTTATTTTTGTCATATATTTTATTTATTTAAAATAGTAGTAATAGTTGTTTTAAAGCCTAGATCCAGTGTTTGAAAACTATAGTTTGTTTTCTATTGTGTGTGTATGTATGTCTGTGTGTCTATGCATCTGTCTGTCTGTTGGCAATTCTGTCATACTATCTTTGTTTCTTGTGTGTCCTCTTCTTGTGTCAGGTGGTTTTAAGAATTGCAGAAATGACTTGTGATGCCCTGTGATATCATTTTTCTCTAGAGAAGATGTGTGTTTCTTCTGAAATATGTATTAGGGCTTCAGTAATATGAGATTCCTTTAAATCAGTTTTAGGGGTAGTTACTCCTCTGGGATATCCAGATATATCTTAGGTAAGATCAAATCATATGAGCAATATTTTACTTGTAATATACTCTTCCTCATAGAATACAGCCATCCAGGGCCTCAGCACAAATTTCGGGAGGTTTATAACCCTTTCCTTTAGCAAGCCCTGGGCTTTTATCCCTCTTCGTAGCTTTCAAAAATACTGCTTAGCCTTGTAGCTTCCTCCTCTAGAATGGCAAATGCTAGAAACAATATCTCTTTATAACTATATTCATCTAGGTATTGGCCAGGTAATTCTTCCCTTTTATCATTTCAATGTTTTTGTTTGATATTTCTATTCTGGTTTTAATGGTGATCTTCATACAAAGATCTAATCCATAGAATCCTGCCAGTAATTACCATGAGAACAGACTATTCCTCAGTTTTTATAGCATAGACTCAGATTAATATTATGAAGGATGTGTAGTAAAATGATATTTTTTGTGCTTTCTGATTTCTAGATTTCAAAAAGCTACTTGGTTCTGGAAGGAGAGAAAGGGAGAGGAGAGAAAAGAGAATGGAAGGAAAGAGAGGGGAAAAATTAGGGTGTAGAACCCTAAATTGTATAACTTCAGTGGAATGGAATTGTATTTATATTAAAGTTACTTTTATTATTGCAGAAACCAATTTTAAACTTTATTTTTTAAATTGGCAAAGGTTTTTTTTTTTATTACTCACTGCAATTAATCCAGAAGGGATGTCAAGCTTCATGCTTGACATGAAGCTTGTTCCAGGGCTGGAAAGATGCCACTGGGGCTGCTTCCAATACATCTCTTATTTCGTTATCTGTCATGTTCCATGCATCCTCAAGTTTACTGTGTTGAACCCTCCACTTCTAATAGCTGAGAATTGTAGAAATTCTCATGTATCTCATTGGCTCTGTTGGGCTACTGAGTCATGGCACAGTCAAATGCTATGACCTGAGAGGTATGGCGTACTGTATTGTAGCAGACTTCAGTTAAATACTCTGGGTGGAAACAGGTGTGGAATCTAAAACCACCCAGATAGACAAGATCTGAAAGTGACAGAAGACATGTTTTCCTGAGAAAAAAGTAGAAAGCTATTTTAGAAAGGGAATGACTTCTTGATCAAAGACAACAATATCCACTACCTTAACCAGTTGGAAACAAATGTTGTAGTTTTCCTCTGTGGCCTATGTGTCCCCCAGTACCTTTGAAAGCAATTTTGTTTCTTTTTTATTATGTTATCACAAATGGAAAAAATTCTCCCTTTGCTTCTTAGATGTGTTTAATGTTGATTTTTCTTTCCCTCTCCCTGTCCCCAGCTCTCTCCTTTTTGCCTATTAGCTAAAAGAGGTTCTTATTAAGAGTGTGATATGTTCAGGTAGAATAAAAGATCAGTGGTCTGCCATAGTTGATTTCCAGAGAAGTAGCTTCATCTAAACACAATATGCTACCTTGATGAGTGCCCCATGGGTTTTGAAAGGCTGGAATGGAAAACAAACAGACGTAGTCAGTTTAGGATCATGCCTCAGAAAGAGACCTCGTGTTCTCTGTCGTGAAACTCAATGAAAATGAATTGATGAGCAGACAATAACTCCTGTGCCCAGCTGATGGATCTGTGCAGCCCTGAACATCCCCAAGCTGTTTGGCAGCAAGCCGTCTTTCCTCTGTTCTTCCCTTATTAATTCAGGCGATGATAAATGGCTGTGCTGACAGCCCACTACAATGAAAATAAAATCCTTGTCATGGAGTCTTCCATCTTCTTAGGAGCAAAGAAAAGCATGTCCAGAGCCTTCTTGCAGTAGGATTTTCTCACACAGTCTTAGTGGTAATATGTGAGTGTGCCAGTGTGTATATGTATTCTCCTGGGAGATTGCCTCCAAGCAAAGAGCACAATATGTTGTAAAAATAGATATCTGCAAAGAGAAGCCAAGATTCTACTTTCTGTATGTGCTAAGTAAACCTGCGAAAATAGAGAGCTCTCAGAAACATCTTGAGTTTGCACAGCACGGGGGAGAAGAAAATTAATGTTTTCTCTCCATTTTTTCTCCTTAAAAAGGTAGCAATTACAAAGTTCAGAAAGACAGATTATAAACATTTATTTATATTTTATACTGATCAAGTTATACCTCCTTAGCTTCTAGGGTTAAAATAAAAGTTATCCCACAGAAACACACACACATCTACATTTCTGACAACAAACATGGTTTTTGTTTTGCTTTTTTTTCTGTTTTTGATTTTTTTTCAGATTGCTTATAGTAACAAAAACTATACAGAACAACTATTTGGCTACCAGTAGATAAAATTAAGCAAGATAGCTGTATTCAGTGAAATGATTGCTAAAATGAACAAGAAGCCTCTAGATTTAAAATGGGCAACAATTTCCAGGGGGAAAAAACTACAAAAGAATATATGTGGTTCAATTTATGTTCTTTAGAAAGAATATGGGCAACTATATGTAAATGAAATATAAATACACATGCTCATGTTCATACTTGTATATCCAGAGAAAATTTCTGGAAAGGAGAAGTGAGAAATGTCATATATTGACTGTTACTAAGGAAATACAAAGGTAACCTTGGAATAATTGTAGAATCTCTTCTAGGTGTTCTGCATGGTTTGAATTGTATTTTCATCACACATGTTAGATGAGAACCTAATATAATTTTTGACTTCATAAGACCCTAATATAATTTTTGACTTATCACCATGGAGATAGTTTTTCCAGGGATGCTGGGAAAGGGAAGAGACTTACTACTGATTTTCTGAGTAGATGCCAAGAGGGTAGCAACTAGTTTTCCAGAAGAATTACTTGGAGACCTCAGGTAAACAGAGAGCTGAGTATTGCCTCCAGAGTCGAGAACTTAAGACTCAATAGAACTGGACTAATCTTTTTTCTTTCTTTCTTTCTTTTCTTTTTTTTTTTTTACTTTTGGTCAGTCGTGGGGCTTGAACTCTGTCCCTGGGCACTGTCCTTCAGCTTTTCAGCTCAAGGCAATCATTCTACCACAACGCCACTTCAGGTTTTCTTGTGGTTAATTGGAGGTTAGAGTCTAATGGACTTTCCTGCACAGGTTGGCTATGAACTGTGATCCTCAGGTCTCAGCCTCCTGAGTTAGCTAGGATTATAGGTGTGAGCCAATGGTGCCTGGCTAGTACTGGGCTAATCTTATAGATCCTCATTGGACAAGCTTCTGGACTATTCTAGAACTGCTTGTCTACAGGTCACATGTTCAGGTGAAGAGGTAGTTCACCTATAGTATTTTGGATGTTTCAGAAAAATATCCTCTCTCTCTCTACATATATATATATATATATATATATGTATGTGTGTGTGTATATATAATGTGTGTGTATATATATATATATATATATATGTACTTTTGTTGTTGGTCATGGGCCTTGAACTCTGGGCCTGGGTGCTGTCCCTCAGCTTTTCAGCTCAAGGCTAGTGCTCTACCACTTGAGCCACAGTGCTACTTCCAGATTTCTGGTGGTTTATGGGAAATAAGAGTCTCACAGACTTTCCTGTCCAGACTGGTTTTGAACCGGGAGCTCAGATCTCAGCCACTTTGAGTACCTAGTATTACAGGCGTGAGCCACCAGCTCCAGGCTCAAAAATTTTTAACTTAATTTTATTTTATGGTAAAGGTGATGTACAGAGGGGTTGCAGTTACATAAGTAAGGTAATGAGTACATTAAAAAAAAAAACATTGTTACCCCTCCCTCATTTTCTCCTGCTTACCACTCCCCTCTCCACAAGATGTAATGTTCATTTCCAAAATAATGTCTAGTGAGTATCATTGTTGCATTAGTTCATCCTTTGTCCTGCTGTTTCTAGGATTCCCTTTCCTTTCCACAGATCAGATAAGCTTATATACAAAAGAAAAGGTAAAGAAAATTAAAGCAGAAAGAAAACAATAGAAATAACTACATTCAGGACATAGTAAGAACCTCTTCTTTCAAATTCTTGGAGTTCATTTTGACCATTATCTACAGTCCTATGCACTTAGTGATTGGGCTATTGGGATCCCTTGCTAAGAATATCACAGGCATATTGTAGTTATTACAAATGAGGGAAACCATGAAACCTGTCTTGCTTTGCTTAATATAATTTTTTCCAGATCTTCCCATGAATGAGGCAATGCTATTCTTTCTGATTGAAGCATAGATCTCCATTGTGTATATACCACATCTTCTTGAAACATTCATCTACTGAGGGACATCTGGGTTGGTTCTATATTTTAGCTATGGTAAATAATGCTGCAACACACATGATTGTGCTGGCAGCTTTAGTATGGTCATGTGAAAAAACTCCCATGTTCCTGGATTGGGAAGATTAACATCATGAAAATGGCAGTATTACCAACAACTACCTACAAATTCAATGCAATGCCCATCAGTATCCCAACAACATTCTTTAATGAAATAGAAAAGGCAATCCAAAATTTCATATGGAATAATAAAAGACCCTGAATAGCAAAAACCACCCTTAGCGGGAGGAATATCAATACCAAACTTCAAACTCTATTACAAAGTTGTAGTAATAAAAACAGCCTGGTACTGGCACAAGAATAGGCCAGAGGACCAATGGAATAGAACTGAAGACCCAGAAATTAACCTGCAGACCTATGTCCCCATAATGTTTGATACAGGAACCAAAAAAAAAACCCACGGGATACAAGGGCAGCCTCTTCAACAAATAGTGCTGGCAGAATTGGCTATACCTGTGTGAAGAACTGAAATTAGATCCTTATGTATCACCTTGTACCAGAATCAATTCCAAATAGATCAAAAGACTCAAAAAATTCTTATTGATTCCTTAGCACCACATAAACAGAAAAGTCTGGAAGTGGTATTATGGCTCAAGTGGTAGAGCACTAGCCTTGAGCTGAAGAGCTGAGGGAAACCACCCAGGCCCAGAGTTCAAGCCCCACCACAGGAAAAATAAATAGTGATATATCTCAAAATACTTAAAAAATGGAGGAGGAAAGGAACTGAGGACAATAGATAGATACCAGCTGCAAACCAAGACTTCAATCTAAGATTTATATATTTTGTGATGACAGAGATCTGTGAAGAGAGGTACCTCCTAAAGGAAGTAACAGAAGATACCTATCCGAAGCTCAGAAAAGAGGTGGAGGCTTGAGAATGCATTTGTGGGAATTGCCAGGGTGTAGATATCCTGGAAGCCACAGAAACAAATTGAATCCCATTATAAATGTAGACAGGAAACAGAGGAATCTGAGCTGAATACTGAGGAACTCCACCATTTAGAGATGGCAGAGAGGAGAGATGGTGATGAGGACAAGGAGAATGGGCAGCATTAGGGCAGGAGGGAAATTGGAAAGGATGCACTTGGAGATAAAGAGGATTGACCTGATTCAATCATTACTGAGGGACCAGACAAAGATCTTAGGATCATGGAGATCCTGATACCCCTGGGAAAGGAGACTTTCCTTAAAGATAGTAAGGGAATACCCAGAGTCTAACGTTCCTTAGGAAAGAAAATAGAGTGGTTCACGCCTGTCATCCTAGCTACTCAGGAGGCTGAGATCTCAGGATTGCAGTTCAAAGCCAGCCAGGGCAGGAAAGTCTATGAAACTCTTATCTCCAATAAACCACCAGGAAAACAGAAGTGTTGCTGTGGCTCAAAGTGGTAGAGTGCTCACCTTGAGCTGAAGAGCTCAGGGACAGTGCCCAGACCCAGAGTTCAAGCCCACAACTGACCCCCCCCAAAAAAAAGGAATATAGAATGAAGAAGAGCCATGACAAACACAGAAATCTCTTGGTAAATTGGGTTATTAAATTACCATGCTAATTTTTAAAAAATTATCTTTAAGTAGTTGTACAGAGGAGTTTCAATTCAAGATGTCAATTTATGAGTGTGACACATCTTGACCAGCATCATCCCTTTCATCATCCCAGTGGTACCCAATTTTTGTATCTGAATTCGTATGTTTCTTTCTGAAGGAGTATAATGTGATAGAACTAGAGTGAGAGGGAGACATGGATGCCAGAAAAGTGTTTAAAATGGGAGCTATTGGAGCATGTGTCTAGGGTCATCGAAGTCATACATTACAAAGGGGTCATTGATGATATAAGACCAAGGGGCTAGAGAGGGGTCTGGCGCCAGGCGGAGATGCAGAGCTCTAGTAGAGGGCTGGATGGTGATGGGGAAAGCCATCCTTGTCATCATATTTAACTGGAAGGACCTGATGGTTGGCAGGTGAAGTGTAGTGAGGAAAAGAGGGAGTGGATTGTTTTTGTTTTATTGGTCAGTGAAGTGTATCATAACAAATCCATGCAAAATAACTAGAAAACCTGGAATTTTGTAGTTACAGCAAACACAGAGGAGGAGATGAATCAAGCGTTCCAGTGAAATGAGAGCAGTTGTCCAGGGGAAAAATGAGAAAACCATGCAAATTTTCCAGTGAGAATAGTTCCCTGAGGGACTGTGTCAGCTTGCTTGTGTTTGCAAACAAACCACACCTTATTTTGTGAGTTTGTGTAAGATTCAAATAAAAATTACAGATTGTAACCTGGGAACTGGTGGCTCATGCCTATAATCCCAGCTGTAATCAGAAGCCTGAGATCTGAATGTCACAATTTGAAGCCAGCCTGGGCAGAAAAATCCATGGGACTCGTCTCTCCAATTGATGACCAAAAAGCCAGAAGAGGAGGTGTGGCTCAAGTGGGAGAAACTACCCTTGACCATACAAGTTCAGAGACAGTATCCAGGCACTGAGTTCAATCCTCAGAATTGAAACACACACACACACACACAATAACAGATTGAGAAGCCCTGTATTAACATAACATTTTCATTTCACATTCTCTATGGACAAAATGGAGATTATATTTACTCTTAGCCTTGTAGTGTTTTGCTGCAAGGTTACTGTGAAGATTGTGTGAAGCAGTCAGATAGTGACAGCCTTCCTCCTGGTGCATTGTAAGTTCTCCTAAAGGTTAGCTCTTCCTCTCATTTTCTGTTTATTTCATTGGATCGGTTTGGTGCCAGTGTCTGTTATCTCCATATTGACTTCCTTCATGTCTAAGATGAGAGCAGCCTGCCCTCTGTAATCTCTGTCAATTCAGCCTAAAAATGCATGTGAAGGGTCCATTTCCTGAGGTCACTCGCTCATGACCCTTTCAATCAATCCACCTCTTTGTGTCAGATGGGTCACCAGATTTCAGAGGGGGAAGGGCACTTTAATAATCATCACATCCAAACCCTGCTCTTAAAAACAACAATAGTAAGGAAGCCACGACTCAGTGAGGCTGCCTGGATATCATAAAGTCACACACCGCAGGCAGACTCATAGCCCTGTGTCCTTTCCATTGTCCCCAACCCTTTGCCTTGTCCTGTGGCCACTGGGAACACAGGGTAATGCTCATCCACCATGTGCCTTAGACTTCCATAGAAGAGTTATATGTTTGTCTTTGAAATGAACAAAGCTGTTCAAGGTAACTGGCATAATAGCAAAGCAATATAAATAGTACCGAAGAGTCTTAACAGATGGAAATGGTGTATGGGAACGGCTTTAATCAACTCAAATTGATACAGCAGGGGACCAAGGCTGGGGCTTTCTGCATTCTGCTAGACAGACACCATTAACCCGAACCAGTCCCACGGAAGCCATCAAATCCCCAGTGTTCATTGCAGGATTGAGGTGCAGCTGTGACTCTCTAGGGGGCCTGTGTGTTCTCCCTTCAGTTCTTGCTCTGACTCTTCCCATTGGTGTTCACTGAGACAGTGAAATCCACTGCTCAGCTGGCTGCTCAGTTATTCTATTCTAGGTGCTACATTAAGTGTATGGGTGGTCACAGCTGCAGAGATAGTTTCCCAGAGTCCTCAGAGATACAGAGACAGGAGTGGTGGGACCAGAGAAGAACGCAAATGTGGGAATGAGAGAAACCTGCCCTTCAGGAATGCTTAGGCTCTTGGTCACAATGTTATTCTGTCTCTCCAAGTCACTTAGCATGGGGAACTTTAAAAAAGAAAATGGAGCTTTTGATTTGGTAAGTCTAGATTCACGTGTTTTCTCAAGATCCATAGTAGTGCTTTGTTGCTGAATGGTCTATGTTCTACTTCATGCCCATCTTCCATGAGCAATGGAAAATGGCCCTCATCTAGGAATCAGGACAACTTGTTTGCAGTCTCAATTCCCCCAGATGATTAGCTAGGTAACTACAGATAAGTCACTTATGTTTGCATGCTTATATATCCCTGTGGATGTCGATTTACATGTATCAAGCAAATACTATGCAGCCAAGGATGGAATCAAGCCTTTATAAACATTGTCTCAACCAGGTACAGTGAGCCTTCTCCCTCTCCATCCCACATTTGGAGAGGAAAACAGAAGCTGAGAGAGTTAAATAAATCACACTAGATCAAGCTCCAGAGATGATAAATGATCTCGTCTAAAATGAAACCCAGGTCTATGACTTCGCAACCGTTGGCCTGGATGAGTAACCAAATACTCTGCCACGAGTCTGGGAGATGTAATTTATGGGCCATTTCAGGAGAAAATACGTTTTCTACACGTAGACCCACTGGTTTCGCTCTACAGGGCTACTTGCTTTATCCACAGAACCCCTGAGGAGTTGGAATGCATTATCTCTAGGTAAAAGACTTTGTTGTTTTATTTTACTGCTTTTTCTTTTTGAAAGCTAGTTGATCTGATCAGCACTGAAGAGGGGCCGGAACAGAGTCAGGGAAGGTAGGGAAGGGGGGGTGGGAGGAGGTGGGAGGCTGGGTGGGGGTAAGTATGGTGGAAGACAGGAGCTGTTGGGTTGTGGAATCAGACTGCTCCGCCCAGGCCATCGAGCGCTTCCGGGATGTGCACTTCTGGGTCGGGCCAGGCTGAGGTTCAACAAGAACCACTCTTGGGTGGGGATTTCAAAGAATGGACCCCAGCAGGAAAAGGGTCCATTGGGCCATTGGGCAAGGCAGAATCCCATCAAACTGGATCATCTTTGTGATTTGGCTCAAGGCTGTGGAACAGTGGAATGTCTGGAACTGCACTAAACCAGCAAACGACTTCTCCCTTCCCCCAGCTGCACCCAAAGCATCAGTGGACATTGCGCCTCACTCCAGGCATTTGTGAGGTCATGTAGGATGGAGACATAATGGAGGAGGATGAGATTCATTTATCAAAATGCCGCCCCCCGCCCCGACCTGCCCCACAACAATTTTCCATACCCCAGCCCCACCCCTCATGGGCAGGCTAGAAACGGATACTTGAGGGAGTGACTTCCTTCCGGCCTGTGTTCCATTGCTTGTAAATCACATGTGTCTGATCATTTTGCCATAAAATAAGATGTTCCCCTTCACACCCTAGCACCTGAAAGGGAAGAAAGTAGTGCGCTGAGTGGAGAAGATGTGCTTTCAGGACATGGTAGCCGCCTCGTTTGCAGACAAGGGTAGGAAATTCCACACGGTCTAGATTGTGGCTTTGGGGATTATGTTTGCAGAGATTAAAAACAGGACCATAGAGTGCACCACAGCTCAGCCATGATCACAGCAATGCTGTGCGATTTCTGAGTAGACGCGGAGACAGTCGGTAAGCAGAACTGGGTCCTTTGAAACTTGGCCCTTCATGTTCCCCTTAAGGCACAACTTAAGTCAGAAGCATCCGGCTGGAGCATGCAAACCAAATCCAAAATGCTGGGCACTAGTGGCTCACACCTGTAATCCTAGCTACTCATGCAGCTGAGATAGGAGAAGTATGGTTCCAAGCCAGCTCTGGCAGGAAAGTCCATGAGACTCTGATTTCTTAACTAACCACCAAAAGGCAGAAGTGGAGCTAGATCACCAGACTTGAGTACAACAGCAGAGACAGCACTCAGGTCCTGAATTCAAACCCCAGGACCAGCGTGTGTGTGTGTGTCTGTGTGTGTGTGTGTGTATGCACACACACATATACATGTGTGCTGGGACACACAGTCCATGGGATCAGAAGAATAATAAGACAAATCCAGTATAATCTCTTGGGATAAGATCATGCGTTATGCCTTCCTGTTCATGTGAGAAAGCCATGGCAAATTTAACTTTAGACCAGACCTTGTGCTCATTGGCAGGCAGGAGAGGCCATGGCAAATATTTGGGTCTGGAAAAGAAAGGTGAAGAATTGGAAGAAGCCAGTGCCTTTGGAAGCATTTCAACAGAGTGGTGGAGGAAAACATGCATCCTTTATAGGAATTGATCTCCCTCAGCACTGCAAATTCTATTTCATGTGAGGAAGTCTTCAAAGGATTCATGGCGATGTTATATGTCTGAGTTAGAGGATCAGCTCCTGGGCACTCATGGCCGCCATGGATCCTGGGAAAAGGAAGGTGAAGAGAGGCCTTGTAAGATGGAGTCTAGTTACAAAAGCCCTTAAGGTCCCACAGCTCTGTCAGCTCACGCGCACAGCTCTTCCAAGATTGCAAAGGCCACAGACCTGGGAGGAGATGATTTCAGGTAGCCACTCTTGTGTTGGGGTGAGTGTTAGTTCTTTCACATCAGTTTCTAGTTCCTTCCTTATAGAAGTAGTAAAGGGAGGCAGGGGAGGGAAGCCATTGGTCTAGTTTCTAGTAGGCAGCTGCATTGAAACACACAAACAGATATAATTTTTTCTCTAGGAGGGAAAAAGTTTGATGAGTGATAGACATTTTTGAACAAAGTGGGAAGTTGAATCCAAGGCTCTTGAATCTAGCACTCAAGCTCCCTCTACCACACTCTTGAAGTATGAAGAAAAACCCATCTGTTGCTCCATTTCAATTCACCAGTCATGGTTTAGGGATAGAAATACTCTGAAATACTCTTCTTTTGGGGGTCCGGTTGTGGGGCCTGAACGCTGTCCCTCAGCTCTTCAGCTCAAGGCTAGTGCTCTACCACTTGAGTCACAACGCCACTTCCGGCTTTTTTTTTCTTTTTGCTTATGTGGTGCTGAGGAATTGAACCCAGGGCCTCAGGCATGCAAGGCAAGCGCTCTACCACTGAGCCACCTTCCCAGCCCTGAAATACTCTTCTTGAAAGCATGTAGCCTAAGTAAGAGTTTTCCCTCTTCTACTATGAACATCCTTTCCAAAAGTACATTTTGAAAGGTAAGGAAGAAAGAGAAGTTGCCAAACTTTGTTGCAACAGAAGAACTATTTCCTATTCTTTCAAAGGAAAATCAAGTATTTTGTTCAAAACATTTGAAGCTACTTTTATACATCAAGAGCCCCTTCAATTGTACTTCAAATATATGATGTCTTTTTTTTTAGTACATTAGTAGAAACAGGGCTTGATCATAGATCTTTTCAGGGTTTCAATTCTTACCTTTTGAACTACATACAAGGAGATTCTGGGATTCTAAGCACAGCCCACCTAGAATAAGCATTTAGTTACCTAAAAGGTGAGAGGAGAGAATTTGGGGTTTCATTCAGTTAATGTATCAAGAAAAATAAAGATCTTGCTGTACATCAGTAACTGTTGGGTTGGTTTTTTAATCATATTTCAACATCATTGGGACATAGCAATAGAATGTAGCATTCATTATGTTGTACTTAGCATTTCACAATTAGTGCTAATATGTTATAGTGTGTCAGTAGAAATTGCCACAAAGTACTGCATAAACCTGTTCTCTTCTATATGTACACTTACAGAAGTAGAAATAACCAACTTTTTATTTTGCGATTAAGAAAGTTTTAAAACTTGATTTGGGATGAGATTTATTTTTATCATCACATTTATGCCCTGAATGTATGCTAGATGGATGGATGGATGAAAAGGGAGAGAAAGACTTTTCTGACTGATTGAGAGATGAGCAGGTGAATCAAGCTAGCCAATAACACTATGTTCTGGAATTTTCTTGGGTACATTTTCTGCTTTGAACAGTCTCCTTAGCATTTCAAATTTTTGCATTTGAATTGGCACATTCACAGGTGGCTGTAGTCAGGTGATAGCACACAGATAAGGCTTTCTGTGAGATTCATTTGGAACAATTTTCCCATTCAGGTGTAAACGACTTTTCTTCTCTCCCATTACCACTGCAACTTTCAAAAATGCTAATGCCATTCCTAAAAGAAAGCTCTTTATGAAGTGGTTATTTTGAAATTTTCTATGATTTATATTTTCATAATGCGTTTGGAAATATATACAGAGCTCCTAATACCTCTGTGACTTCCCTGCTGTGATTAGGAAAGAAGGTGTGTGTGTGTGTGTGTGTGTGTGTGTGTGTGTGTGTGTGTGTGTTCACAGTAGGTGAACTGTTCTGGGTGATTTCCAGAAAATGAGAAAATCTATATGCTCATACAACTGGATTCAAATGATCATATTCATGGACTTTCTGGGAATCAATTGATCTCAAAGTCATTTTGTCAAGAGTTAAGTTCTTTTCAAGGTTGCAGGTTGCATGTGAAGAAGAGAGTGCCCATTACAATCATGACTAGTGTTAATAATTTATACATCATAGCAGTAATAATAGATGTTATCATTGATTGAACACTTAATGTGCACAAAAATAATGTTATTTTCATCCATTATGGCATGTTCTACAAATGTAAACGTTAAATGTAAGAGATTAAGTAATGTGTCATTCTGAGAAAATGTAGAATAAATGCAATAGCATTTGTATTTTTTTTATCCTGGGCTTTGCAGTCAAGATCTTCTAGTGGAAAGGAATTGAAAAATCAACTGAAGCACGTTTATTAAAATAAAAATGGAAGCTTTATTGATTTATGTCTTGAGAAGTCGCAGGTAATTATATCTTTGGATAGGGGTGTACCCAGGAACCCAAATGATGCCTTACTCCCTGCTGGTCTCTCGGTCCTCACCTTCATTTCTCTAGCTCATGGCTTTACTCCCTTCTCTATTATCCTTCTTTGTCCTTCAAAAGATAATCACTAGCCAGGTGCCGGTGGCTCAAGCCTTAATCCTAGCTACTCAAGAGGCTGAGATCTGAGGATCACAGTTCAAAGCCAGTCCTGGCAGGAAAGTCCATAAGACTCTTATCTCCAATTAACCACCAGAAAAACCAGAAGTGGTGCTGTGGCTCAAGTGGTAGAGCACTAGCCTTGAGCTGAAGAGCTGTGGAACAGCTCTCGGGCCAAGAATTCAAGCCTCACGACCCACCAAAAAAAGAAATAAAAAATCACTAAAATCTTGAGAACATAGTGTTATTGGCTACCTTGATTCTCTGGCTCAGCTCTCAATCAGTCAAACTGGAGAGGAATTGTTCTGACAGGCTGGGCCGATGCCATGGGTTGAGGAGGAGCACCACCAAGCCCCTGTCTACCCCTCCCCAGTTATGTCTACCATATATAATTAGACATAGAAGCCACCCACTCTCAGACTTAAGGGCACAGAGGTTAGCTTCATTCATGAATTTGTGTGGAGCAGTCACATTCCATTTGGAGGCTATAATTGCAGTGCATTATCTAATGTACTCTCTTTAAATATTCTTAAGAAGCTTCTGAATGACAAAATGAACATTGGAAAGCATTTTACTTATATAAACTATCTCCTTCTCATGCCTCCCTGGATCTAGCAGAAGCACGAACAGGAAGGGAACAAACCAGAGCTTACCATTACAGTGGGTCTTCAGTGGGCCTTAATTGTGAGAGAGGAGGATGACAGTCCAGTCAAAATCCACACAAGAGCATGATTTGGTTAAAAAAGGGTCAGATGAAGTAGTTGGTGATGAAAAGTGAATGTACAAATGTTACAAAAAAGTGAATCTACTTTAATACCATTTGTTGGGGTTTTTTTCTGTGTATTTATTCTCCTGAACTGGTGCAAGCCTCACACAGCTGCTTCTGAAGTTTATAGCAGTGCGTGGTTAAGAGGCAGCAGGTTGGCAGCTAAGCAAATGACAGAATAATGGCTAAATAGAAAGGCAGCTGAGTGCTATAATTTACAGATGATAGGACCACATCAAACCCAAGAAGATGAGCTCTTTCTCTTTAATAGTCTCCAGACAGCCATCTCTGGCCAGTTCTGCCCCCATCCCACTCCAGCCACAAAGAAATGCAGGAAGGACATGGCTGCATAAACTGCACTGAGGGTCTCTAACCTTTCCACTGGGGGAGACAAAGCAATGCTAATATGTCCTGTAAAAGGAATGGCTACCCTGAAATGCCCCAATGCCCTATGGCTAGAAAAAAAAGATGATGGAAGATTAATTGGCAGTAATCTAATGGTTGCAGTAATGAGTATTAATAACCAAAGACAGGCATCTTATGAAAATCAAAGATGAGACATTTTCCTTCAAAGTGCCCTTGTGGTTGCTGAATTAAAAGCTCTACTTTGTCACTGTTTCTCCATTGGCAGGGACACTTATGCCTACACTGTGATTCTTTGTATTGAAAAAACAAAACAGGAATTGCCTGATACTTTCTGCTATTAGAGCTAATATGGTTGCCTCAAATTATTTGTCCCCCATCTCTCCACTAAAACATATGTCCAAGAGTGGAAGATTTGTAGATGCTGCCCTGGTATGATTAGGGAACAACTAAAAGTACGGCTGTGTTTCAAATAGAAGAGCTTTGCAGTAAAGGAAAGAAAGTTCTTTATTGTCATAGACGATAACAAGGTGGAAAGTTTTATTCTGATGAAACTTAATCAGGAGACCTTTTCATTTCTTGATGACATTTCTTTGATGATAAATTCTTATGTCTTGCTTGTAAAAACTGTTGGAGGGAGAAAGGCAGATGTTCTGAGAGTAGAAAAGTTAGAAAGGTACAACCTCAAAGATTCAAGCGGTAGAGCGCTCGCCTTGAGCTGAAGAGCGCAGGGACAGCGCCCAAGCCCAGAGTTCAAGCCCCATGACCAACCAAAAAAAAAGATTCACTCAGAGTATTCTTCCTGGAGTAGTTTAAGTTATCAACTACTAAGATACGAGCCAACATGGAACAACTTTGATGCCACTGGCTTAAGTCTTGGAACCATACACCAAACTCTAGGGAGCCTGAATTGCAGCACGTGTTTCATGGAATTCTTTGATATTCAACATACATTTAAAATTCTGAAAAGGAAAAAAAAAAGCATGCCAGACCTCTTTGAGTAACCTTGCTACCTCAAATAACATGTACAACTAAATGTGTCGCAGCACTGAGCACACTTATTTTTAATATGTATGTCGGTCAGCACCCTGTTACTATCAGAAATACCAGAGATAAATTTATAATGGTAAAAGCTATATCTGGGCTCACATATTTTGTAGGTTCTAGCCCACAGGCCTCTTGTTTTGGGGCCATGTCTGGTTGCTTTGGGCTGTTTTCTTGGAAGATATATCATGTATAATGGAGGTTGAGATGGTGAAGCATATATACTCATGTCATGGCTAACGGTCATGAAAGAAAGGATTAAGTTCTTCAAATTCTCTTCAAAGGCCTGTGGCCAATGATCTAAAGACCTTCCATTAGGCCCCACCTCTCAGACTTTACAACTTCCCATAGGACCCAGGGATTAGAGGAATATTAATCGATAATGAACAAGACCTGTCATCCTAGGTCCATGGGATGTGGAGATGGAGGGATAGTGGTATGAGGCTAGCCACGCAAAAACAGTGACACCCCATGGACAAGCAAGCTGGATGTGGTCTTTGCTATAATCCCAGCTACTAGGGAGACAAGTAGGAGGATCAAAGTCCAAAATTGAAGTCAGGACCCTGTGTGAAAAGTAACTGAAGCAAAAAGGGGTGAAGTATGTTTCAATTGGTAGAACCTCTGCCTAGCAAGCTTGAGGTTCTGATTTCAAGTCCTGGTACCATTACTCCCCAGACATTTTTTTCTTAGAAAAGTGAAGCTATAATGATTTTTTTAATGAACAGGATTATTAAAGACTGGAGACCTTGGGAGTAAATAACCATAAAGGTGCACCAAGAAATATTTTAGGGTAAGAGTAGTATTCTGTATTTCTTTTTGTGTGTATGCTATCTTAGGACTTGAACTCTGGGCCAGAGCACAGTCCCTGAGGATTTTTTGCTCAAGATTAATGTTCTACCATTTGAACCACACCTCCACTTTCATCTATTAATTGAAGATAAGAGTCTCATGGACTCTCCTGCCTGGACTGGCTTGGAACCAGGATTCTCAGATCCTAGCCTCCTGAGTAGCTAGGATTACAGGCATGAGCTACCTGTCACCATCTTGTTATGAGTATTTTTATAGGGGAAAAAATGTTTGTGGTCTATAAGCCCAAACACATATGTCCTAGCTTGCTCTAAATGACCAAACACTGGAGAGGTTTCATGTCAGGAAATGCCAGCTTTTTAATGCAAATTCTGCTGTGTGGTTTAAGCCCTGCCGTTTATCCCGCAGAGCCAATCACCCTTGGAGTGTCATAAAGCAGAGATATTTTCAATAACTGAGTTATTTTCAATAGACCAACTTAGAAGCTCATAATTCAGGCTATCGGCTTTTTTTTATTATCTTTCTGATACAGCACAGAGTCTCTAGGCTTTATACAAAGATAAATGCAGAGAAGAGATTTACAATTATTCCTCTATCTCCCAGCCTTTTATTTATGCTTGTGTACCAGAGCACAGTCTAATTCATATCCGTCAAATGTTGCCAAGAGTCATTTTAAACCCATGAGGTAGATAAAACAGGAGGGTTCCAAGATTTGTTACCGAAACCCTGTCTGGTTCACAGAAGTCATCTCCCTTCTTAGTGACTGTAGAGCTGCAAACATTAAGATAACTGCTAAAAAACAAAGCAAAACAAGTCAGATTTCCTTTGGAATCTGTACATGGAAGAGTATATGAGGCCTTCTCTCAGGATGAGAAAGATTTAGGGAATGGAAATGCCATTTAAAAGACAGAATGGGAAAAATGGCAGAGAATAACGATCAAGGTGCATTTGAGTCACTCATAAATTGACCCTTGGTATTGATACCACACTGTAGACTTACTCAAAGATTAGCAATAGGATAAAATAAAAATTAGCTAGAAATAAATACATGGATATATATGTAAAAGAAAATTCTAGAGAATTAGGGCTGTGTGCACAGGGCATACTTGGGTTTTCTACCTCACTTGGGATTTCTGCCTCACTCTCCAGCAAAGCTTCTAGAATTTTCTAAGGAATGTTGTTGGGCTATTCTTTATGAGCGGTATTAAGAGGTTGAGTTTAGCAACGCTTCCCAGTCTATTTAGCCAGGTTTGGTGGCGGTAGGTTGTCTTTGTTGCTTTCTTTTTAAATAAGGCTGGGTGAGCTGAACTGTTTTCCCTTCTCTTGTTTTGTCATCTTGGCTTGACTTTGTGTGCTCATATGGAGGCTTTGCTGTGATTGAAATTCCTTTCTCATTGTGGACTCCTAAATCTGACTTACATGCTTTCATTCCTGGGCTCCCCTAACACCTCATTCTTACCACGCTTATTTAACACTCATTGCTGGACTCTGCTCCCTTCAGTGGGGTGACCTTGAACCTTGCAGGTGGTTCAGTGCACAGGGCAGGTAGTCTGGAGAACGGAAGAATAAAGAAAGAACTAGGTCAGGAAGACAGCCCATAGGTTGTAAGTCTGATGGTTTTTAATTTTTTTTTCAGGCGTGGGGCTTGAACTCAGGGCCTAAACACTGCCCCTGAGTGTTTTTTGTTTGTTTCTTTCTGTTCTTGTTTTCCACTCAAGGTTAGCCCTCTACCACTTTGAGCCACATCCAGTTTTCTGGGTTACCTGGAGATAAGAGTTTCATGGATTTTCCTGCTGAAGCAGGCTTCACACCATGATCCTTTGATCCAAGCCTCCTGAGTAGCTAGGATTGCAGGTGTAAGCTAACAGCGCCAGGCCTGATGATTGGTTATTTTTAATCCTTTAAACAAACACCTGTCAAATCCCAGTCCATGTCAGTCTTTTCACCAAAGTAGTCCTGCCTGAGGCCCATCCACATTTGCAGCCTGTGTGGATGTTACACGGGCAGCAGAACAGTCGTCCACCTTCTTATTTCCACTGGGGAAAAAGAATTAAGACACAAATGGAAACATCTCACAGGAGCTGGAGAGTTGCAACCTGTATGTTTTGATGTTTGCAAAGACATAGCATGTAACTGCTCTGAAGCTGTCATTTTCCACAACGTTGAAAACATAATTATATTCCAGAATAGCAGATCAGTAGTGCCGGGATGAAAGAAAAGATGAAAATGTTCCTTTGTCTTTACATTCTCTCCACCCAGTCGAACCATCCAAAGCACTACTAAGACATAGAGAGATGAAGGGGTTTACCCAGGCTTTTAAGCTTCTTGCTGCCCAGTTAGTAAGAAAAGGGGAGATAGGAGGAAGAAAGTGGGGTGGGTGGAGGGGGGGGCTCTTGATAATTTATTTCTAGGCTCTGAACCTGAGATGAAAGAGCCATGAATCATGGCATGAAGCTTTGCATTTCAAAACTAAATATGACCATGAATGAGTGAGCTCATAAATGAAACTTCGACAGTTTTAGAGTATTCTATCAACATGCAAAGCCCAGAATTACAGACTGGCAGTAAGATGGCATGAAGCTGGTTTCCAGTCACAAAGGGTGCAGGCTGGGGTATCCAAATTAATGTGTGGACCATTTTCCTCCACTCAAAAATGAGAGGATCAATGGCACTGACCTTTATGGAATTCTTTGAGTTATACAATTATATAATATTATGATTCTACATCAGCCATATTGTTTAGTAGGGAATAAAATTCATTATGCTTAATGCTTGTTCAACACCTTGAGGGGTTTTCTACATCCTTCTCAAACAAAGTCAACTCTTTGGCTTGATGCAAAGAGCTAGAGTTTGGCTCTGGTGGCTCATGCTACTCAGGAGGCTGAGATCTGAGGATCGTGGTTCAAAGCCACCTTGGGCAGGAAAGTCCGTGAGACTCTAATCTCTAATTAACCACCAGAAAAATGGAAGTGGCGCTGTGGATCAAAGAGGTAGAGCACTAGCCTTGAGCTGAAGAGTTCAGGTACATCACCCAGGCCCAGAGTTGAAGACCCACCACCAACAACGAAAAAAGTAAAATGTGTTGATTTAGCATCTTTAAGCATGTAGCCCAGTGGCATTAAATACACTCATTGCATTGTGTGATCATACCCACCATCCAAGGACAGAACTCTTTGCCTCTTTTAAGACTTCAGCTTTACACCATTCACCAGTCACTCCCCATCTTCTAAAAGACTTCCGTTCTACTTCCTGCCTCTGTGACTGTTCCAGCTCTAAGTACCTCACAGAGCCAATATCAGGCACTATTTGTGATGTTCTGATTGGCTTATCTCACTTAACATAATGTGGTCAACGTTCATCTGTGTTATAGCCTGTATGGAAGTTGTCTTCCAATGTGAAGCTGAGTAATAATACTCTACTGCATACTGACAGAACGTTTTGCTCATCTATTCACCTGTCATTAGCCATGTGGGCTGTTTTCAGATTTTCACTTATGGTTAATAATTCAGCCTACCTCATTATTTTTAACTCGGGGAATGACACGCACACAACCAACAGTCCACCAACGAAAGTTTGCTAAACACCTACTGGATAGTGTTGTGATATGATCAAACCATGAATTCATCTTAAAATTAGTGACTTTGAATATTCTAATATACTGTTTTCTGAGTTTAGTATTGTCAGAACTGATTTCCCTTTGCTTTTTATTTGTATTCAGCAGAACTACTGTAGTGTTTACGGAACTGAATTAGATAATACTACTCATCAAGTATTTTTGTGCATGAAAGTCAAATTCTACTTCCTTTAGTGTGCTGTTATAAAATATCTGAAGTAATGAAAACATAATTTTAAAAAAATATATAGCTACAACGCCTATCACTTTGTAAGATGATTCATTGCTTATATCTCCCTTTTTTGTAGGAAGAGAAGGGGGAAAGAATAGCATAATAAGCACATTTTCTCTGAGAGAAATAATTCCATTACCTACAAATAAAATTTACCACAAAATTATATATGAGAAATTGTCAGAGAAGTGTTCACAATTGAAACTTTACTGTAGGCGTCTATTAGGGAGAAATGTTCACTAGCAGCCTAATTTCTTTATACAATAACCACTAAAGTAACATGCATTTCTAATAAGCAGTGTCACAAAATTGCCACAAACCATATTTCAGATGATGAATGCAAACTCAGGATATGTTTTGAAAGGCAGTGAATATGTTCAGCATAGATGGAACACAGTTTAAAGTAATTTAGTGTATGAGGGAAGGGTTTAGTTGCAAAAGGAGTATATAAGACTTGATAAGAAGTCATAAAAAGATATTAAATCATTGCAGTGGCTCTGGAGAGTTGTATTTATCATTCAAGGGTTTTTTTTCCTTTTCTTGAAAATTGATATCCAAAATATTCTTTGCAGAGACACATTTATTTATTTTATTTTATTTTTGTGCAGATTCTGGGGCTTGAACTCAGAGGGCCTGGGCACTGTCTCTTAGCTTTTCCTGCTCAAGGCTGGTGCTCTACCACTTGAATCATGCCCTCACTTCTGGCTTTTTGGTGGTTAATTGTAAATGTAAGTCTTGGGAACTTTGGGCTTTCCTTCCCAGACTAGCTTCAAATAGTGATCCTCAGATACTTATATCTGAGGATCCCAAATAGCTAGGATTACAGGTGTAAGATATCTCCACGATACTTTCATACTAAGAAACCCACACTCATTTTTTTAACTAGACTAGGTGAGCATTTTCCCATAATAATTTTTTTAAATGACTATTTCCAGTGACAGGTTGCTCCTCAGAATCTTCTACTGAGCCACAAGTCACAGACATTGAAGGCAAGAGATAATGATAACTCCATGGCTTTATTTATTGATGACATCATCTAAGTGTTTTCTCCACAAGGTTGTAAGCACCGCTACTTGGCCCTGTTAAATATTTATTCATGGACTATCTAAATGAAATATGATAATGTTATGCTCTTCTCCAAATCAAAACACTGGCTGGTAGGTCAGCTGTATATAATGGATCATTGCTTCCCTCCTCCCATCCCCCATTCCTCTCAGGATTCAGGAAAATGGAGTCTTGTCTTGAACAATCTCATCAAAGATCATTTCACAGGGAGGCGCCTGAATTGGGAGTGGTGAATTTTTTTATTTATTTATTTTTACACTTCTTTTACTTTTGAGCATCTATTATAAATTAAGCAAACAGAAATGCAGACAAAGCTTGAGATTTATATGGTTTGTCACCAAAGCTCTATTTATGATGAGAAAATTACCTAAATGCCCATCCAGTCTGCCTTTCATTAGCCCACACTCTTCTTGTTGGATTGATTACTCTTTACTCACTAATTAAAGTACTGTTTAATTATTTATAGAAAATAAACAGGAGACATGTCTAACCAATTTGTATTAACAGACTGAATACCAGGTCTTATATGGTCAAATAACAAGGTTTCTTGTCACTTCTTTAATAGGCATGGTAAATCTTAAATAATGAATAATATTGTGGATCCCAGTGTTAATCAAGCTGAATGAGAAAATTATTTTTTAATGCAAGAAGGGGCCATATTCTGGACTTAACTAGATGGCTGATGGCACTTAGGAAAATCTAGAAACTGTCTAACTGGAGAGCCCCAGAGAATAGGGAATTACATTAGGTCTACTTCTGTGGACCGCCTATGTTTACTGTCAATAGCCATAGGTAGGTCAGTTTCACACCTGCAGATCTCCTGAAGAGGTAAATATGTTGCCCAGAGAGATCTCTCAGGGCTAAAAGTGATTTTTAAAAATTGGCCCAGGCTATGCCTTAATGGACCCTGTGTGATATCGCCATGTGTGTTTACTTACCTATAACATAGCATGCTACTTTTATATATAAGGCTAATTATACCCCTCCCCAGGGCAACCCCTTGCTTTCTAACTTTATTCCTCACTGTCTGAGTTCACATAACTCTAAAACAAGAGACATCACGCATCTCAGCAATCACAGTTTCCTAGGCAGGTGGGATTTCCACCACAGTCCATAAGGGTTTGTCATCTTTGTTTTGGCCATCTCTCTCTGCTCCTTTCTCCCAACTCACTTAGCAATTCCTCCAGCATCTCCTCCCTGTATTAAAGTGTTGCATCAATGTGTAAGGCTTCCCATATCAGGAGCTTGGGGAGACTTCACTAAATAGGGAACAAATGCACACCCTGAATATAATCAGTGGACCAAGGTTGCTATGGTTACTCCTCACACCAGCCTTCTGCGTATGTAAATTGTCCTCTGTGTGGATGTGCAAAATAAACTGGCCTCTGAGGACACTTAACCAGCCCCCTCCCCCACCCCACTTCATTCAAAGCCTAATTTGCAGTTGAATACAACCTTACCTCCTTTCCCAGTTATCCTTCCAGCACTTTGTATATATTTGAACAGTCTCCATTTTCTCTTCCTTCTCCCTGGATCCCTGATGTGAGTTGGTGAGTTGGGTATGACTGAATAATAACTAGAAGTCTTTTTGTGTCTGGTAGAATGTAACCAGGGCTGACTGGCAGCTCAGTATTGTTGAGAAGTTGTAACGGGCAGGTACTAGAGGAAACATGAGCGTGCATGGGATCCAACCATGTAAAGAGTAGCGTGATTACTGTCACCAGTGAATTGAAACGTACTAATTCATTTTACCACTCAGAGGGTCAGAAGTTCCATTAATTTGTTCACTTCCATTAGTTGCTCATTTCTGTTTTCAAGTGTTTGTCTTAATTATAGAAAAGAAATTAGGATTAGGTAGGGGGAAAAAACTCTTTATATTTATATATGATATATATGACATATATATGGTATATATATATATATATGTTGCCATAGCTAAGATATGGAATCAGCACAGATGCCTCTCAGTGGATGAATAGATTAAGAACATATTACACACACACACACTCACACACAGACACCGACACAGACACAGAATGAAATTTTACTCACCCATCAGAAAGAGTCATATTGTACCATTCATAAGGAAATGGAAAGACTTGGAAAAAATTATGTTACATGAAGTAAGCCAGACCCAGAGAAACACAGATGGCATGGTTTCCCTCATTAGTGGTAACTGGAATGTGCCTATAAATCGAGAAGTAAACACACTGGGTGGCAAGCAAGGGGTTACAAGTATAATAGGCTCTGAAGAGCTCAAATAGTATAATTCTTTAGAAAAATGAAGTCATAGCTCAACAAAATAAGTACCAGGAAATGGGTACTTGCAAGGTGGGAGGGGGGGGTCTAAGGGTCCAGGGGCAGAAGAATGTGGGGAGAACATGGGGAGAAATGCAGGCAAAAATATCACAGAGTTGAAAAAAATAAAGGAAGAAGTAGGCTGAAGGAGGGAGATTGAAGATGCTGAAGAGATGATGCAGATACAGATCGAGATGCAATGTAGACGCAAACCATGTTGGTGAATGGCAAAAGATTCCATGTATATCCTAAAAATTAAAAAAAAGTGAGGGAAGGGTGGTTGGAAGGTTGAGGGGGTGATATTGAGTAGGATGAGCTGCTTCGCTGAATGGCAACTCCTTCGTATGATTACTTAGATAATGAAAACATTCAAATTATATGTGTGTGTTATTTGTGAGAACACACAACTAAGAGATTGAAGACGGTAAGCCACAAGTCCAGAAGATATTTGATAGGTAGATAAGTAGATAGGTAGGCAGGTACAGGACAGATAGATAGATGATAGATAGATAGATAGATAGATAGATAGATAGATAGATAGATAGATAGATAGATAGATAGATAGATAGATAGATTTGATGCCAATGAATTCTAAACCAAGTTACATAAGATTTTCCTACAAACCAATAAGAACCTCAAGCAAGCTTTTTGAAAAATGACAGAAAGACTTGAAACAAATGCATTAAGGAGAGATTGCCCAAGGGCAGAAAGTAGATGACATGGTGTTAACATCATTAGTCGTCAAGAAAATACAAATTAAAACCATAATGAGATTTCATTATAGTGCAATTTAAGAGAAAAAATAGCAGGTGTCTGCATGCATTCAAAACAACAGAAACTCTGTGCACTGCTATTGAAGCATAAATGGATCCATTGTTGGAAAATGGTCTGGCCATTTCTGCTAAAGCTGAACATGGGCATGTCCTCAAAGCAGCAATTCTACTCCAACTTTTATACTAACAATCACTTGCAGTGGTCACCAAGGTATTTTCACATGAGTAATTAAAGCAGTGCTATGACTTGCAGCCTTGAACTAGAATCATAAAGAGAAACAAACTCCTTTTGCTTTTGTGAATAAACCTCATTAGTATAATATTGAATGAAAGAAGCCAGGCCTATAACTGAGGATTTACTGCATGATTCTAAAGAGACACTGTTCTAATACACACAAAGAATCTATAGTAGTAGAAGTCAGGAAAGGCTAACCCTAAAAATAATAGTGGTCTCTGGGTAAAGGTAGAGGGGAGTTTCTCAATGGAACACATTTTGTGAAAATCATTTTATTTAAAACCCAAATATGAAAAGTGATATTCACCTGTAACAATACCATCTCATTGTGAAAGTATTCTCAAAGTAGTTTTGCTTATATGTATAGTCCATTCGGATACACTTTTGCCAATTATTAAAAATGTAATTATATATTTACACCTCTCCCCACCCCAACACATACACACACACACACACACACACACACTCAGAAAAATGGAGAACGCTTCTGAGAGTGATAGCACTCTAGGTTTTGCTGTGGGTGCTGACAACTTGGGAATGAAATACAATAACACCCCATTCATAAAAGAGCCAGGTGTTTTAACTCCCAAATCCCACTAGAGGATTCTCTCCTAGAGAGAAGCTGGTGAGGAGTCACAGGGGACCCTGTGAGTTAAGGAAACCTGTCAAGAAGGTGACAAGGGACAGATGCCTGGAACACCCCATCACAGAGCAGCCCATCCTGTCAGCCGGGGTTCTCTTGGCCTGTTGCGCTGCCCTGAAATCCAAGCTGGATGGTTTTCTGAAGATTTCCTGATGCAGCTTCAGAGGAGAGTTGGCTTTTCTTCCTCCTCACTGGGCGACTAGGATTCTATCACAGACACAACTCAGCTTGCCTACAATATGGTTAGGTTTGAGACGCAGTCGTTTCCAGGCACCTGGCCAGCTTGCAAGTCCAGGAAGTCAAGAGTTTGCCAAGCGAATGTGGGAAGGGAAGGAATCCGATTGATTCTGGCTCCTTTTCAACCCTCTCTTGGTGGCAAATCTAGATCTCTCAGTTTGGCAACAGGCCAGCTGAACTTGTAAAAAGTGGGGATCTGAAATGGCGGTAGGGAGAGAGATCTAATGAGACGATTACAGCCAGTGATTTCATTGACCCACAAATCTCACCTCTATTGGTAACTTTGTTCTAACTATCTTAGACCCACAGACTACTCTGGAATTAGATAGACTCTCTGACTTCCAGTTCCAGCCAACCCATGAACACACACACACACAATTCATTCAGACGTTTCTGAGCTTAGACTCCCATATAGCCAATCTTGTATTAACTTCGTATTTGAGTTGGGATTGGGGTTGGAGTGAGTGCTGGGTTGTATAAATACTAATTTGAACGTAACTGTCTGCTGGGGGATTGTGGTCTAGAAGGAACAATCTATCTTTACGTCTCCCGGCTCCTTCAGCTGTCTCCTCTGCAGCCCTCAAGAGCCCTGTGTCCTTCATCAACCACGCTGCTCTCACAGAGGAGTTGAGAGAACTCTCCTTCCTTCTGCCCTAAAAAAACTTAATCCACACTCTGACACCAGCCTTCTGTCCTCTCTTCGCCAAGAATGAGATAAATCCTGGGGACACTCAGAAAACCAAATACACCACTTCTCTCTCAGAGGGGTTAAACTCTTCCAATACCTCCTATCACGCCTCCCCCTCCCACTAGGAAACCCTCCTCCTTTCTAATGGCTTCTAATTTGGGAACCAATACCAGTCATTCTTTTGTCTCCAGTGCTTGGAAACTGAAATATCCTGTAAGCAACATCTGTGAAGGAACCGATTCAATTAAATGTTGAGATTAGTGCGCAGAGTGCATAATTGAGAGACACAGAAGAGAAGCACGCCTTCTGCCACAATAAGGAATTCTCAGGGACTGGAAGGCCACATGCTCCATGATTCTGTGTGTGTGTGTGTGTGTGTGTGTGTGTGTGTGTGTGTGTGTGTGTGTGTGTGTGGTCCAAATGGAGCTGCTATTCATGAGTCACCGTGTCTTATGCCAGTTTGAGCAAACTGCTGTCAGGGCTGCTGGGCTGATTTCCCTGTGTCTGTGCATGAACGGCTGTTCACCATAGTTCATGGGGGTTCCATGTATTTGCTGGAAGGGAAAGTGCCATGGGAGGAATTACAGAGATCGTCCTAAATGCAACCACTAAGATGACTGAAGGAAATCAAAAGCCTTACCTGAGCCTCACAGAAGCCAGCATTTTTCTTTATTCTCTATGCTCACTCAGGATAGATTGTGAAACATTCCATCGATAATTAACACTAACTCATTTAGGTATGCTATTGTCAACTTTGTGGGTAGCCATCCAAAACTATTGTCTTAGTGTGGGCTGTACCACAGATCCAGCCCTTGTTTGGATTTCTAACTTATTTTTACTTCCTGAGTTTGAAGGAGTGATGAAGGTCACACAGCCCAGATCTTCTTGCCTTCTGCGAGAATTCACTCCACCGTATCTCCCTCAGTAAATATCAGGCTGGTGTGGCCCATTCTATTTGAGGTCTTATTAAGGGATACATGTTTCTGGTCTAAAGTAGATGTTGATTAAATGAGAGCCACTCATGCCAAGGCAAAGGAACCCACGCACACACAGCACCAGCTTCCATACAAGCAAGTCACACTGATACATTCATATAAACGATTTAATTCACTCATCTATTGTTCACCGTGTTTTGTTTTTGGTGGTGTTAGGGTTTGACCTCAGAGCTGTGTGTTTGCCAAGCAGGTACTCTACCACCTGAAACAAACCCTACTCCTTTTCGCTTTGGTGATTGTTGACATTGGATCTCATGTTTATTGCAGGTCTGGTCAGAGCCAGGATCTTCCTATTTATATATATGTATAACAGGTGTGAGTCACCATGCCCAACTTATTAGTGAAGATGGAGTCTTGCTCATTTTGGGGGGCGGAGGCCTGAGTTGGTATCAGTCAGGATTTGCCCAATCTTTACCTTCCAAATAGCTGGGATTTTGGATATAAACCACCACGCCTGCTTGATTTGCCCTTTATAATAAAAATGAAAAACGAGTGAAATATTACTGGTGATCCCATTTATTGGCACTTAAATAGGCAACCATAATAAGATAATGATAGAAATAAACTTATTCATTATAAATAATAAAAATCTGACTAGTTTATGGTCTTTTCCCTACTGTTAAATTAGATTGGATAAAAAAATATTGAGAGAAGACTTTTCTGCAATGTGCACTGTTTAAAAGCTAAAGGCAAAGGTATAATATGTCAAATGAGAATTCATCCTTGTAGCTGATAGTCAGGATGAAGAAATAAGATGTTCTTTTAATCCTCTTGCATGTGGTAGCTTTTAGTTGGCCTGAAGGTCTGTCTGGTGAATTTCTATCCTGTGGGTATCCTGTTATCAGTCTCTAGAAGAGCAAGACCCTATCAGCCTGATTGGCTCTGAATGGTCCCTAGCCATCCAGAAAAATACATTCATTTGCCTATGGAGGATTGCGGCCATTGTAGAAACGCTGCCATTTGATTTCCAGTCTGTCAACATTTGTTCCCTTTGCTTCCAGTTCACCAAGCATCTGAGTGTGCACTGTGTCATTTATTCCTCATAATTATCTCATGATTAAAATCAGGGACAATTCAGTCCTGGTGACACTGGTGGATAATCTGGGGTTAGAAGAGATTGTGTTCATCAAGGGATTGTCACTAAATAAACACAGGATGTGGGATATTCAGAGATGGAAATTTATATGAAATACATCTGCCTGTGTCTTGCGATTTCAGAGTGTCAGATTATCTAATTGCATTTTTTGTTGTTTTAAGTAGATTAGACAATAGAAGTATGATAATTCTCATCTTGACTCTAGGTTGTCTACACATAATAAATTACATGCAGTGGGCATGCATGTGAATTAGTCATCTAAAATAGCATTGGTTAATAGAGCACAACCAGGGCATTAAGTGAAAGATACTTCTGACACAACAGATGGCTTCTAAGACATCCTAGGGAAATGAATTACAGAAGTAGAATCTCATTTGTAAATGTGATCTTTCTCCTCGACTCCTCTTCCTAATGGGGTTCTGGTAAATGCTTAAAAATTCACTCATTGGGGAAAAATAAGCTTGAGCATTTGCTAACTGTAATGGTACAAATGCTCCTACTATGGCAGGTTTCAAGGCACCTATGCTTCAATTAATTACTGGGTCATACAGCTCCTGAAATTGTTGTGTTTAGTTCTTATGAGCAGATACAAACAGACCCTAGTCCCTTGACATGTGACGGAAGCATCGCTCCCCCCTCAGCCCCTCCACCCATGCCTGGCCATCATCTCAAACTTCATGTGCCTCAAGCGGACCATCGGACATCATCCAGCCTTCCTGACCCTGATCGCTCTTCCCTCTCTCACAGCTAGTGCTGATGACAATGTGTCCTTCTAATCGTCCAGACCAACATCCTGGATGCTTTTACTCAAATCTGTCAGAAATTTTGGTAGTTGCTACTTTGAAAATATATACAACTATCTGATAACCTTTCATAATCTAAAACACCCAGATCCAATTCATTCCAGTCTCTGCATAGACCTGGCTCATTGCATTACCTCTCTCTCTCTCTCTCTCTCACTCTCTCTCTTGCTCTCTAGATCCTGTTCCTCACTCTTCTCGCGGTTTGCTATCAGGCCTGAGCAGGGAGTGGTTCCTAGGTGATTCTCTTAGCCCTAGGAGATGCTCTGCTACTTGCCTCCACTTTCAGATTTTTGCTGGTTACTTGGAGAGAAGAGTCTGTTGGATTTGTTTGCCCAGGACTAGCTTTCGAACCTCAACCTCAGATCTCAACCTCATGAGTAGCTAGGGTGACAGTCATGAACCACCAGCGTGTAGCTGTGGTTTGCTTATGAGGGTAATCCGTGGCCGGATTCAGAGCCTGAACAATGCAGCACAGTGTGGCTTTCTTCTCAAACACTTGGATATTTGAAAAGATCCAATTCCTAGTAGGGAAACAAGTCACATCCTGAGGTTCTAGACAAACAGGAGACTTAGGGAACACAATTCAGTCTAGGGTAGAACATGCATGTTCTTACCACAATCGCTTCTTCTTTTCCCCCTAGCAGAACTTTGGTAGTGTGTCTTTTTGTGGTAGAAACTTCCAGAGCTGTTTGAGAGCGGATGCCAGAAACAGACAGCAGCTGAACTCTGGGTGACTCACTCCTAGTCTTTTAATCACAGAGGATTTTTGCCTTTAGAAAGAACGAGTTGGAACAAACTTTCCAAATAAATACCCATCTATAAAACCATCTTTTCTTCACCTCGAGTATCTGTGAGCGTTCAGAGGGCCACTAATTGGAGGACTGTTGATCTCTGGTGAAAGGAATGAGATCGCAAGTACTAAGTAAGCATTTTCCATATGTTGATACATGTGTGAAACTCCGTTGGCAGGTGCAAGAGAAAGTGCCAATTAAAAATTAGCTGCCACACACATTTATAGTTGGTGTTGTTGACTCCAGCAGTTTGCGATTGCTTATTAAGGCAGAAGTTGACAGGTAAATCTCGTCTGCTGGATTCTTCTACAGGTTAGAAAATAATCTTGCCCGGCTAGCAAGATCTAGGCAGGCTGTTTAACGAACTCATCCTCTGATGCTGTAACTCAGCCTGTTGGCTTGATTTACAAAATTGTCATTAAAATTTTAACTATAATTCTTTTTTCGGGGTGGGGGTCGTGGGGGAGGCAATACTGGGAGTTTGAAATCAGAGCCTCTGCTGGTGTGATTACTGCTGAGCCTGAGTTTCAGCTATGTTTTTCAGTATTTATTCTTAAAATAGAATCTCTCTTTCTGCCTGGGTATATAGCTAAGGCTTGATTTACCTATTACAGGTTTCCCAGCATTGCTGGGATTATAGGCACCCACCGCTGTATCCAGCTTCCCTCATGCAGACACAGTATCTTGAGGACTTTTCTGCCCAACCTTGCCTCAGATTGTGATCTTCCTATTCTCAGCATCCCAAGTAGTTGAAATCACAACCATGGGTCATTGGCACCAGGCCTAAACATGACCTTTGATGTGCTTAATAAAATTCACAGAAATACAGGCCACTCACATCTGAAGCTGGTGTTTCAGCAATGTACCTGTCACCACCGTGTCACTCATGAAGAATGAATGCACCATTAAGACCCCCCCCAAAAAAAAAGTAATAAACCACCAAACAAAAGGCCAATGGTATAACTCAAGTGCTTATCTAGCATGCACAAAGCCAATCCTCAGTACTGAATAAAACAATAGAGATAAACATCTCCCAATTTCTCTTATGTTGTTTTAATCAACGTAAAAATATACAAAGACAAGCCAGACATAGTAGGTGGCTCATGCCAGTGATCCCAGCTACTCAGGAGGCTGAGATCTGAGGATTGTGGTTCAGTGCCAACACTGGCAAAGAAGTCATTGAAACTGTTATCTCCAATTAACTGCCAAAAAGCTGGAAATGGAGCTGTGGCTCAAGTGGTAGAACACTGGTCTTGAGCACAAAAGCTCAGGAAAATTCCCAGGTCCTGAGTTCAAGCCCCAGGATTGGCACTACACACACACACACACACACACACACACACACACAGAGTCACCGAGTTCAAAAATAACTCATGGCATGAAGGTAGGACATTATAAATTCCAAGGTATTTCAAGTTAGAATTGACTAGCTTCTTACCTGAGTATTGATGAAGAAACTTTCTAGGGAAAAGCCCATGTCTAGGTTTGCTTTCAAATGAACTTTACAACTTTGGTAGGGTGTGGGAGGAGGGATGGGTGAGGGGCAGGGGGAGGATGGGATGGGAAGGGGAAACAAAGGAGGAGGTTACAATGCTTGATAAGAAATGTACTCATTATCTTGCCCTTGTAATTGTAACCCCTCTGTACAGTATTTTCACAATAAAAAAAGACAAAATTCCTAAGAGAATTAATGCTATAGCAAATAATTCCTATGTTAACTAATATCCCGTTGAATTCACAGTTACCTGTTATTTATTTGTTCATTTATGTATTAATTCAATTCAATATTTGTTCATGTATTAATTCAGACTTCATTGCCCTGTACCCAGAGGTGGTAAGAGCTTGGGGAAAGTCAAGGTCTATCATTTGACCTTGAGATACACAGGGGACACTTACTTGATCCAAAGCCACACACAGGAAGAACAGGCAGCAACGTAAAGATAATGTGCTTTTGCCGGGCGCTGGTGGCTCACGCCTGTAATCCTAGCTACTCAGGAGGCTGAGATCTGAGGATCACGGTTCAAAGCCAGCCCGGGCAGAAAAGACCGTGAGACTCCTATCTCCAATAAACCACCAGAAAACCGGAAGTGGCGCTGTAGCTCAAGTGGTAGAGCGCTCGCCTTGAGCTGAAGAGCTGAGGGACAGCGCCCAGGCCCAGAGTTCAAGCCCCAGGACCGACAAAAAAAAAAAAAAAGATAATGTGCTTTTAAAGCTTACTGCTTAGCTACACTCCTTTGATTCAGAACTCAGATTGCTGCTAACTATGGGAGGCTTGGAAAACCATAATGAACCCCTCAAAGATAAAAGATCCAGGTCAATGCAAAACAACTAATTATACACATTCCTGTGCAGCACTTATACTAACATCCTACCCATACTGTTAGAACTCCATGTCTAATTTTCAAACAGCATTGATTTTCTTTGACCTCCTAATTATTTGGTCCAGGGAAAAATTATGACCTAATTAAATCTAAAATAGGATACATAGGTGTATGTGTATGAAAGCAAGGACTGAAAAAAAAAGAATTTCTAAACAAGTTTTGGGTTTGTGCTAAAGGGCATGGTTTCATCAAGATAGGCTAACCCCTTCCCTGCCCTTTCATTTTGTCCCAGGTAATTCTTGAGGTCTGCTAAACTCCAGTTCATTTCGAAAACTTGGAGAGTGTAATCTAATCACCATTTAGCAGCAATTAGCAGTCTATCCTTCCAGGGATTCGGAGACCAAGTCCATTCCACGGATAATTGCAACAATTAACGCCCTGTAGCATTCTAGAGTTGTTGGTGAGACAGTCTGTTTTCATGAGCACAGGGTCTGGGTTTGCTAAAAAGCCATCAGTGCTCAAAGCAGAGGCAGATACTTAAAAAATAAAATAATAAAAATGACTATTTTCATCTAGCTGACATCCATAAAATATGATTAGTGGTGGTATCCCTCCTTATGGTATAAAATATCCATAGGTGACTCTATTTATGGGTAGTTCCTACCACCAAGAGCAGCCCAGGTGTAAATATATGTTTTTGTGGGAAAACCAAAGGTAATTACAGGGTAGGAAACAAAGCCTGAGAAATCTCTTCCTGATGATTTATTTGTTCATTCCTGTTTTTAGGCAAAATAAAATGATGTCAGAATCATTTAGCTAAAGACAAAGAAATGGGTTTAAAACCATTAGTAGGCTTATCTCTGGTCTGAGATGATAATGAACTCATTAATAATGTGATAATTGATAAATGATAGTTATGGTAGATTGGATGGGTGGATGGATGCATGGATGGATATTTCTGGAATCCTTTACTGTGTGCTAGGTGTTGCATAAGTACTTTAAATGCCATTTTCTTATTTTGTACTTAAATCAAGATTATGAAGTAGGTTATTTGCATTTAACAGATTAAAAACAACAACAACAACAACAAAGGCTTAGCAAGTAAATTTACCAAGAAGTTGGGCAGTGAGGTGTTAGTGTTTAACTAACTTCTTATTCATTTATTCAATAAATACTTATTGAGCACTTACTATGTGTCCAGAACTGTTCTAAATTATGGAGCTGAATATCAACCAGGAAACTAGGCAGTGGGTGTTGGAGAAAGGAAAGACAGTGAGATATTAAGAGATACTGGCAGAGACTATGAGAGGTGACACTAGAGCAGAGTTGTAAACATAACAAAGAGGCATTCTAAACTCAGGGGCCTGAGGAAACTTCCTGAAGGAGAATGGGGAAGGATGGGCAGTTTGATGATGCCTCCCAGAGCTAAAATTAATTCTAACATGCAAGCGAGAAGAATAGTAGAAAATGGAATAAAATTCAAATTTCAGTTGTCCTATCAATAAAGTTTTATTGAAACACAGTCACATCCGTGGCTGCTCTTGAGCTGGAATGGCAAAATTGGCTAGATGTGAGAAAGACCTATGGAGCTGGCAGAGCTAGAATGTTTTCCTATCTGGATTTGGGGAGAATGAAGAAACCTTTGCTCTAGGGAGCTGAGGGGCCCAGGGGGGTATCCCCCAGAGATCTGTAGGTGGGAGGCAAAGTGGAGGAATGCCTTTGTGGTGCTCAGGCCAGCAATTGCTAGTGAGCCTGCGAAGCAAGAAGAGGAAGAGGTTTCCAGGGACTACGGAGTTCATTCGTTTCTCTATTTGTCAAGAGAGCAGCTCCCACCTTGAGGCCCGAAGATGAGTAAAGAGAGAAGGAAAGACTTTCAGTGCATCTCGGTGTGTTTGTTCACGCCCTAGGGAGGCCCTGGCTCTCCTTCAGCTATCACTCATGCGCACAAGGTGGGTGACATCTCACTTCTTTACCGAATTCATGGGGTGGGGAACAAGGGCCTTGTGTTCGGCAGGGAAGTCTGGGAGGGGTGAAAGAAGTAGGTGGAGTAATGAGGGAGATTGGAATAGGTTAGCAGCGGCCTCCTTGATCCTCATGGACTTGAACAAAAAACACTTCCAATAAATCAGTATTGAAGAGTCTCTTTAATTTTCTGGGAGACCTCTGCTCATTTTAGGAGTCAGTTGTAGAGGATTTCCAAGGACTTAGTAAACCTTTCGTGCTCTCCCTCTTGTTCTGAAATAATCCTTGTCTGTGCGTGAGTTGGAGTGGAAGGTGGCCTTCAAGTAAATTAAACCCAGTCTTGGCATTTTTCTCATTAAATACCTGAGCAGCTCTATCCCGCAGGGCCGGCTAAGGACCACGCTAGACAGAGCAGGTGATTAGCAGTTGTAGAACCATCAAAAAGCTGTGCACACTCCATGACTTTTAATTAATAGCATCTCTGCATCTCTCCATCTATCTCAAGCATCTGGGAGAAGTGGAAAATACTTATTTCCACATAGCAGTGGCGTATCGAGGACGGAGGTGAGTGAAAACTCCCCTCATGTCAGTTATAAGACTGCCAGACATGATCAAAAACTTCACATCCTGAAATCAGAATCATACCGCTTGACTCTCAGAACTTTCTAGAGTTAGAAACAAATACCCTAAGAGTCTGATATATCTTACTGTTCCTATTTGTGTGGTTTTTGTCGTTCACAGGACAGAACTTAGAACATTAAGGTGTCTTCTAGGTTGAGTTGAGTCTCCATTGGTAGCTGAGGGAAAGATAAAGACTTGGTGTTTGCCTGTAACGGCTTCCTCTGTGAGGTGTCAAGTTTGCTAGAGGTTGGATAAGTAGGGGAATTCCTCTGGCTGTACACGAGACTTGTATGAATGTTTAGTATCTTACATGACACAGCAAAAGCACTTGAAAAGATATTGAATTGCACTAGGAGAAAGCGATTCTCTTGTACTCGATTCATTTTACATAGTTTCTATCTGCAATGCTCGCTCATCCCTTTTTTTCAAAATAGAAAGGAAAAGAAATAGCAGGCTCAGTCTAAAAATCTCTCTACATAAGGCTGCTAGATTTAACACATGCAAACACAGGATGCCCAGATTCAATTTGAACTGTGAATAAACAGCAAAGTCATATTTTACAGTATGTTTCATGCTTTAAAATATTTTCTTTTTTCAGCTGAAATTCAGATGTGACTAGGCATTCTATATTTTCTTTGGAAATCCTATTTTGCAGGTAGTGGTAGCTGACTAAAGTTTTTTTTTAATGGCTTTGTTTTCAATGTATTAATAATCCAATGTCCACACATGAAAGATGACATTATTCAGTGAATATTTGCTTTCTTCTTCCTCTACCCATCTTCTGAGGGAAGTATTTTTTCCCTGCCCCATTCATGTTGGGATTGGTCATATGACTTGTTTAGGCCAATGAAATGTGTGTAGACATGATGCTGTGCAGAATTTCAAAGCACATGTGGTTTCTGTTGCGTGGGTTCTAGCTCTCAGAGTTACATATATAGAATAGCCCTGTATCCTGAAGGCTGATGACCTAGATTAGCCCAGCTAGTTTAGCCACCGTAGGTCAACTTGCAGACCTGTGCAAATTTTCATAAGCCAGTTCCTTTGGGGACAGTTTAGCAGTAGGGTTACTTGGAAAAGAGCCTAGTGCATGGAAAGTAATACATTTACATTTAGAGTATGATTAAAGTTGTTATTAAGCAATGATAGTTCACACCAATAATTCTAGTTACTCAGGAAGCTGAGATCTGAGACTCTTAAGTTTGAGGCCAGTCAGATCAGACAAATCTGTGAATTGTTTTTGTTGTTGTTGTTGTTGTTTTTTGCGGTCATGGGGGCTGAACTCTGGGCCTGGGCGCTGTCCGTCAGCTCTTCAGCTCAAGCTTAGCACCCTACCACTGAAGCCACAATGTCACTTCTGGCTTTTTTCTGCTTATGTGGTGCTGAGGAATTGAACCCAGGGCTTCATGCATGCGAGGCAAGCGCTTTACCACTGAGCCAGCTTCCCAGCCCATCTGTGAGACTTTTATCACCAATTAACCAGCAAAAAGCCTGGAATGCAGACATAACTTAAGTAGTACAGCACCAGCCATGAGTGAAAAAAGCTGAGCAAGATCTGGAGGGCCTGATTTCAAGCAAAACACAAAAACAAAAGAACCAAAAACAAGCCCAGCAAAGTAGAAAGAGTATGAAGAGTGAAAGGAAGATAAAAGTTAATTGTGCATATAATAAAAACAACTTGGCACACAAATCAATGTACATTTTTCATGAATAAATAACACACATTTATTCAACACTTTAGCCTATTAAGGAGAGAGATGTGGGGGTGGAATATACAAAGATTTAATCTCGTGAATGATTGAAGGAATGAATGATTCAGTCCAACACTCCAGACAAGTAGTGAATCATTCACCATTTGGTTTGGTTATTTCCTGCACAAGGACTTACAGAACATTGGACTCTTCCTGAGGTTCTTTCTGGGACTCAACTTTCTTTAAGCTCACCTCCTTTGCTCCAAGATTAGTCACTTTGCTTAATATTTGACAGGACTAATTTTACACATTAATTCATTTGTGCATTGTTCAAAATGGGGATTCTCAGCTGTGGGATTTTATTTGCTCATTCGTTTACTTTATTATTTGCTTATTTATTCTGGTGGTAGGGCTAGGAAGGTGGCTTAGTGGTAGAGCGCTTGCCTTGCATGCCTGAGGCCCTGAGTTCTATTCCTCAGCACCACATAAGCAAAAAGAAAAAAGCCGGAAGCAGCGCTGTGGCTCAAGTGGTAGAGTGCTAGCCTTGAGCTGAAGAGCTGAGGGACAGCGCCCAGGCCCAGAGTTCAGGCTCCACGACCAGACCCCCCCAAAAAAAATTATTCTGGTAGTAAGTGAGGTTTGAAATTAGGCCCTGACACTGACTAGGCAGGTGCTCTACTCTTTGAACCATGCTGCCATTCCTTTTGCTTCAATTATTTTTCACACGGAGTCTCCTGTTTTTACCAGGGGCAAACCTTGGACCATTATCCTTCTACTTAATGCCTCCTGAGTAGCTGGGATTATAGGCATACTACCCTGCATCTAGCCTTGACACAGATTTAAATAACTAGGGACATTGTGTTCGTAACATATTTAATTTCCTAAGAAAGGAAAATCTCAACGTCAAGACAAAGCCTAGATTTGTTCTCCAAAGTCCTATCACCCAAATTAGATAGAACATTTTATTGATCCATGCGGTGCTGGCATCTATACATAATGTAGGGAATAGCACACATAATTTTCCTTTGGGTTATGAAAAATGTCATCATAAACCAATGGCTGTCAACTCTTCTTTCTCAAGGTCTTTTTAGATATTTATTTTCCTAATCACCCTAGCCATATAGTTTTTGTCATGGCAGTACTGGAGTTTGAACTCAGAGCCTCATGCTTTCTAGGCAGGTGCTCTACCAAGTAAGCCACATCCTCAGCCCTATTTGCTTTCATTGTTTCTTACATATAGGGTCTTGTGTTTTTCCTTGGGGTAGCTTGAACTGTGACCCTCCTGAGTAGCTGGGATGCCAGATTGTGAGCAATGTCGTCTGACTCATCCATGCAATTGTAATACTACAAGTATACCGCATATGGTTTATGCATTGTGAGCTGTCAGAGTCCCCAAATCATCATAATCTCTTAAGAACATTCAGCTACCCCTCCAAAGAACCAGTGTTCCTACTCTCAGAGACTATCTTGCATGCTTTGGGGGAGTCACATGGTAGACCAAAGCCAGTTGGTGAATTGGACCAGAAACAACTCTGAAGACTACATTAGACTGCCAAAAGTCCTTTGCACTGAAATGCCTCCTTCCTTCACTCATTTTTGTGTATTCCTCATTGTTTTTCCATTCAGACCTACTTCTCTTCTAACCAGCTGATATTTCTGAGGCACAACACATTAAAGAATATAAAACATATTTTGGGGAATTAAGTGCTAATCACAAAGAAGGGCTAATCCAATGCTAATCACTCATGTTAATCACAAAGAAGCTGGCAGAGCCGATGGCTCCTGTCTCTGAAGATTCAAACCCAATGGGACAAGGTAAGGTACAAGAGAGTGGAGGTGTGGAGTAGAAGGTCCCAGGTATGGGCAATAGGTAGAGAGATTCAGTTCCAAGGCACCAAACTTGAACCCAGTAGTATCAACATGAGATCATTCATTCTCTTTATGCTGGCAAGGGGGATGTGAAGAGGAAGAGGCTTGGTGAGCCTGGGCAGGAGACATGTGTTCATTCACGTATCTATTCATCCATTCAACAGGCATTTATTAATCCTGTGCCTGGATTAGGGGCGAATGCTGAGTCCAGGGTTTCCCTTTATTGCACTTCCCAATATTTCTCCATGGAGCATGACCACATCTGGGGACAGCTACTATTCTAACCATAGGAAAAGGCAGTCAGTGCTACCTGGCCCCTCCAATTCCACTCTTGAGATAAGTTTGTTTCCTTTCTCAGCTGGGGCTGTCAGCCACACAATAATGAGATGGGCACATTGTATAGCAACTCCGTCCACCTCTCCTGTGGTTGCTTGACAGTGCTTAGAACTATTTGTCACAGAGCTGAACAATGAGCTCGCAGCCTTTGCTAGGTAGCAATTAAGAAAACTCAGGCATATCTTCTTCCTTTACCCCAGTGGAGTTCTTCCTTCTTGACAGTTCCTCAAATTACATTGTTAAATAAAGTCATCACCAAAATGTTCTTAGCTTATTTAAAAACACGTTAACTAGAAAATAATTAAGTCAATGCATACACCCAACTGGTGTTTATGATTATGTGAAGTATCTGGGGGTTTTCCTTCTCTTTTTCCTTTTTTTTCTGGTCTGTTATTCTGCCTTATTTTTCTGTTTGAGTCTCTCTGAATTGTCTGGGATTTGGAGGCTTTTTAATTCTTACCTTTGATTGTAAATAACACATTGGGTTTGGTGCTGTGTTAAATTAGATCATCTTCAGAGTATGAAATTTAAGTTTGAGAAAAGTCTAAGCCTTTGGGCTAGTCTTTATTGGGGAATTATACCCTTAATTATTCCCATAAATACAGCCATCCATGTTGATGGTAAAGCCCAAGACTTTTCTAGTTGATTTTGGAATACAAGATGCCTAAAAACATGAAAAAAACTAAGGACTTTCTGCTCAAATGTTGTCTGTTATTCACTTTGGGGCTCATTATAGCAGAAATTCATTTTGTGTAGTACATTGTGAAAATATTTAGGAATCACAACTAAAGCTTAAAGCAGGCTTAGGATTACTTTTCTAGGTGATTGTATTCATCAGTATAGGCAATAGGATGCTACAGTAACAAATATCCTCAAGTCAAAAGCAACATGGTAGTTTACCCTGAAAACACTTTTATGTGGCTGAGAGCTGTCTGTGGCTCAGAGTCTCCTCATCTTTGATCTTGAACTTAATGCTGAAGGAGAAATTCCTATTCAGAAAGTATATTGTTAGATTCACAGGTGACCATAATATGACAAAACCAAAGGCTGGTGTGGTGGCTCAAGTGTTAGATCATCTACCAAGAAAGTATGAGGCCCTGAGTTCAAACCCAAAAAGAAAAAAAAATGGTTAGTCGACACAGCCTAACCACATGATGACATCATTTCTACTTCTGTTTCTTTTGGCCAAAGCGAATAATATGGCCAGCTCTGATGCCCAAGGAGTAAAGAAATGAAATCATTTCTCAAAACTGGGAAACAAATACCTTGAGGAATAGCAATTACCAAAGCAACCTTGAACAAGGCAGTGGATTCATTTTCATATCTGTGAAATGGTATGATAGGCGTGAATATCCGTAAAACTGTCCTGAGAAAATGACTGTACTGTTTGAGAACTTGGAATATATATATATATATATATATATATATATATAGCAACTGAGGCTGGATTTAATTGCTGACTGTGGAACTGATGCATGGAATGGGTACTTTTTTTTCTGGACACAGTACTATGCCTGTGCCACATGGGATGAAGGTGTTTAGTTTTGAAAGAGAGTCCCATACTGTAGTGGCTGAATATCCACCCAAATGCATGAGTTCAGGCTCATCTGCCAATGCCCCAGGATCCAAGGTGCCCACAATGAAGGACATACCTGTCTCCTTTGCCAGAATACCTCCCCCCTCATGCTGGTAGAGGATACCTCAATAACACTAACACCAACTTCACAAAGATTAAGTTTATATTGTGAGAAAAAAATTATCATAGTGGGTTGCATTAAAAGTTCCTGCTTGGCAGCCAGGCATTGGTGATGCATGCCTGTAATCCTAACTACTCAGGAGGCTGAGATCTGAGGATCGCGGTTCAAATCCAGCCTGGGCAAGAAAGTCAGTGAGACTCTTATCTCCAATAAACCACCAGAAAACTGGAAGTGGTGCTGTAGCTCAAGTGGTAGAGTGCTAGCCTTGAGCTGAAAAGCTGAAGGACAGCGCTCAGGCCCAGAGTTCAAGACTCACGACAGACAAAATAATAAAGTTCAAGAGTCACAACAGACAAAAAAGTTCCTGCTTTGAGCCAAGTGCCAGGGGCTCACACCTGCAATCCTAGCTATTCAGGAGGCTGAGATCTGAGGATCATGATCAAAAGCCAGCCCCAGCAGGAAAGTGCATAAGACTCATGTCCGATTAACCACCAGAAAGCTGAAGTAGAGCTGTGGTTCAACATGGGAGACTTCTAGCCTTGAGCAAAAATGCTCAGTACCAAGGCCCTGAGTTCAAACCCTACAACTGGGAAAAAAAGACCCTGCTTTGGCCTGGTGACTGGCTTGCCCCTTGTTGATGATTCTGCTAAGGCAATATCAGCAAGTACAGAAAGGAAGAGAGGTAGAAGTATGGTTGGGGTTATGGGAGGATTTTGAAATGTAAGCTTTTGTCTTAACTGGCTATTCCAGGATGGGATTAAGGAATACCTCATGTTCAGGAAATGGCATAGAGCATGGGTGTGTTTGGGGATTGCTTGTGTACTGCCACTCTCATTTCTAATTCTTTTAATGCTCACCTAAGTAAATACATCTTACCCTAGTCAAACTAGTGACCTGAGTTCAACCAATCCGAGCAGAGGGGCGGAGCCTGCTGGGCTAGGGCTCAATAGGGAGCAGCCTGCCTGCTCTGTGTGCTTGCTGGCCAGATCTGGGGCTGATGGCACACCCTTCTGCAGAAGTAAATTTTGTCTTGCTGAGACAGTTCTTCATTTTTGTGTCTATAATTGTGATTCTGGTGGTTCTTGAACATTCTATATTTATAATATATTAATAACATAATATACATCTACTTATAACATATTAACTAATAACATAATTGTTATATATTTATAACAATTGTGCTAAAGATGGGAGTGGAATGAAAAAGGGAATGGAAAAGGACTCAGAGATTCGAAGGGAAGTTTTCCCTAAGGACAGGGTGGACATCCAGGTGTGACAGAATCTTAGAATATAAGGAGCTGCTTCCATTAGGACAAAGCTGTGAAGATACCCACATGGCCAAGTGAGCTCTTTTAGTATTATTATTATTATTATTATTGTCATCAGCATTGTTGTTGTTGTTGTTACTCCTGAAGCAACTAATATGGACTATATTTTTCCTCTAAGTTGACTTTTCCTTGGTATAGAAACAGAGTTTTCTAGCATTATGAAGTGAGACCATATGTTTCTAACAGAGGTAGGGTGAGTTTACTTTTGGCATTTTGTGGACCTCCTGGTGGACTGGGCAGGAAGTTTGCTTTGGTTGTACTGCGAAGTAGTTACTGCCTGCCTGACACAGAACAGGTCAAATTGTACATGGGGCCACTTGAGGTATAAACAAGCAATACTTGGACATGAGAGGCAGATATATTTAGTATAGCAGGGCATCCTGGCACACCTGTACATCCAGCCACTTGGAAGCTTGCTCAGCAAACATGTTTTAATTATAAAGTCCTCCATACTTTCAAACAACTAAGGTGGTGGGAAGAGCAGAGCCAGGTTAAATTTCCCAGTGGAGCGAGCCGTGTCCGCAGTGGTCCTTTCTCTGATGCATTAAGCTGTCCATTCCTGCAGTGGTGTTTTCGAGTCATGGACAGGTGGCTGTGATAGATGCTTCTGCCCTGGAGAACAGATAGAACTAGAAGAAAAATGAAGGAATCTGCTAAGCCCTTTGCGCAGATAGAGACCTCAACCAAAGCAAGCAGGAGACAAGCCATTCATCTTGAGTGTATTGCTGCTGCTTCTGTCCTGAGTGCTTTCATGACCTGCATTTTGAGCTCTGGGTCAGAGGCAGTTTGAGACTTGAAGGCAGCACCTGGGACTGGGATTTCCCAACGTTGGCACTGTTTAACATTTAAGGCTGAATAATTCCATGCCACAGGGATGTGGCTGAGATGTAGTTACAGCTTTGGGTTCTACACACTAGATGCTAATAGTCTCTCTCTCTCTCTCTCTCTCTCACACACACACACACACACACACACACACACACACACACATCTTACCACCAGGTTTAGACAACCAAAATGCTTCCTACCATCACTACATTCCCTTAGGGACAAGTCACATTGAGTTGAGAATCACTGATCTAGAAAAATGTGACTCAGAGAAACATCTGATCCAGCCCATTGTTGGCTGAGACAAGCAGGCGTATGGTTTGTGGAGATGAGTGACTTCAGACTTGATGTTCCAAAGCGCCTAAGAATGATCGAGTCTCCTTCTCCCAGGTTAGTAATTACCTCTGTTGTTATTAATTTTCCAAAGCAGCCCCGTCAAATGAGTCTGTGTATCACAATCCCTCTGCCATGGCTGATTGATTTGGCTCCCCTATTGTTTCTAATTTTGTGTAATGTCTGATTACACAGCAAAGCATTCAATACAACCCTCATGTAAAAGTCATTACAAATAGGCTTATTCCTCAGCTGTAAGTAGGAATGGACAGCGAGTTTTATATTATTTTATTGAAATAAATGTTGTACTAGAAGTTTAAATGCTTGAACACCCCACAAATTGATAGCATGGAACAGAAAGCCAAAACAAGTCAATACAGGGACCTCATGGTTTTTAAATATGCTAATAATGCTTATTTTTGATGCACTTTTCCTTTCTGTTGTACAGATTAGAACATCAATATATAAAACACCTTTAAGATTTATGTACATTATATATGAATGAGAGAGATGTAGATGGTGTTGATATAGATATATAATTCTTTATGCTGGATTTCTTAACGATATAAATTCATCTATCTGTTGGATATTGGTGTTATTCCACTTTGAAGATGTATCAGAAGGTAGATGTCCATCTTCAGTACCAACTTAGACAAATACATAATAAAAAGAATAGGCTTTTAGCCCTGGCAATCAGGTGGGCATTCGGCCAGCACACTTCTTTGTTCCTTGAAGCTCCCTTGAGGCTCTAATGCTTCCCACTTCCCTGGCCAAGGCAAGACGGTGCACACGTGAATTCTGGTGCATGTGATACTGTCTTCTCATGAAGATTGGTGAGGGCCAGTCGGGGGAAGTGGTAATGGGACAGCATGGAGGAGGTAGACAAAGGGCCCAGGGAGGTGAGGAGCCAGCAGTACAGCCAGCTGAGATGTGGATGGAGACTGCAGGAGAGACATCTGGGGCTCATTTCAGTGAGAGGAATGTTCCTGGAGCTTCTGCCCAGGGGCTGGATTTTCCGGTTTTAAGCCTTGCTCCCAACAATCACGTTTTACTTTTCTTTTTCTTATTTTCCATCTCAATCAATGCCACCCCTTCCCTCATTCCTCTTAAGTTTTCTTTCTCCCCCTCTTCTTTTCATTTGTCCACCCCTAACAATTAAGTTTTAAAGAAGCCATGCATGATGACATGTTTTTCACCCAATCACTATGTGAAAATAGACCCCGCATAGTTATTTAGCCATGAGGCACACAGATTCTACAGATAGATTGCCTGGGTTCACTTCTTACCTGGGCCCTTTAGTCACTTGTCACCTTGGACAAGTTACTAAACCTCTCTGTTCTTCAGTTTCTTTCTCTGGGAACAAGAAGGTAAAGCAATAATATATCTACCTCATAAGTCTTTGTGTAGATTAAGTGAGTAAAAAAAAAAAAAAAAAAACATGTGCCCAGGACAGAGCCTGGCACATAATGAGTGCAATATAGCCTGGATGAAAATGTGACTTAACATGCTTTAATCTCATTTATTACAGCAGGTTTAGACTGGCATCTTCCTGCATAGGGTTTCTAGAATTAGTAAACAAAGACATAAAATGCATTGCTAAATTTTATTTTCCTAGAAAAAAATGAATTCCAATAATATGCTCACATAATATTGGGAAATACTTTGACTAGAGAGCATGAATAGTTCTTACCATTGTTAATACTAAACCCCATTTGGTTTTTGTTTGTTTGTTTGTTTTGAGTTTTTTGTTGGCTCTGGAGCTTGAATTCAGGGCCTGGGTGCTGTCTTTGTACTCAAGGCTAATGCTCTAACACTTGAACCATAGTACCACTGCTGGCTTTTTCTGAGTAGTTTATTGGAGGGAAGAGTCATGGACTTTTCTGCCTGGACTGGCTTCGAAGTGCAATCAGCAGATCTCAGTCTCCTGAGTAGTCAGGATTACAGGCATGAGCCTAATGGCATCCTCTTACACTTCAGTGACATTTTTGGTAATGTATCACATTATTTTCCTCAGTCATACCACATGAACCACTTTTCTGATCCTCATATACTAGCTACCTCCCTCTCCACCTATGAAGAAAATATGAAAAAATTCTCAAATAGGTATCTATTTTGTTCCTTCACTAACATCTCGTGTCAATGTTCAATTTACCCTCATAAGCATTGTCTCAATAGTGCCACCTAGCACCTTTTCTCTTGCCTTGTAATTTTTCAATTATTTCTGTATTTATTAGCAGATAGTTAAGTGTTTTCTTGGTCTCTCTCATGGATTTCCAGAGAGTTCTTTTGTAACTTGATAGAAGGACTATGTTTAATATTTCCTTTGTAGGGTCCCGTCCTCCAGTCTGCAGATTGGAAGTATCCAAAAAGAGCTAATGACATGGGCATGTCAACAAATTCCTTACTAATCCTGTGGTTATTTGCCTGTATTTTAGCTTACCTTGGCATAAAGCACTGTTGATGGTGGTGGCATGCAGATTGACGATTGAACTATCAATTATAAGGAGAGATCATTTAGATGCATTATTTTTCAGCCTATGTGTGCTTTGGGAACACAGGAAGGCATCTATAATTCAAAATTGGGTACATTATACTGGCTTATCCTCAGGGTTGATTGGAAAGTGACAATATTGTTCCTCTAGCGAAGTTGGTGGAGAAAGCGTGAGTCATGTAAAAATGCTTCCGTTTGTCATGTAAGAGGTCTGCTGCATGCAAAGCATGTGACTCCCCCCACCCCTGCCCCATCCTGAGTAGCTCTGAAATCTCCTGAGGTAACCTAGATGATGTGTCCTTGCATTTTTCTTCCAGATGATTGTATTCAATGCCAGCATCTGGGCTTCTCAAAATCCCGCAGCCAAGATATTAATTATTTCTCATTTTGTCTTACTGTCCCATTGAATTTCAAATCTGAAGCTCCTTTTGCTCGTTTTTCACACTTGAAACTTGCACTCTGAGAGTCGGATGCAGTTTTCCCAGTGTCACACAGCTTGAGAAAAATCTGTGTTCTTTGTTCCTTTATAAGAACAGGATAGAAAGAAAAGAAATATGCGCTGGGTTTATTGACCTCTTTACAAGAAAACTCGAGAGAAATGGAGCCAGCATTGTTAATAACATTTTCTGCTTTGCCATGGCAATGATGTGTGGGCTCAGAATCCACCGTTGGCTCAATGCTGGGCTGTGGGTGGTTCCCACTGCCTTTGAACGAGGTGTTGACAGAAATATAACACAGCCCAGCAGGACGGTGCAGAGAAGAGTCTCATAAGGACATGTAATTGTATTCCTCAGCACCCTTCCCATTGTAAGTGATGGAATCTAACTCAAACTGATTTAAGGACAAATGAAAAGTGATGTGTTCACCTGAGTAAAAAAATCCAGATCCCAGCACATCTGCATCCAGTAGGTTTAAATGATGTCATTTGGACTCTATGTTTCTGAATCTGGGTTCAATTCTATGTCAAATAGACTCTCCTAGCAATGAAAAGGTAGCCACCAGTTTACATTGTTCTTTTGACTCCAGAAAGAGAGAGAATCTTTCCCAGTAGCCTCAGAAGAACTGATAAAAGATAATCTCATTGGTCCAGCATGATGCAGTTACATATCCTTCCACCAACCACTAGTAAGAAGAATACAGTCATCTGATTGGCCAGCCTTGAGCAGTCTGTTCATCATGGAGCTGGGGGGGAAAGGGAATTCTTCCACCAGTGAGAATATATACTAAGGAAAAAGCTTTGGGAATTTTGCAAGTTAGGCCACAGATATTCTGTCTGGTGTGTGTGTTTACTTACTTATATATCCAGGCATGTGCACACGTGCCTATTCATGAGTGTAACACAATCTAATCCTTTCCTTTTTGTTACACTAACCAAATAAGTGAGGAAAATTGGTTCTCTGACTCTACTAGTTACTTTATTTACTTACAACTTTTTTTCCCCTTAGTCAGCTCCGTGATGCATTTGTTCTCTTATATAGTTTTTGTTGTTGTTTTAATGGCGATGAACGTTGCAAAGTGCTTAGAACTCACCATTGCCCCTTAGAGATTTACAAACCATTAGACCTAGGATCTCAGCTAGACTACTTTATTTTTTAAATATTTTATTGGGTCCAATTATGTACCAGACATGGTTTGTGGCATTGACTTCAGTGTGGCAAGCCAGGTGGAAAATGGCTCGATTTTCTTATGTTCTGGAATTGTGGGGAGCAAATGAAATCAACAGGGAGAGAGTGGCAGGAGAGTTACTGAGAAGGCAACTTCTAAGAAAACCAAAGCGTGACCCAATTGAGATGCATTATATTCACAAACTGCCACGTTGAACTGAAGCCTCTTTCTTTGTACATCTACTCAAAAATAACTTTAAAAATTAAGAAGAGAAAGTCAGGGAAGGACTCTCGGAGAAACCTGCCTTGAGCTGATTCCTGCAAGGGAGAAGCTAGCCACTCAAAGGTTTAGAGATGGAATAATGCTGCTACGGGATGGCCCAAAGCTCTGAGACACGGGAAGATTGGATGGAGTGTAATGGGAAGAAAACACAATGAGCAAGAAAGACTGAGGTCAAGAGAAATCTGTGGGAGATATCACAAAAGGGGAGAGCTTAGAGGGGAGGCTGAGGAGTCAGGTTTTGTGGTGGTTGTAAAGGGGAAGGCAGGAGAAGCTTCTTTGCCAAGGCAGTGACTTTATCCAATTTCAGCTTAGGAGAGATCAGTCAGGCTGTTTGGTGGAAAATTGTGTGCAGCAGTAATTTTTCAAAGGCCGATCTTGAAGCCAGCAATATCAGCATCTCCTGGAACTTGTTCAAAGTATATACTCTTTCACACTGTCCAGAACCTCTTGGGTGGGGTCCAAAAACCCTTTTTTTTTTTTTAACTTTTTGGTACCAGTCCTGGAACTCGAACTCCAGGACAGAGCTTTTTTGTTCTTTACCACTGCTCCACTTCTGACTTTTTGGTAGTTAATTGGAAATGAGCCTCATGGTTTTTTTGCCTGGACTGCCTTTGAACCCCGATCCTCAGATATCAGCCTCCTGAATGGCTAGGATTACAGGCATGAGCCACCAGCGCTGGGTTCAGGAAGCTGTTGTAACAAGCCCTATAGACTTCTGATGCCCACTTAAATTGAGAACTGCTGGTGTGGAAATGTGACACAAAAAGGATGCCTTAGGATGCCACTGAAGTCCTTCAGCAGTAACAGTTTTCACCCAGGGAGAAGCTATAGAGATCGAAACAGGCATATTAACTCTGTATTTGGTGGGGAACATTGACAATGTCTGCTAATGGATTGGATCTGAAGGTGAAAGAGAAAGAAGTAACCCCGTGGATTTGGGTTGGAGGTGCTTCTTCTTCCATCTCTTCTGCTTCCCACATGCCATGAGCAAAAGAGCAAATATGAAAGCCATGGGTGGGAAGGAAGGATGGAAGGAAGGAAGAAGGAAGGAAGGAAGGAAGGAAGGAAGGAAGGGAGGGAGGGAGGAAGGAAGGAGGGAGGGAGGGAGGGAGGGAGGGAGGGAGGGAGGGAGGGCCCAGGTGAATGGTTATGGCTTGGCGTAACAGTGAAATGTAATGATTGGTATCTCTACCTTCAAAGATAGACATTCAGAGCAACCATTCACATTAGGTACTATTAACTGTCTGATCCATAAAAATCACTGTTGCTAACATAGTTTACACTGCACTGGGTAGAGAAATGGATCTGTATGCTACTTTCTGTGGGATTCTGCTACAAATTCTCCATTAGTCCTTATGCTGAACCCCATTTACCTAGATGCAGTTCCAACAAAATCTGGGAAATCTTAATTTACATGTCTGATTAATTCTGATACTTGGAAAATACTCATCTACCAAGGGAAAAAATTACTTTGGAAAGAGAACCATGCTAAGAAAGCATTGCATAGAATATGATTATAAATAAAATTGATTTTCAATCTAGCAAGAGAAATGTTAAGAGAGGGCATAATTATATTCTATAGAGGTTCAGCAAAAGTAAAGCTTTCCAAATATCACTGTATCTGCCTTAAGATTTGCTTGTAATGGGTAATATCTTTCTAACCCTCTGAGCCATCCACCCCCCATGTGTGCCAGACCCTTTTGATACATCACACCTCAAAAGAGAATAAACAGCATATAACTTTTTAGAGACCCAAAGACTAGCAAGCCCAGCAATGACTTTGAAAAAGAAAAGTAGATTCAGTTCACCATTGACTGTTGTATTAATCGCATTCTTAGGCAGTGTTTCTAGCACATAATATCTGAATTAGCCTAAAGCAAGTCTGAGGGTTGCTTTGCAGAAGGAGAGTTCACTGGAGAAATTTATCAGGGATTTATTTAAATCCAGTGGTAAACACTCATGGATGTGTTGGGGTTGTTTTCTACTAATTAATTGCACCTGGTGCATGAATGGCTCAAAGCCAGCATCTTAAGGGCAGGTGGAAGGCAAGGAGGTTATAAAGGCCTTTGAGAATAGGGTAGTGCAGGCTTTGTCTTATTAAGGATTGCCAGGTACATGAAAAGGAAACCAGTGGTAGGTCTGGGGGGGGGGAATTTTGGGAATCCCGCGAAGTCAAGAGCGTACTAATTATCTGCTGCCTTGAGTTAGTCACCTCTAAATAGATAAATCTATGTATCCTTTGTATTTAAAGAAAACATTCAGCTTTTTTCTGACTCTATGGGGTCTTTCCATGAATCTCAGACAGTGAATTATCATGTGTATGTTTTTGGATCTATGAAAAATGAAATAAAACCTTGTAGTGTGGTGCTGGTGGGCTCACACATGTAATCCTAGGTACTCAGGAGGCTGAGATGTGAGGATCACAGTCAAAGACAACTGAGCCAGAGAAGTCCATGAGACTTATCACCAAATTAACCACCTGAGAAGCAGAAATGCAGCTGCATCTCCAAGTGGTAGAATGTTAACCTTGGGCAAAATATCTGTGCCCAGGCTCTGAGTTCAAGCCCTGTGACCATCAACAACAACAAAAACCTTGTAATTACAGAAACTATTGTGCCAGACCACATTCATTTCTTCTTTTGAAAGCTTTCTCTTAAAGATAAATACAGGGAAAAAACTATATACACTCAGCCCTCTGTGTCTGCTGGTTTCAAACACACAGGTAGAAAGCTGAATATGAATTGAAAATCACTGGAAAAAAAGATTTCATCTGTACTGAGTATGGACAGATGTTTTTGCATCTTATTATTTCCTAAACCAGTTATCTTAACAACTATATACAGCATCTACCTTGTCTTAGGTATTATAAGTAATCTATGAATGATGTAAAATATATGAAAGAATATATACAGATTATATGCCAACACTGTATCCTATCCCCTAAGAGACTTGAATGTCTGTGGATTTGTGCATTTGTAGGGGTTCTCAAACCAATTCTGCATGGTGGCTGAGGGATGAGTATATTAAAGGTCCAGCTATGCACTGACACGTACTTTCACATCATTATTGTAGTTACATGCTGTGTGAGTCAGGTTTTGTGTGTGACAAAATATCTGAGACAATCAGTTTATAAGGAAGAGTGTTTTAGGGTTTTTTTTGGGGTCAGTCGTGGGGCTTGAACTCTGGGCCTGGGCGCTGTCCCTCAGCTCTTCAGTTCAAGGTGAGAGCTCTACTGCTTGAGCTACAGCACCACTTCCGGTTTTCTAGTGGTTTATTGGAGATAAGAGTCTCATGGACTTTCCTGCCTGGGCTGGCTTTGAATCATGATCCTCAGATTTCAGCCTCCTGAGTAGCTAGTATTACAGGCGTGAGCCACCAGCACCCGGCTAAGAAGAGTGGTTTATCTTGGCCACTGTTTCCACAGATTTCAGTCCATGGTTATTTGGTCATGTGGCTTTGGAATTTTGATAGAGTATATCATTGTGAGAGTTCAAGGTGGAGAAGACCTATTCACATCTCACAGTGTCTGGAGAGGGAGAGGAACAGGGAAAAGGAGAGGGTGGGAGGAGGAGGAGGAGGAGGAGGA
>NW_012267228.1:7544990-7548249 GCF_000151885.1 Dipodomys ordii
GATTCCTCAGCACCACATAAGCAAAAAGAAAAAAGCCAGAAGTGGCACTGTGGCTCAAGTGGTAGAGCGCTAGCCTTGAGCTGAAGATCTGAGGGACAGTGCCCAAGCCCAGAGTTCAGGCGCCATGTCCGGACCAAAAAAAAAAAAAAGTAATTGAAACTGATTCTTTTAAAAAATTGAGATAGTTCATATTGGATTTTGTTATTTATAACCCAAAATTCTGCTTAAAGCTATTTATGTTTATCTCCACTTTCCAGATTTTCTCTTTCCTACCTGATCCTTCCTGCCCTTATGGAGATATTCCTGATAAATGACTTTGTACTAAGACATTAATGAACTAGCATGTAAATCTTCCCAGGTTTATTGTGAACTGCTGTTCCATAATGGTTGATAAGGTACAGGTGCTCTGTTAATACTCTTTTAAAAGACAAGTGAAATATTGTTTTCTTTATTCTTTTTTTTAAATTTTATTGTTGATGTTGGTTGTGGGGCACAAACTCAGGCCTGGCCAAGATCTCTGAGCTTTTGCAGTCAGGGTAGTGCTCTACCACTGTGAGCCATTGCCACTTCTGGTTTTCTGGTAGTTAATTGGAGAAAAGAGTCTTGTGGTTTTATTCTTCCTCGGTTGGCTTTAAATTAGCATTCCTCAAGATTTCAGCCTCCTGAGTAGATAGGATAACAGCATGAGCCATTGGCACCTGACAAATTATGTATATTTTAAATATATTTTTAAATAGGACACTGGAACTGCTAAGTCATCTTTGGTGCTAGAAATTTGGAACTGCATGGTCTACACTGTGGGAATTTAAGTATATAATTTAGGTTCAGACGACATCTATTGGGCCACCTCCAGAGGCTTGTTCTTCTCTAAAGATTAGATTCTGAGGGTCAGATTGATGCTGAACTTTTCCTGTGTTTCCCCCAGTTCCAGGCTGGAGGTGACATTCAATATCCTCGAGTGGCAATAGACTTACCAATGTAATCTGTTCAAGTCCAGGGTTGCTAGTTTAAAACATGAATCCATGGTTGCATTGACCATCTAGAGCAATGTCACACACACAAAAAGAAAATAGCTCTACCTCATAGCCAAGGAGAACGCTGCCATTTTACTTATCATAGAGCCATCCAAATTCTGAAATTTCACTCAGAATACCCCCAGGGTGCTTGTTGCAGGGTTCTGCCTAATGGTTTGACCTTGTCATTGGCTTCATATGTTTTTTTTTTCCCTGTGTGTTTATTTACATTGATATGCAAATGGTGAATCAACTGTTCCTTTGTAGAAATAATTCACAGTAGTTCTTTTTATAGTCAAATCAACTTAGAAAATTGGCTATCAAACTCAGGGCCCATCTGTTTTGCCTAAATACTAAGCCTAGAGAATCTAGGGATGTTAATTAGCAAAGTCGGCATTGATATAAAAGGACTAAAATGATTTTCATTAAAATTTTCCATTTCCTAAGCTTTCTGCTTGCTCTGTAACGAGACAATTTTAGAGTCACTTTGACTAAGTTTTTTGAGAATTAAATTAGATATAAAAAATTATTTCCCACTCTGTGGACTGCTAATTGCTAAAATGTGTTAGTAAGTAAATTTTAAATTTACATCATACTAAAAAAAAATCCTGAAACCCTATATTGTAAAAATTACATTACAATAATATATATCTACCCTGCTTTGATATGATACAGTTTTGTAAGCATATAAAATTAAATCTCATTTACACTCTGTAATTACAATAGCTGTTATTTATTAGTTAACTCTTCCAGGTAAGGCCCTAATGTTGTAATGAGAGTAATTTAGTTCTCGTGGCAATGCTATAAAAGGTAAGTTGCGTTGTCCTAATTTAACAGCTGTGTAAGTTTTGAGATGTTGCATTTCTTGTCTTGGACAATAAATTTGAAATCAAACCTGTGTATGTCTTCTTTCAAAAGACTTACTGCTCCAAACATAATGCTTCTAAACGAGCTTCAAATCTCATGAAGAATACATCTTTTGGGTTCCATTTGTTTGTAGGTTTTTGGGTGTTGGAGATCAAACTTAGGGCCTTGGAAGTGATCGCTAAGCATTCTTACAATGGAGCTACATTGAACAAACATTTTCAAACACCTATGATGTACCAAAGTTCCATGTTCATCCCAGAGATGTGGCTCAGAGACTGCCTCAATGCTTCCATGCAGCTGAAACATTTTCACGCCATTAACGATGTAGGAGATTGCAGTAGCCCTAAGATCTAAGAACTTAGTAGAAGGAAGATTCTATTCACATAGCTTCTCTTCATGGAGGCTAATTTGCATGTGGCAAAAAAAACCCAAAACTGGGACAGTTAACATAAAAGAAGGCCAAGGAGTTGAAGAATCTATGTCCATTTGGTAGCAGGAAATGGGACATACAGAGAGCTAAGTGACAGCTGCTCTCAGCACATGCCAAGGAAGCTGAGTTCGTTCATTAATGAAGTATCTGTTAATAGACAAATCATGGCTTTTGTAGTACAGGTCAATTTGTATTATGAAATTTTAGAACGAGTTGGGAGATTCTCAATCTCTACAAAACGGAAATGTTCCATCACTCAATTGGAATAATTACTGGGCTTTTGCAATTTCCAGAAAATATAACTTAATGGATAAAATTTTCATAATTTGAAGCTTTTCTTTGCCAAGATTTTCAGCTTCCCTGCACCTGCTGCTCCTCATCTGCTGGAGAGAGCTAGCTGGTAACAAATGAATAAGGCCCAAGTAAAAGTTAATGCAAACAGCCAATCACTCTTAATTCAACAGCATGTTTTCATGGATGTATGTGTTTGTGTGATGATTTTATATTGTGACATCGAATAGAGACATATTTTTCAACTTGAAATTGTTCCAGAATTGAATGTATCAATATTTCATGATGTTCTGTGAGGACTATAATATCTTTCAAATGTTTTGTGATTATGAGCTCTTCTTCAAGGATGAAGAAGGTATTGGTCTTGTGGAACCCTTGTGGAATATGGAAATCACCTCCTCTGGTTACCTTGGCAACCATGCTAACTTTTTACTGCTGTGACCAAATTCTTCAGATAAATAATTGAAAGGAAGGAGGATTTATCTTGGTTTGAGATTTTAGTTCATCATGGTTGTGATATCAGAATGGAGCAGAGTAACTCACATCATAGTGACCAGGAGACAGGAGGAGAGAGAGAGGGAGAGAGAGAGAGAGAGAGAGAGAGAGAGAGAGAGAGAGAATATCTAAGCCAGTGGGTTGGTTGTTTTTTTTTTTTTTT
>NW_012267228.1:7548299-7556850 GCF_000151885.1 Dipodomys ordii
TCTCTAAGGATGCAGACTGAGTTTCACTCATTTCCAAGCCCTGGTCTTACGGTCTGAGACAGAGTGATTTACTTTGTCTCCTGGGCAGTATTGAGGCAGGCTCTCAGGAACATGAGGAATCATGGGACATCCGTGTAGCTCCTCTGGAGCTACAGGCAGCAGCATTTTTGTAATGGAGCACTCCAGCTAATCCTGAATGAACTCGAATATGAAGACAAGAACACATAAAGTACCAGACTGTTTCCAGAGAAGTAGGATTGGGTCAAGATTTGATACCATCTGACCCAATATTAATTTTGATCAGACGATTTCTCCAAAAGACATTGGTACTCCATGAGTTTTGCATTGTGCTGGCCCACATGGCAGGTTTGTACGAAGGAGGGACTTTTTCTATGGGGAAGGAAAATCTTGATGTGATAATTAGTGAGTAGAACAGCCAATCAGCCTGGTCTGTGGGACATTAACTTTTAAACCTCAGACAAGTTAGTCTCCTTAATGGTGATGAGACTCAAAACCATGTCACACAAGGACGCACTGGAACTTGTTGCATCAGATCGTAGTCGTAATATTTAAAAATAATTATTAACATTATTTCTGGGCAGTTACCAGTTGTTAAGCTACATGCTAGACCATTTCAGATTAACTTAATTTTTCATTTAATTTTTCATTGTTAACCTATAAGTAGACAGAATTATTTTCTCCATTGTTTCTGAATAAGAAACCAAAACTTAACCAGTGACCCATCTAGAAAGTGGTAGAACATCAATGTAAACATGAGTGTTTAGATTTCAGAGTCTGCCATCCTCAACCCTTTGGAGGACTTCACAAAGACTCGGTAGTTGCTTCAGAACTTGAAAGGCTGTCAGGAAGAAATGCATGTATCTTACGGTGGTAGAATATGTGAAGTTGTGGAGGGATAGGGTTCTAAATTTCTAAGCTTTCCCCAAATACTCTAAGCTTTTCCAGAAAAGAGAAATTCCCTGCAGTTGGTAGGAATTCTTAGAGGAATATAAACATCGCCTTACTCATCTAACTTTGTAATACAGTCCTCCTAGCAATAAGGTATTTTTTTTAATTTATGAGGAAGGAGCTCCACCTCACAGGCTTGCAAAATTAACTTTAAAAACAGAACAGAAAAGAAACCTATTTTATTTTCCAATAAAGCTTATAATTTATCATAAATCCCCATGCCTCTTTAATAAATGCTGATATGCCATATGCCCCCTTCAGTTCAAGTTTGAGTATAAATCATAAAGAGTCCATAATCTAAAATGGTTTATGTGTTTTTATGATCACAGAAGGCTTCCTTGCCTTCCATTCATCATTAATTTCTTTTTGATGGCTCCCTCTAGATCTTGGGAAATAATTATATCTAATGAACAATCAGCAGTGGCAGTAAAGCAAGAAGCATATTGTTTCCTGTCTGGGCTCCAAACTTGATCAAAGGAAAGACTCCCAGAGATGCAACAACATTGATAGTTTGTACTTCGCTTCCTGACCAACCTCAGAGACTCAAGGACAGCTTCAGGGAAATTCACAAGTTGAGGTTTGTTTTTTTTTTTGCACTTTATAGAATAGTTAAACTTTGCAAACATACAATTAGTCACTGGAAACACTGTTTCCCCCAACAGAGTTGGATGCTAAAACTTTTTATTTTCTCTTACCAATTTCCTGTATCAACAGTGGAATAATGTTTTCATTAAATCCAGTCTCCTTTTCACATATATCACATACTTCAGTATGACTGATTGTGGAGGAAATCAAGCCTTCACAAATTACCATTACACCCTGTCTCCCATGTGTGAGGATATGTTTTCAACAGATACTGCAGAAAATATTTTATGCAGAGACATACCCAGTCAAAGTAACGAAGGAAAGCAAACTTTAGATTAACCCAGTTGTTTGGGGATCTGGGGGGTTGAATTGTGAAGTGTTTCTATGAAAGCGAAGAGACAAAGTAAGAATTTGGGAAAGAATTGATGTCTTCATCTACTTCTTAATGTCTATCCTGTGGCTTTATCTGCAAAAAAAAAGTGCTCAGATTTTTGTGGCCAAATTAATAATCAACTCCATTCAATTTGACTGGTCAATTAACAAACTATTGTAAATAAAACTAGAAATTTTATCTTTTGTGATTTGTCCTGTACAAATGAATTTTAAAAATTCATCCCATTCATTAAAGACACAGCCAAATTGGATTAGCTCTTGAAACCAGCCACAAAGGGGAATTAGACAATAAGAAGAATCAAAGTAATTTCTTAATTGCTATAGAGCAATTTGGGGCCTTCTTGGAACCTTGACTTTCATCCTCTTTCCATGTTTCCTTCTTATGTTTACTGGCTCCAACTGAGGCAGAAAAACCCAAACTATGCTCTGGCTAAAAGAGTTGCTCTACTACAAGTATGATGCTCACACTGGTAATCCTAGATACTCAGGAGGCTGAGATAATGAAGATCACTGTTCAAAGCCAACCCAGATAGACAACTCCAAGAGGCTCTTCTCTCTAATTAACCACCAAGCAAGCCAAAAGTGGAGGCATGGCTCAGGTGATAGAGAGCTAGCCTTGAGCAACAAGGCTAAGCAAGAGTATAATATCCTCATTCCAAGCCCCAGTACTAGCAAAAGAAAAAAAAAGTTGTGAGAGTTAGAGTTTGATCATCCAACCTGGCTGCAATTGCTCATTGGACTGAAAATGGACAGCCACCATTGGCCCCAGAGAAGGTAGCAAAGTGCTACCTTCAAACTACTCTAGGTGTCTCTACCTCTTATGTCTCTATTATTTGAATCTTCAGAGCTGAAGAATGGAAAAGCTTGTTTTTTCCTCATCATTGAGGTCAAAACTTGGTCTCAAGAAAGGTTTACATACTTACAGAACTTTCCAATGGGTTTTTATGTCTTTCTATCTACTTTAGAATAATAGATGTTGTCAGTTATATAGGACAAGAACTTGTGAACGGTAGAAGAAAAAGCTTGGGAAATAGATATGCTCAGAATTGGAAACAACCTAAAATGCTGAAGTCTTAAGAAATCCACCCAGTATCATCTTAGGGTATCTAAAATCATTCCTGTTTGTTTTTTATGCCTCCATCTGGCAAGATTCTTCAAGTCCTCATCCTAGGACAGGGTGCAAATTTGGGTTCAACAATCTATTCCCAGTTGGCCACAGCCAACTAGCTACTTGTTTTTACAAAGTCTACGAGTTAAGGATAACTCTCTATTTACAAATGACTGTATTGTGTGACATGTGGACATGGTATGAAATTCAAGTTTTAGTGTTCATAAATAAAATGCTATTGGAACATAGCCATGCATACTCATTTATCCACTGTCTATAAATATACTTCAGCACTGTTACGATAATTCAAGAGTCTAAAATGCCTCAAGTATTTATGATGAAGCCCTTTGAGACACAAATGGCCATGTTTTAGGTCAACATCTTTCAAACAGTGTCCTAAGGATCTTTATGGCTTAACAGAACTCACCTTGGACAGGAAATAGGAAGGTGTGCCCCAAGGAGGAGGCCTTACCAGGAGGTGTGTTCTGTTCTACCTGAACCACTCTGCTTTATCTGTTTGATACTTTTATAAACCTAGGGCTAGCTTTATAAAAGTTTAAAACCACTGTGCCCAGCAGTGAATTCTTCAAAGTATTTGAAGTCTTTCTTTCCAGTCTCAATGCCAGTGGCCAGCAATCTACTTTCCAGGACACAAAATCCTGCTTCTATTATTTCTATGAAAGCAGAGATTTGCTGGGTGCAGGGTAACTCACACCTGTAATCCTAGCTGCTCTGGAGGCTGAGAGCTGAGGATTGCATTTCAAAGCTGGCCTGGACAGAAAAATCTGCATGAGACTCTTATCTCCAATTAACCACTTAAAAACTGGAAGTAGCACTGTGGTTCAAGTGGTAGAGCACTTGCCTTGAACACAAAGAGGCTCAGGGGCAGTGTCTAGGCCCTGAGTTCAAGCCCCACACTGAAAAACAAAGCAGAGGTTCCTGTGGACAGTATGTACCCCGGGGACAGCTCAAGGCCCAGATGGTGCTGGGGTTTGCCTTCTTCTCAACTTCACTTCTTCCTAAATCTTCTTGATTTTTCTTCTCTCTTTTCTATGCTAACTTTCTTGATCCTGACCTGTGTTCTTTTTTTTTTTTTTTTAGTCGTGGAGGCCAAACTCTGGCCTGGGCTCTGTCTCTCAGCTCTTCAACTCAAGGCTAGCACCCTACCACTTGAACCATAGTGCCACTTCCAGCTTTTTTTTCTGCTTATGTGGTGCTGAGGAATCGAACCCAGGGCCTCATGCTTGAGAGGCAGGCACTCTACCACTGAGCCACCTTCCCAGCCCACCCGTGTTCTTATACAAACTTCTATGTGCCTTTGGCTTGCGGTGGCATTCTTACAGCTTCTCCTGCATGGCTGCTCTGCAAACTCCTATTTCTCTCTGAAAGAGACAAACACAGTCATTCCCGTCAGGTTATACAGCTTTGTATATCTCCTCTTCTATTTACTGATTTAACTTCTTTGTGCTTCAGGTTCCTCTGGAAGGAAGTAGCCATAATAATTATACCTCTCTCATGAATGTGTGGTGATAAATTATATGGAAGTATATATGGAAAAATTCTATCTGGAGAGAGATTATATTTTATTAAGTAATATGATTATTAACTACATTTAAATAATACTTGTGTTTGGATAGCTAGCATATAGCAAGCATGATATAGGCGGCTGGTGTTATTTGTAGCTGATTAGCTCATTTCAGTCATGAATGGGTCCTGGCCAACCTAACAGTTGTTTGACTTTTTGGAGGAAAAATCAGCTACCACATATAGGATTTAAGAATAACATGCAATACTGACTTCTCTAAAGACCCTACTTCTTTATTCCTCCAGGCACCTACTCACTTATTTTGAATTGTGTGTGTGTGTATGCACGCACATGTGCACACGCACCAGTCGTGGACCTGCCTAGGCTGGCTTCAAACTGTGATCCTAAGATCTTACCATCCTGGATAGCCAGGATATATGCCTGACTAATGCCTGACTCTTTTTGCAGTACTTTCTCTCTCTCTCTCCCTCTCTCTCTTCCTCTCTCCCTCTCTCTCCCTCTCTGTAGCATATGTTTCCCATGTCTTAATCCTGTGTTTAGACCATAACTTGGTTTGCCCAATGGAAATTTGGCAGACAATGGAGACAGGGGCTCAGAAAGTTTATACAGAGGCTTAGCCTCTTAATCCTCAGTCCCTACTATGATTTCCAGAGGAGGCTGACAAATATGCAGAGTGGAGCTGTTCCTGGCCAGGTCCAGTCTAGATTAGCCAAATCCCAGTCAATTACAGACTCACGAGAAGTGAGACCTGATCACTGGGTTTTGGATGGCTTGTCACACTACATAAATCACTTTAGAAACAACACCTGCCTGAATCCAGTTTAATAGCAACTTATTTAATGAAAAAGAAGCACAATTAAATCATAAAGTATTTCTGCACTGTGTTCCTCATGATATATAGTATATATTTTTTTTCTTTCCAAGTAGATTACTCAGAGTTATTTTAATGCATGTCCACCTCCTATCCACTCTCCTGACTAACATTTTGGTGGATATGTGCTACAACTAGGGCTTGAATTAGGGCCTGGGCACTAACCCTTACTTTACTGGCTCAAGGTCGATACCCTACCACACCTCTGCTTCTGGCTTTTGGGTTGTTAATTGGGGATTAGAGTCTTGTAGACTTTCCTGCCCAGGCTGACTTTAAACCATGATCCTCAGTTCTCAGCTTCCTGAGTAGCTAGAATTACAGGCATGAGCTACCACACCTGGCTTAACATTTATTTTTTTTCCTGCAAATTCCATAGAGTTCCTTGCCAGTGCAAATTATCCTTGGGATTTCTCAAAAACACATCTTCTGCCAAAGGCCCTACACATGATTTACATAGTTAGAGAGACTGAAATCCAAACCAGAGGGCTTCTATGGGGTTTCAGGAGAAAAGGAATTGACTCCATGAGACCAGAGAAGCAGGCACCTTTTACATGTTTCTAAACTGGAGCTGGTTTTCTTCAAGGAAAAGAAAGGAATCAGACAGACAGACAGACAGACAGACACACACACACACACACACACACACACACACACACACACACTTAACTTACCTTTGTAGAGATCCATCACCAACATGAAGCATTCTTAAAGAAATTTTTTTGAAAGAACTGAGGATGGAATCCAAGGCTTTGTACATTTCTAGGCAGGCATTGTGCCATGAAGCTACATCCCCAGGCCAAAATCTTTACATTTGATGGTTGTGTGAGAGACATATGCTTTCACTTCCAATATGTAACACTGCATAAAGAAACAAGCGAAGAGTAAAACCCATGACAACACGCAAAAATCAAGAGATGAATAGTAACTTCTAATGACACGATTTAAAACTGTAGACTAAATGCTGCTGGGTATCCAATTATTTGTGTGTGTGGATGAGACAATCAGTTTTCTTTTCTTCCATATACTACTTCAAATTGGATTTAACCAAAAGAGAACTTGCCATACCTTCTCATCGTTTCTTGAGAATTTTAATGGAGAGTCAGGCTATTTCAAGTCAAATGTAAGTAAGCAAACATTAATTACCTTAAAGAATGGTGGTGTCATCCAGTTTGAAGAGCCAGGAACTATTATCAGAAGGAAATTCAACTTTTATTTTGTGAGCATTTTAGAAATGACCCCCTTGCTCTTCTTCCTGAGTTATGCTTTAAACCAAGTTCAACCTCAGCATTCGTGGAATATTTTTTTAAAAGATGGCAGATAAAATAGCTTTGATTCCCTCTACTATGAGATTTATTCTGACAGTTTATAACTCGATGAAATAGATAATGGAAGTCCCTTGTCACAGTAACTCAGTTTAAATGCATTGTCAGATTAATAGAGCCAGTTATCCATTTTGCTTAGGACTATAAGAGGCAAAGTTTGAAATCATCTGTTCTTAAAAACACCAACAAGGATTAGAAAGGGTTTCTAAGCACAGGGAGTCATGATACAGGAATATTTTGTCAACAGTGGATTCATTCTCATGTTCTTTTCCTATACATAGATTGTCTTCCTTCTCCTTCCTCTACTCCTTTTCTAAACTAATTTCCTTCTTTCTTCTAAACTCCTCTTCCTGTCTAGAAAGAATCTTCATTAACTTTTCTAGTAATGATCCTGTCTTCCTGACACCAGTGATATGCACATAGTTCAGAGTGAGCCGATCACCACCCTGTGTCCACAGCATAGCTACAGTGATAGGTGCGGGCTGTAGGCACGCCATACAAAATGAGAGCCAATTACAACCCAGCCAGGAAATTTCAAATGCAGTCTTTTTTATTTTTTATTGTGAAAATACTGTACAGAGGGGTTACAATTACATGGGCAAGATAATGAGTACATTTCTTACCAAGCATTGTAGCCTCCTCCTCCTTTGTTTCCCTTTCCCATCCCATCCTCCCTCTACCCCCTCAAATGCAGTCTTGGCATTCAATAGGTGATATGTTAAAAGTGAACTATGTAACTTGTAGACAGGGATGGGGAGATGAGAAGTGAGGGAAGGCAAAGGAAGAGGTGATATTAGCCAAGAAGCATTGTACCCAAGACCTGACGTATGAACTTGTAACCCCTTTGTACAACTCCTTAATAATAACAATTTTAAAATAACCTTTAAAGAGAAAAGCTTAAAAGGAAAATCCTTTTTTAGTTAATAGACTGATAGGATAAAATAGAAAAAAAGATGAGTGTTTATCATAAGTGAACCTTACCGTTTTGACAGAGAGAATTCAAGGTAGAAAGCGCTTCTCACAGCATTCAATGCTTTAGTTCTGACAGCTTCTGCATCCAGCTCTGCCCCCACCTTACCATGATTTGTTAGGTATGTAAATAAAAAACAAACACCTTCATGACTTGAAACAGTCTTGTGGCATGAGCTCTACCTATAATCATCTCAGGAGATAGAATTCTCACCCTTGACAATGGGAAAAAGCTAGTCACCCAAAATTATTTTCTTTGGACTTACAAAATGACAGTGATCTGTAAGGTCCATACTTCTGAGAGCTTCACCCAGAAGGTTTCCATGATGATGATCCTAGAAAGGTGGTCCTCACTGCCCTGGCAGGGACAAGGAACCATTCTGAAATTCACCTGGGACCTGCTACATACCTAAGGCCTACTAACCAAACTTCATCAGAGCCTCCCCCAGCAGGGCAAATACATAGCTTCACTGCTGTGTCCCCTGGATAGTGGGAAAAATAAGATAAACAAACCTACTCAAGAAGCGAAGGTAGAAGGACAAGATAGGCTACAGAGTAAAACTCTGTCCCAAGTTTTTGAAAAAAAGAAACAAAAAAAAAAAACCCAGATCGGGGCTGGGAAGGTGGCTCAGTGGTAGAGCGCATGCCTTGCATGCCAGAGGCCCTGGGTTCGATTCCTCAGCACCACATAAGCAAAAAAAAGAAAAAAGCCGGAAGTGGCGCTGTGGCTCAAGTGGTAGAGCGCTAGCCTTGAGCTGAAGAGCTGAGGGACAGCGCCCAGGCCCAGA
>NW_012267228.1:7563715-7570787 GCF_000151885.1 Dipodomys ordii
TTTTTTGCTTTTTTGGTTTTTGGTGGTGGTGGTGGTCATGGCACTTGAACTCTGGGCCTGGGCGCTGTCCCTCAGCTCTTCAGTCAGGGTGAGTGCTCTACCACTTGAGCCACAGCGCCACTTCCAGTTTTCTGGTGGTTAATAGGAGATGAGAGTCTCACAGACTTTCCTGCCTGCGCTGGCTTTGAACCATAATCCTCAGATCTCAGCCTTATCAGTAGTTAGGATTACAGGCAGGAGCCACCAGGGAGTGGTTCTGTTCCTTTTATTCCATTTGTCTCCCCAGCCTATTGGGTGATACTGTCCACAATCAAGGTGGGGTTTATCCCCCTAATTAATCTTCCAATCTGCAAACATCTTTCATACATAATAAGAGGTTAATCAGTAACCCAGGTGTTCCTGAGTCCAACACAGTGGGCAGTTGAGATTAGCTACCACAGAAAAGGAGAGGAAAGTAACAGTTGGTCCACTCCAGTCAAGCTTCTGGAATGACCATTAAAGTCTTACCAGCCCCTTGGTGTTTCTTTTCCTCATTCTGCAAGGATACTCTTCCAACCATCTGTATTGAGTTTCTTGCTTCCATATGCTAAACTATTTAGATGCTTCAGGCCAAACTCCAGCCCAGATTCACATTCATGTTCACACTCCAACTGGGTTTTATTCTGAAAGGCCTCATTGGAATTGAGTGAGTACTGAGCTTTGACCTTTGTCCCCATCCTCCTGAGATTTATTCTTCCCTGGACATCAGCTTCTTGTGTTGACAGCCTGGAGGGAAAGAAGTATCAAGGCAAGACTGAGCTACCTGAATTCTTAACATCTGCCAATTTCTTTCTTCTCTACCAGAGAATCATGCAAGTCATGGCCTCCATTTGAATTTAGCCATTGGCTAAATACATTTCTGCACCCGCAACTATAAGATGGATGTTCATAGTAGCATTATGCTAACAGCGAAAGGGCAGAAACAACCCAGATGCCTAGTAGCTAATAAAAAGGGATAAAGAGATATGGGAGATCCATACAAAAGAATATTATTTTGCTAAGAAAAGGAATGAAGTACCAATTGCTGAAAAGATGGATCTTTAAAACAGATGATGAATGGGAGGCAAAGCCCATTCAAAAAAAATCATATATTGTGTGATTCCATGTATGATAAAATTCAGGATAGGAAAAAGTATAGATATTGTGTAGGCTGGAAGGAGTGGGTACTGGAGAATGATTATTAAAGGCTACAAAGTTTCTTTTTTGGACAACAAATATGTTCTAAATTTGTCCAGGGTTATAGTTGTACAGCCCTGTCCATTTATTAACACTATTGAATTGTATGTACACTTGAACCATAAAGTATGTGAAACGTGCCTCGATTCATTGTCATCTAAAAGATATTGAAGTGCCAGGAAATGAAAAGTTGATATAGAGGACAAAAATCCAAGTGTTGGACAGATTTTTTCAACAATGATACCTCATTTGTAACGACAACATTTTCTGCCTTTGTCGAAGAGCACATTGCTGTATACGCACGATTCCCTATGGCAGCCATTAGCTAACGGCCCACCTTGCTTTGACATCTAAAGATCACCTTTCCTTCCACATTAGGAAAAAATGGCCTCTTGTATGATTTTAATGGTTTTTTATCACTATGCTTTATAAAGGTGCTACAAGCAATCATTTTGTACATATAAGCAGAAATCCAGCATGCATATCTTGACAGAAATGAGTCAAGAGAGAACATGTGATACAAACTTTGAATTCCTTCATTGAAACTGGATTTTTATAATTACACTTGTGATAACTAGTTATTTATTTATTCCAAGTGTCAGAAACCCGCATTACAGCCAGGTGGAGCAGCAACAAGTTGCTGTACTGATTTGTGTACTGAGGGAGTACAGGGGTGGACTTCATTTCTGGTTTCAGAGCTAGCAGTGTGGAAGGCTCTATGCCACTCCACAGCAGGGCCCTGCTTTCCTCTGACTTTGATCTTACCTCCTCCTGCCCCAGGGAGCGGAGGGAGGGTCTTTCCTTGTAGCCAGAAAAATGAGCTATTGAGACCCTGGTCTACATGTTCATACCTTGTGTGCCTGCTCCCAACTAGTGTAGTAAAGACTGAAGACAAACTCATTGTTCTAACTTTGGTCACACCTTTGTCTCTGAGCCCCACAGCATTCTGGGAAATGAAATACATTCAAACTGGTGTGGCTGGGTTTTTCTGTCCATGCTCATTTCCACTATGCCAGCATGGAAGGGATAGAAGAAGATGGGAATATGTACTGGGCGGTCCACCATGGCCAATGCCCTAGCTATTATATGCTGTAAACCTAGGTTTGGTGGTAGAATGAGGCAAGACCTCCCTCTGAGAGGGCTGAGCAGCCTAAACTCCATGTTGTCTACCTGAGACCCACCTCCTTTCCCATGTCTACGTCACTGTGGCAAGTCTAGGCTTTATGCTGTCTTCTCTCTCTCCTATGTCTTTCCATTCTGTGATCATTTTCCATCACAGGAAAATGGCAGACATTTGATTAACTGTGAAGACAAATGGAGAGCATCATCTATGCTGCGGTTCACGAACAGCTAAATTAGGTAACACACACAACACACTCCATCAAATATTTAAAATGCTGCCATCAAATGAGAGGTTTATTGTTCCAAAAGCACTAACGATCCATCTCTACTTGGTGCAAATTGTTGTTTTATGCAAAGAGTTTGTAATACCAGCTGCTACATTGTAGGATCTGCTTTGTTGTTGTTGCTGCTGCTGTTGTTGTTGTCTTGAAATCTTTGACCTAAGTACTTCAATCAAAGATTCAGTCTACCATCAACTCCAATGAGTTGCCACCTGCCAAGTATCTGATTGGCCTTGGCTGAGAAAGTTTGTGTCAGAAAAATTGCTTGAATTGGTTTTCTTTTGCCGTTAGTCTGATTGAAGAAGGAAGTTCTTTGAATTTTCTCCAAGATCCAGATTCATTAGAAAGTGAGAAATGTTTATGCAGGTCAGACATACCTAAATTTTTAATTGTTAGTAGAGTACAGAGGTGGTTCTTTTTCTCCCAAAATGAACTCGGTATGTTCCTCTCTGACTGTCCTCATCCTGGCTGGTATCAGGAATCCAGGCAAACAAGCAGACCACGGATACATTGATGGGCTGCATGGTGGAGCTGTCTGGGTGAAGCTTCACCCTGGCCTCAGTATTTATGACTCAATATGTCAAGTAAAGGCCATTCTGAAGCTTCCAGTGACCTACTGACCTGGTTACTTTTAGAAGAAATGAGGAAATAAAAATACCAATCTGTTAGAACTTCTTACTCCTGTCCTCTTAGCACAATAGTTGAGGGTGTTACCAATAATCCAGAGCTATTCCAGAATGAAGGGTCAACTCAAAGACCAGATCACCCAGTCATGTGATATCCCTAAATGTGTAGCAGAGGTCCACTGAGGCCTCAGTAACTTATTTGGAGGGAAATAGTGCATCTTCTCAGATAGATGCCACGCTATATTAATGGAGAGGCTGGACTGCCAGAGTAGAAGGCGAACCTTCCCTTGTGGGGTCTTTAAGACCCCACCCCTCAAGCATCTCAGTGATAACGCTCTGGTTTCTGTAGGTGAGACACGATGATATATAGACGGTTTGTAGGTGCATGGTATGTAGATGGTTTGTAGGTGCAAGCGTTCCATTTCTAAAGCAGTCACCCAACACCTGGACACCAGAGTCTTACTTAATTCTAACAAAGATCCTAAAAACTGAAAAGATATCCTGATTTTACAGGAAAACCCACAGCACTGACAACCACGAACAGTTTAATACCAAAACCTCACCCTGACTCTGGTCTTATTCCTTTCCTCCTCCCCACAGCCACCAGAGTTATCCTTTGAAAATCCAGATCTGGGGCTGGTATTGGGACACAGCAATAGAGGGCCTGCCTAGCAAGCAAACCCTCAGCATTGCCAATAATAAAATGATAACTAATAAGAAAGAAATAATAAAATAACAAGTACCTTTTAATGAGGTAAGAGTTACTTAAAAGATGCAAAAACCAGAATCTGACTATGACATCTTCTTATCATCCATTACTCCTGTCCTTGGCAGGCAGACTAAATCTATCAAGATCAAGAGCTTTTGAGTTTCTCTTTCCATTCTTTTTTTTTGGGGGGGGGTTCCGGTCATAGGGCCTGAACTCTGGGCCTGGGCCCTGTCCCTCAGCTCTTCAGCTCAAGGCTAGCGCTCTACCACTTGAGCCACAGCGCACTTCTGGCTTTTTTTTTCCTGCTTATGTGGTGCTGGGGAATCGAACCCAAGGCCCCATGCATGCAAGGTAAGCGCTCTACCACTGAGCCACCTTCCCAGCCCATCTCTTTCCATTCTTTAGGTGGCCAGATGGAACCATTCTCAGCCCATCTCAGTTCAGTCTTATCCAAAGGGGTTTTGCACACCCGTGCATTCCTTCCACTTGGAATATCCACTGTTTACTAAACACTGTTTGACAACACCCCTTCAAATTCTCCAGGTCTTCTGGTGGATTAGCCAACCATCATTGAGATAGTGCCCATTCTCCTTAGATGTCTTCCTTAATCTTCCTCAACAACCCCCCACCCCCCGCTTTTATTACTCTATTGTATTTCCACCGTGGTAATACTTCTTGTATTCTTTTGAACTTGCCTATTGTATCCCATTAAGTTGATTTCAGTTTCTGTAACACATAAACACCAAAATATTACTGGCTACCAGAATATAATTTTCTTTTTTCTTTTCTTTCTTTTTTTTTTTTTGAAAACAATCAACTCCCGTTGTATTGGAACTAAACGGGGCAAGCACTCAGTGGTTAGTGGGCGCAAGCACTCAGTGGGTAGTGGGCTTCTACTTTAGGACGTAGGAACCCAGGCTCTGTCCATCTTGTTCCTCTGAATTTTCAACACATATTTCCAAATCTACCGCCAAGGAGAAAACAAGAGTGGAGAAATGAGACCTCTGTCTTAGCTCGAAAGTGACACACATCATTTATACTCCACTAGCAAGTGCTAGTCATGAAGCTACGCCTTAATAAAATGCCTTAATTGGACAATTGCTTCCTAGTAACCATTCTACTCTACGGGAAGAATGCTGAGATGTTTGCTTAGCTGGGCATCTCTAGGAATCTTTGTGTCCTCTCTCTTTCCTGATAGTTTGAAGGTAGGGCTCATATTCCAATAACTTCATGAAATTCATCAATACATATATTTGCCAATTGGAGCCAGTAGCTTTAAATATTCTGTAGGATTGAGGACAAGTAATATGTGTTTACACATGAAGTCCTGTACCTCCACAAAAATGCAAATCCAAGAAATATTGTGCAAAATTCCCTGTCTTACAGGTCACAAGATTTCCAAACTCATTGCTTGTCCTCAGAGAGAATGAAGCCAGGCCTAGAACTTGGTCAAGTCCATTGGTAGACACTGGAGGAGGATTTTTATGAAATATGGTGTAGCGATACAGAGTGTGTCAGAACAAATTCTAAGGTTAGTGTATGGCTGCTAGGCTGGTTCAAACATACTTCTTTTCCTTTTTCTTTATTTTATTTTTTTGAGCCAGTCCTGGGGCTTGAACTCAGGGCCTGGGCATTATCCTTGAGCTTCTTTTTCTCTAGGCTTCCATTCTACTACTTGAGCCACAGATCTGCTCCATTTCTGGCTTTTTGAAGCTGTAGTTTATTAGACATAAGAATCTCACAGACTTTTCTGCCTGGGCTGGCTTCGAACCCTCCTTAGTAGCTAGGATTATAGACATGAGTCACTAGTATCCAGCTTAAAATGATTTTTAGCTAATGCATTAAAGCTTCCAATTGTGTGTTAATGGGGATCCACATGATGTTTTCACCCATGTTTCTGTTGTGTAATGCTGAAATCGGGTGAAATGTGTCAGCCTCCTCAAATATCAAGGGCTGGAGGTATGGCTCAAGCAGCAGAATGCCTGCTTAGGCAGTAGGAAGTCCTGAGTTCTAATCCCAGGATTAGCAAGGTGGAGGGAAAAATTCAAAATTCTTTCAAGTGTTAGCCTTTTGAAATATACATTCCATCACTGGTATCCACAGTGACCCTACTGGGCAGTAGCACCCTGGAATTTCTTGCTTCTATTTAACTTTGACACCCTCCCCCAAAAATTAGGACAGAACTTTGACGCCTGGGAAATGCCCACTATAGCAGCTAACTAGCCTTCCTCGATAGATTCTCCATCTTTAATATTCCTACCACACTCCCTACATTCATCCATCCCTCTCCATGTGTTTAGAAGCTGGTCTCCCAGTTATGCTGATTAACTCATTCCCAACACCTCAAAGCATCTAACACCCAGTAGGGCATACCGTACGGATCTTGAACGTACATATTGTATGTCTCACTGTACAAGATGTCTCAAGGTAAATTTGATGGACATCTACTCTAGGGAGAAAAACCCAGCCTACAGCCAAAGAGTGACTGAGGGACAGGTACATACCAGAGTGACTAATTCCCAGTCAAGAAGGAAGGCAGGCTCCATCTGGAAGGCAGATGGAACCCCCCCTGTTAGCATGACACATAAATTGTACTCTTACTATCAGCCAAAACAGAAAGCTGACATTGATTTTATTGGAGGGTTGTTTTTTTTTCTTTCTTCTTCCTTAACAGAAAAAAAAAAGCCATTTGTTTATGAACTAAAACTTCATGACAAATTTTTGTTCCACGTTGTGATTATAACACCTAATTTCCTAATTAAACATGCTAATTGTGAGCAGTTACCTCACATAACTATAAAGCACAGAAGTATAATTATGTAATAAAAAAGCATTTATGAAACTTTTGAGGGAGGGAGAACTGGCAGACGAGACGGCAGCTTGGGGCAAATGAGAGCAGCCTGCCTGTGAGCCTGCTGGGCCTGCTTTGCCGCTGGCTAATGACTTGGCTCTAGGCTGGAGTTTCCCAGCTTCCAAGTCGGAGGAAAACTCTTTCTGTTACCTAAGATGTGACACAGCCCCTGAGTGCTGAAGGAGCAGGAGAAGTTCCCTGGAATCCAAAGGGATTCTGTTCACTCTCAAGTCTGGATGGAAACAACTATCAGAAAGAAAGAAAGAAA
>NW_012267228.1:7571177-7574287 GCF_000151885.1 Dipodomys ordii
AGCAAGCATGTGGCTCTTTCTAGCTGCAATTGTTCCCAGAACACAAACTTGCCTCATCATCACCCACCCATACTATATGAGAATCGCACTGACTCCAGCTACCTGCTGTGCTAAAAAAAAAATACAAGGGAAAAGCAGTTCAGACAGGGAAGATTAATAGAATAGATTTATGTAATAGAGAATTGGGAATAAGGTGGGGTCGATATGATCAGAGTAGCTTTTATATGTACAAAGATAGTGTAGCAAAGCCTGCTAAATAAGTAAATACTGTTGCAAAAGGCAGGAGAAAGAAAGAGGCTAAAGAAGAGTAGCAGAGGGATGAATCTGACCACAGTCTATATGCAAATATCACATTGAAACACTTTTGTATAATCAGTTTATACTAATAAAAAGAAGAAGAATGGGGGGGAGGGTAAGGACAATGAAAGGAAAGTCACTAATTCCAGGCTTAGGAGTTTGATAGTTTGTGTGGGTAGTGGCTGGACAAAGCAGGAAGTATCTTTAGAGGCATGTGGCTGAGCAGTAGAGACGAATCTCCTTTAGTAAATAAGGGAACAGGAAGGTATGTGTGTGTGTGCCAGTATCAGAGCTAGAACTCAGGGCCTTGTGGTTTTGCTCAGCTTGCTTGCTTACAGTAGCACTGTACTATCTGAGCCATGGCTCCAGTCCAGCATTTTGCTGATTAATTAACTATTGCAGACTTTTTTTTTTACCTGGGATGGCTTGGTACCACCATTCTTCAGATCTCAGCCTCCTGAGTTGCTAGGATTATAAGTGTAAGCCAGTGGCACCCAGCTGGGGCTTCTTTAAAATATATATATAAATATATATAATATTATATATTTATATATATTATTGTAAAGATACTGTACAAAGGGATTACAGTTACATGAGTAAGGTAATGAGTACATTTCCTATTGAGCATTGTTACCCCCTCCTTTGTCTTTCTCCTACCATCCCTTCCTTCCTTACCCCCCAACTTCTCCCTTCCCCGCCCCCAAAGCTGTAAAGTTCATTTTCAGCATAGCTTTTACGTGTGTTTTAATATCAATACCATGCTTGTTAGAACACACCTTCATGTAGACTTTTTCCCATGTATATAGTTAAGCTGTCCGCTTCTCTAGCCATACTTGCCTGCACAGAGAACATACTTTTTCTTTCCTTCTTCTTTTTCCCTCCATCCTCACTGTTAGCATATGAAGCACACATAGAGAGAGATACACAAACCTGTGTGCATACATTCTAGCTGCCTTGTTTCTGTTATACATTGTTGTAGTTATCTATAATCTCCCCATATTTTTTTTTTGTCGGTGTGGGCTTGAACTCTGGGCCTGGGCGCTGTCCCTTAGCTCTTCAGCTCAAAGCGAGTGCTCTACCACTTGAGCTACAGCGCCACTTCCAGTTTTCTGGTGGTTTATTGGAGATAGGAGTCTCATGGTCTTTCCTGCCCGGGCTGGCTTTGAACAGCAATCCTCAGATCTCAGCCTCCTGAGTAGCTAGGATTACAGGTGAGCCACCAGTGCCTGGCTTTCCCCATATTTTTTAAGCCCTTAAAGTTGATTTCAGTTCCTTCTGTTCCCTTGGCTTTATTTCCTCAGCTCACCATTATCAAATCTGTTAATTGGGGTTTTTTGTTTGTTTTTTGTTTTGTCTTCCTAAATGAAGTTCAAAGCCTGTAAAGAACGTGGATAAAAAGGCTCAACCTATATCCTGTGAACTGACACATTACAGCCACAGTAATGGGTCATAATTGGGTTGGCATGGTTTTCTGTAAGATACAATGGTATGCTTCTTAAGTGATACATTTAAAATATTATCCACAAGCACAAACTCAGATTCTCTTTCCCATTTTTGTGCTTTATATACAAATGAAGCTGGAGCCTAGAAGCCATGATTTTAGTTGTATCTTATAGAATGGTAGAGGAACCCATGAGGGTAAGAGAAGTCTTTGGATTGTAGGTTGTTAAAATTCTGTTCTTGATCACCCCATTCTTATGAGACAAGGCACTGTGATTTATTTTTCCAGAGTGAAATATAGCAAAAACTTCCCAAACCTTCACATATCCCAGCAGCACCCAAGATAACACCAGGCAACAAATAAAACCACCAGTGGCCTGCCAGGGCCTTGTTGACAGACCAAACTGACCAGAAGCAATTTCTTGGGAGAAAATAGATTTATGTCTGGAAAATTCATTTCACTTCTTATGGCAGAAAGAAAGTGTTTGAAATGAAGGTTATGCAATATCAGAGAAAAAGATATTTGTAACAATACCATTCCTGCCTCCAAGTAGGAGAACCATAAAGACGGCTTCAATGAATTCTTTTAAAGGAAACGTCTCTGTAAGTGGCCAAATCTTGTGCTTGTTGTGATTAATTCCATATATAATTTTGCATGATTCAGGAAAGGGGGATTTGCTTTCTTTAGAAGACATGATAGAGAAACCTGTGGTTTTCATTCTTAAATTCACTTTTTTGGGGGTCCCAGTCCTGAGACTCAAACTCAGAACCTAGGCACTGTCCCTGAGCTTTTTTTGTTCAAGGGTGGTGTTCTAATCCTTGAAATACAGCTCTACTTCTGGGGTTTGGGGTAGTTAATTGGACTTTCCTGCCCAGGCTGGCTTTGAACTGACATCCTCAGATCTCAACCTCCTGACTAGCTGGGATTGATTACAGGCATGAGCTACCAGCACTCAGCTTAAATTCACTTTAAAAAGAAATTCATTTTGAGAGGCTAAGATAGTAGTTCAGTAAAAGAGTCCTTCCTACCTAATATAAGGTCTACCCCTAGCGCTTCAAAAACAAATCAAACCAAAACAAATAAATGAAGCACTGTTCTTTTGATATAGTTTTATACTTAGATAAATTGACAAACAGAATTTTTATGTAACTTTCACAGACTCCTCTCCCACTACATTTTATATAACCATTGAATAATGACCAAGTGTGAGAAATCAACCTTCTGCATTACTATTCAATAAACTGCAGAATTTATTGACAGTTTAGTCATTTTCTATTGTTCCTTTCCCATTTTACAAATAAATTCATTGCTTTTATCCCATCTTTACCAAGATAGGAGCTATATATACATATATATATATATATATATATAT
>NW_012267228.1:7576411-7583291 GCF_000151885.1 Dipodomys ordii
TGTGTGTGTGTGTGTGTGTGTGTGTGTGTGTGTGTGTGTGTGTGTGTGTGTGTGTGTACCAGTACTGTAGCTCAAACTCAGGACCTTGGGAACTCTCCCTTCACTTCTTTGCTCAAGGCTAGTGCTCTACCACTTGAGCCACAACTCTGATTTAGAATCTCTCAGACTTTTCTGCATGGGCTGACTTTGAACTGCAGTCCTCATATCTCAGCCTCCTGAGTAGCTAGGATTACAGTTGTCAACCACTTTTGGCTGACTGATTGAATCCCCTAATCCAGGAAGCCTACATAAAAGAAGTGATAAGCCGGACACTGGTGGCTCATGTCTGTAATCCTAGCTACTCAGGAGGCTGAGATCTGAGGATCACAGTTCAAAGCCAGCCCGAACAGCAAAGTCTGTGAGACTCTTATCTCCAATAAACCATCAGAAAAACTGCAAGTGGCACTGTGGCTCAACTGGTAGAGTGCTCGCCTTGAGCTCAAGAGCTGAGGGATAGCGCCCAGGCCCAGAGTTCAAGCCCCATGACCAACAAAACAAACAAACAAATAAATAAAGTGATATTCAAGCATTGTCTAATTGAACCAGAACAGAAAGGTAGATTTTAAGGTTACAAAAGCTGTGTGAGCAAAAACCAGGGTAACAGAAGAATATTCATGAACAACCTCCTTGTCCTATCTCGATTTGGGGTATTCAGTACTGCACAGGACCATCCAATGGTAGAAACACTTTCCTTTTTCTTGGTATTTCAAGGGACCGTTACTTACATGAGAAATGAGCAAGGATTGTGTATACTTTGTGGTTCCAACTTTTACTAATAGGCAGAAGGAAAATTTGCATTTTATCTTCTCCTGACCATAAAAGGACAGCATGGTACTATAATGATTAACATAATCATTAAAAACAGTTAAAATTCAAGAAAACCTAAGCACATGAAGATAGAGGGTCTTCCTCAGAGCAGCTCAATCCCGATAAAATGAGCCTCATAAATTGACTTGGGATGCCATGAAATCAAATCCTTGGAGCCCCAATTACAGGGGTCTCGGAAAACCAATTATTATCAGCTTCTTGCTTTTCACCGCAAATTCTAATTTAATTACCTCTCCTGTGCTTAAAATGGAGCCCTGTATTTTGAGATACAGCTATAGCAGAAGGAGTCTATACTCGTGAAATAAACGTTGGATTTTTTTTTTAATATTGAAGCTAATTTGTCTCGGCCATTCTATTCCCAAGAGAGATATGGGATTAAGAACTCGTTAATTTCAAGCCAACGTTGTTGGGATGGCGCTTTGGATGCACGTTGTTGGGAGGTGCTTTGGATGCACATTGTTGGCATGGACAGTGATGGTCTCGGAGGAGGTGGCTCCAGCGGAAGGGCACAGCTTCCCACGGCTGCCTGATGCTTTCTGGGGCTTTGATTTGGCCCAGTTCCCTTGTCCCCAGCTCACCAGGTTGACAGATTTGTTCTATCGATTGTGAATATTTAACAATCACACTTGGCTCCAGTGCATGTTGATCACATGGCCGTTCATTCGTCCTGTGAATCTCTTTTCACATTTGTAGTGCTAAAAAGGATCAAAAGTGTTTGTGTGTCTGCCTGTCTGGCAGAAAGCCACATCATACTAGCATGTTTTTTGTTGTTGGGATTGGTGTTGTCTTTTTTCTTTCTTTTTGTTTTGCTTTCAGAAAAAGCTGTCTGTCCTCTCTGTACATCTCTTATCTGGTTCTCTAAAATGCCTCCTGTCTCTAAATAATACTGTCTCCCTGAATGACAGGGGAGGGAGACAGTCAATTACCTTTCCTGGGTTGCCTCCCCCCCCCACCCCTCAGGCCACACTTTTTCTGTTTTTTATTGTCAAGGTGATGTACAAAGGGATTACAGTTACATACATAAGGTAATAAGTACAATTCTTGTCAAACGTATTACCCCCTCCCCCATTTTCTCCTACTTTTCCTCCCCCGCCCTCCTCCCCAGTTGTACAGATCATATCCAACTTATTTGTCTTATGAACATGGCTGTTGAACTGGTTCTTCCCTTGTCCTTGTCTTACCATTCTGTTGTTTTCCTTTCCTTCCCTTATTCATATAAGTGTATATACAACACCAGGGTACCAGAATTAAATACAGTGACAACAGGGGATAAACCATAGGAGGAACAACGTACAATAGAAACAAGAAATCACATAGTACATTAAAAACGACCACAACAGAAGAAAACCTCTTGTGTCCATGTCCTGGAGTTCATTTCACTTAGCATCATCTTCTCTTTTCATATGCACATAGATATTGAACTATTTTGTTCATCTGCTAAGATTATCCTAGACATATACTAATTATTGCAAATAAGAGAAACCATGGGACCTATGTTTCTTTGGGTCTGGCTCACTTCACTTAATATGATGTTTTAAATGCCACATTAAAAAAATTGTTGTATAACTATCATTAGTCAGTGCTGCTCAGGGTCTATGTAAAAGTATTCCAAACCCTTCTTTAAAATGTATGGAGTGCATGTTTCAGTACATAAACTGTCCCATCCACACTAACGCAAGCTGAGCAATGTCACTCTTCCACAAGGGCTCTCAGGCTGGGCCAAGGCAGTAAGGGACCCAGCAGTGTCATCAGGAAGCTGTCCCAACCACACACACCTGGCAGTCCCTCAAAGCGGGAGTGGTGACACGCACTTTTACAAAGAACATCCCCCAGTGTGAAAACTATTGCTCTTAAGAGTACCAGTAACAGGCCATGTGTGGTCACTCACACCTGTAGTCCTAGCGCTTAGGAGGTGGAAGTTCACGAGTTCAAAGGAGGCTTTGACTCCAAAACCCTGTCTCAAATATCAAATCAATGAAGAAGACATTTCAGGCTAACTATTCTACAAGAAGGGTTTTGTGGATGTTCAGCTCCTTCAACTGAAAGAGATAGACTGAATAGAATAATTAGGAACAATGACAAAACCATAAAGTTGGTGTAATTGAGACAGATGAGGAGTAAAAGACCAAAAACTGTACAGAAAAACTGAGCTTGAAGAAACTTAACAAGACAGAGTACATAGTAACACCTGAGCTTCCTGAAAGCCAATGCAAAAGGGGAAATCCAGGATGCTGCAGTGCTCACATGCTCTAACACTACAAAAGAGATGATGATGATGATGATGATGATGGTGATTATTATTATTATTATTGGCCTGCTCCGGGGCTTGAACTCAGGGCTTGAACACCATCCCTGAGCTTCTTTTGTTTGAGGCAAGCACTCTACCACTTGTGCCACAGCACCACTTCCAGATTTTTTGAGTAGTTTATTGAAGACGATAGTCTCACTGACTTTTCTGCCTGGGCTGGCTTCGAATGGTGATCCTCGGATCTCAGCCTCCTGAGTAGCTAGAATGACAGGTGTGAGCTCCAGTGCCCAGCTGGCAAAGCAGGTATTTTTCTGGGCATACGTGGCAGACCTTTTTAGGGAGGATTTATACATGGTATGAGACCGGATTGGTATCCTCAAAGCATTCTGAAAGACGTGAAGGGGCTGCACAGCGCTTCTAGCATGTGTCAGGTGCACAGGCCAACGCAGAGTCTGGCCCCACTTCTCCTCCCTTGATCTCACCCCCACGGTGCATCGGGAGGGAAGGAGGAACAGAGGCAGGAAGGTCACGCTTACCAAGTGGGAAATGCAGCCTACCTGCCTTGCCTGTGTCAGGTAGATAAGAATTCCCCGAGGGAAGCAGTTGCCAGGCATAAAGAATTTGGCGGCTGCCTCCAAACAAATGATTCCTGAGGGATCCTGTCCCCAGAGCTGCCCCTCACCGTGTCAGACCCACAGGGCAAGGTCTTGAGGATGCCGGCAGGCACTTGGGAGAATTTGAGCTGTAATCTGCTGCAGAAATCCCCTGCTGCAGCCCTAAGGTTCCATCTCAAATGGGCCTCTGCAGAGACGGAGCTGCCCTTCGGCTGACAAAGGTGTGACTTGCAAGAATCCTGTCAAAATATTTCTTAGAACAATTCTTGAGGGGCGTGTGTGTGTGTGAGTGTGTGCGTATGTGTGTGTGTGTGTGTGTGTATGTGTGAAACTCTTCAGAGACCATGAAGATAACTCTTTTGTTAAAAGGGAGGAAAAAATATTAATATTCAAAATCAAACCAAGTGTTGGTGGCTCACGCCTGTAATCCCCCTAGCTACTCAGAAGGCTGAGATCTGAGGACCATGGCTGCAAGCCAGCCCAGGCAGGCAAGTCTGTGAGATTCTTTATCTCTGATTAGCCACCAAAAAGCCAAAGGTGGAGTTGTGGCTCAAGTGGCAGAGGGCTAGCCTTGAGCAACCAGGACAGCAACCAGGCCCTGATTTCAAGCCCAGGAACTGGCACCTAAGTTAATTAATTAATTGATTGATTGATTAAATACAAAAATCACATATCCTGGTCCATAGTGTTTTATCTGCCACTTTTTGAACGCTGTCTGACAACTCGAAAAGATAAAATGAGATTTCCCTCTACAAGAAGGAGTTTATCTAAAGCAACACAAGTATGCAAATATACTTCCACAGTAATGTTTTATTGAACAAGATGAGTAGACCTTCCATGTTTTCAAGGTCCCACAATGAATTGCTATGTGTTTTAGGTTTTGTGGTTCAGCCCTGGGCCTGTCTTACCAACAGCTACTTATCGGGTAGTCAGATAGCCTTTCCCAGGAACAGGTGGCCTCAGGGGCAGCAGGCAGTTTTGTTTGTGCTGGCAAAGAGAAATGTCACTGTCTCCCCAGGGAGACTTCATTCGGGGCCATGACTCATAGAGCTAATTGCTCCAGTGCTTAATTCTCAGGCCAGGCTTGAAATTGTGTAATTCAAAAGGGGGAACTCCTAAGAGATGATTCCTCTTCTGCACATGCAACACTCAAAGAATGAAAAGTCCAAGTGCCCAGGCCTTTCCTTTCTACTTTTATTTTCTTTGCAATGCTTGGGGTTGAAAACCAAGATCCTGGGCATGCGCGCTAAGCAAGCACTCCACCACCAAGCTACATTGCCAGACCAGAACATTCATTCCTCTACCGATGATCAGAAAGATGTTACTCCTCGGCTAGTCCATTGGAGAAGACTGAGGTTCAATGTCAGTCTCAATGAGAAACAACGAAGCTACTCCACTTGAACATTCACAGCTGAAAAATGGTGCTGACCTCTGCTGCTTTGCTGAAGGTTGAACTGAACAGACAATTTGGTTAAATTCAGAGTTCTGTCAGAACTGTATGGCATCCATGCTGTGCTAAGGGTTGGAACTTCACAAGAGGCTAACTTCTCTCCTCCTCACCCTGCTTAGTTTGCTGTGGCCCTGGTCTCTCACCTTCAAGCTTGGTGGAATGATTCTCTTCCTCCCCATGAGCTGGGAAATGGGGTTGGAACATAAAATGCGGAAGAGGGAGGGGGGCAGACAGCCACAGAAATTTCAGAGGGCAGAAAGAAATGAGACCGAAGAGTTCCTTGTGCAAAAAGACAACAACAAAATAAAAGCACACAAAGGTGCAATACCTATGTGCATCTGATCCTATACAATAACGTGTGAAAATCAACTCCAGGAAATGGAGACAAGAGGTTTTTCTTTTGTTGTTGTTTCTTTTCCTTTTGTCTTGCTTGTTTATGTGTCTTCGGAAGGATGAGATGGGCCACAGAAATGGAGGGACAAAGGGTGAACAAATGCAGCGGTGGTGCCCACTGAATACTTCGTTGAAAGTGAACTATGCAACTTGTGTGCGGGGACAGGAGGGAAAACCAGGCAGAGAGTGAGGGAAGGGGTGACATTGTTCAAAAAGAAATGTACTCTTAACTGACTTGTAACTGTAACCCCTCTGTACATCACCTTTATAATAACAATTTTTAATGCATGAAAATAAAAGGACTACAAATTTCAAGAATGATGAGATCGAAGCCTTTAACCCACCTTGGTTACATCTCGGTGTGGGGCTCTGAGCAGTTGTGGGTACAGCTGGTCCCATTTGCAGGGTGTTCTGCAGAGACTCTGAGAGTTGTCAGAAATCCCCCCACCCCACACACAGGCCCACTGTTATTTCTCCTAATCTTAGACTCTCAGAATGGAAGATAGCCAGGGATTAGCAGCTCTCACGAGCCACCTTCTTGAACGTTATCCATCCTTCATGTTCTGCACCACAGGATTCTCGTTAATAGAGCTGCAGCCTCTGAGGTTTGCCGCTAACTTCTTCATTCTCCCTCTCTTCCATCGGTGAGGCTAGATCAGCTGTCTGTGTTGCTTGATTAGCTGTCACCATGAGCATGAGTCTGAAACTCCTAGCCTGAGTCAGGTGTTCACCTTTATTTCTCTTCTCCCATTGTATTCAGATCTGAGGGTGTCTTCTTGGACCAGCTTCTGGAATCACCTGGTCCCCCCCAGACACAAACTTTGTGCTATGGAAAACCTCATGTCACCTTCCTGAGATGCAAGGGTTCTCCCTTGGAAATGACAGCATTAATAGTGGATTCCAAGGAGATGGGGAGTTCCAAAGGCTGGACACAACACAAAAAGCCCTCATAATAGAATTCAGAATGGCTGTCACTGCTGGTGTCTTACTTGCCCCTAAGATTGTGGACAGAGGAAAATCCCATGCATGCATGTTTCCCATCCTCAGCTAAGCACTGGAATGTATCCTGCCATGTTCATTTCCTCCTTCCAGAAAGCAGTCTAGAGAGAGGCAAAGAAAATCAGGAACCTAGGACAAGAAAGGTGCATTTGAAGCAGACACTCTGAAAACATTACAGGATGGAATAGGAGAAACCCTAGGTCTCCTTGGCACAGGCCGAAATTTTTTGAATAGAGACCCGGAAACACAACAAATCAAAGAAAGGTTGGACAAATGGGATTGCATAAAGTTGCAGAGCTTCTGCAGGGC
>NW_012267228.1:7584836-7646522 GCF_000151885.1 Dipodomys ordii
AAGAACTCCTGCTCATCTGGTTGAACCACTACTAAATATCCCCATGCTGCTGATCACATGTATGGTGTATAACATGTGAACACTGTTATATATTACAGACTGTGATAGACAATTTGCTCCAGGAAAGTTAGAATGAACTTGTGACTTAGAAACTATGTAATCACTTAATCACAATCAAAAAAAAAAAGAACAAAAAAAAGAAAAAAAAAAAGAAATGTACGCATTATCCTGCCCATGCAATTGTAACCCCTCTGTACAGTATGTTCACAAATAAAATAAAATAAAATTTAAAAAAAAGAAAGGTGCATTTGTTAGTGACACAGAAATTACAGGCAGTGTCTGTACATTCTACCAAGTATAATACTGAACTGGAAATTCACAATATTATCATTATTCTTTTCCTTGTGTGTGTGTGTGTGTGTGTGTGTGTGTGTGTGTGTGTGCGCCAGTACTGGGCTTTGAACTCAGGGTTTAGACACCCTCCCTTTAACTTTTTCACTCAAGGTTAACACTCCACCTCTTGAAACACAGTTCTACTTCTGGCTTTTTGCTGGTTAATTATAGAAAAGAGTACCACAGTTTTTCTGCTCTGGGCTGGCTTCTAATCACAATTCTCAGATCTCCACCTCTGGAGTAGGATTACAAGTCTGAGCCACTAGCACCTGACTTTATCTTCCCCCTTTTTTTTATGAAGGGCCTTGAACAATTCTCACACATTTTTATGGACACCACAAAATGTATGTCGACCACCCTAATTACTTGCACACACTAAGTTTATAACAAGAGAAGAAAATCTATTGAAGTTAGGGGAATGGTCAAAATGTTAAGATACTCTGAGAATGAGAGACAGTAGGGTAGGTGGGTAGTATCTATATTACGTGTAGTTAGCTCTTGGGATTCAAGGGCAGTATTTCCCAAAGTGGCATTCCATAGAACATGGCTCCATGGGCCATTACCAAGATGCTGAGCACAAACACATTCGGGAACCAAGTCCGATAAATCTCCCAAAACCACTTTTAGGAGATTTTTGGAGTCTCTGCAGGGTATTCTCTTGCTGCGGTTTGCATCAAGAGTCTTAGCCTTGTGACTCCATAGTTAATCCTCTTTCCAGACAGCTGATAACACATCTCAAAGCACCACCTCTGGGTCATTGTGTCCTTGCTTATTTCTGTTCCAAAGGATTCTGGGTAATTGAATCCTGTTTATAATGCAGGGAGGAGAGAAAATAGCCAGTCATACTGTCCTCTTTGGCTAAGTGGGTGCCCACATCTATCCCTATTAAAATGCAGCTTCAGTCCTATTCAGAGACTCGGTGATCATAGAGGCAACATGAGCCTGGTTCTAGATAAGCCAATGGTGTTTCATCCAGAGGCAAACAAGGCTGGTCCCTGGGTGTAAGTGGTTGCTCCCAATGATTTCCAAATCAGTGCTTGGTGGCTTCTTCCCTCCACCCATGCTACATAGGACAGATGCTTAATCTGAATGTTCATGAGCACTAAGCATCAAAAGTAGAGTACAGCCCAGTGCTGGTGGGTCATTCCGTAATCCCAGCTACTCAGACGGCTGAGATCTGAGGACCGTGGTTTAAAGCCATCCCAGGCAAAAAGAAAAAAGAAGTCTATGTATGTCTTATCTCCAATTAACCACCAAAAAACTGAACGTGGAGCTGTGGCTCAAGTAATAGAACGCTAATAGAACACAAAAGCTCAGGGACAGCTTCCAGGCCCTGAGTTCAAGCCCTAGGAGTAGCACAAAAATAAAACAAAACAGAAATGTAAGGATTGACTACTGTGAAACGATCATTCTTTGATTGATGATATTTTTTGTTTATGAAGTTATAGACTATGGTCGGCAGAATGATGACCATCTCAGAGATGTCCACAGCACAATCTCCATGACCATATGTTTCATCACATGGCAAGAGAAAATAGCATTGCCAATTGAAATAAATTTGCCGGTCATCTGACTTTTTAAAAAAATAGATTATTCTGTGTGTTGTCAGCAAAACCCTTTAAATTTGGAAGAGAGAGGCCAGAGACTCAATATCAATGTAACGTTGTACAGGAAAGACTCCACCAGTTGCTATGGCTTTGAAGATGGAAGGAGCCACGGGCCACAGAATGTAGGATTAAAGCTGAAAACCAAGGAAATGAATCATCTCACCGGAACACTCCTTATGTTCTGGTAGGCATGTGAATAGCACAGCCACATGGGAAAACAAATGGAGCCATGTTGAACAAAGTTAAAAGCACATCCCTAAACAACACCCATTCCTAGACACTTGATATCTGTGGGTCCATGGCAGATTTTTCTGGTTCATTAGTTGGATGGAGGGCTGGTTTTGGTGCTGGTGATTGAACCCAGTGCCTTACACATACTTTGTGTTCTACCACTGAACTACACCTCCAGCCTACCCGGTATTCCTTCCTAGCTATTTCAACACATACCTACCCAGTTTTGTTTTTACAACTTTTATTAGAATCCACCAACTAATAACTAGACTGTGGTCTGGGCATTCAGTGGAATACTACTCAGCAATTAAAAGGACTGAACTGCTGATTCTGAACACATAGGAATCTGAAGTGAAGAAGCCAGATCAAAGTCTGAGCTCTGTATCACTCCTCTGCATGGAATTCTAGCAAAGGAACATTACAGGGATGGAAGACAGGTCAATATTTCCCAGTGGTTAGAGAGCATGAGGCGCTTGACTAGGGAAAGATAAGAGGGAACTGTTTGGTGTGGAAGTGGAGGTTACATGGTCGCCTGCATTTCTCAAAACCTGGAGAGCCATTCGACCAAGGGTCGAATCTCCACAACATTGTTCATAGGTAGCTAGGTAGATAGAGATAGATGTGTGCTCCTAAATAAAATTCACCACAGAGTACTACTTGGAAAGATACATTTGCAACCAGACAGCTGGAAAAACTATGGATGGTTCCTTTTTTTCCTGTTCTACAAAAGTTACTTCTTACATTTTGAGGTTTCAAACTACTTTTAGGCTTCAGAATCATTTCCCTGAATATATTATTATTAGGAAGTCGATACCTTGTGCCAGGCATTTTTTTCTGTCACGGTTAATGCTTTATTGTTTGACATCAGAACCTCATTTAACATTTCTATTAAGAGGAAGAAGAGTCATCAGACAATTTCTAATCACATTTAGGACTTCTTTTTTTTTTTTTTTGTCGGTCATGGGGCTTGAACTCTGGGCCTGGGCGCTGTCCCTCAGCTCTTCAGCTCAAGGCGAGCGCTCTACCACTTGAGCTACAGCGCCACTTCCGGTTTTCTGGTGGTTTATTGGAGATAGGAGTCTCACGGTCTCTCCTGCCCGGGCTGGCTTTGAACCGCAATCCTCAGATCTCAGCCTCCTGAGTAGCTAGGATTACAGGCGTGAGCCACCAGCGCCCGGCTACATTTAGGACTTCTAAGTCAATATTTTCTCTTCTAAATAAGCACTCTATAAAGTACCAGACATTTTTGCAAGCACTTTTTATTTTGTCAGTCTTGGGGCTTGAACTCAGGGCCTGGACACTGTCCCTGAGAGCTTTAGCTCAAGGCTTAGTACTTTACCATTTGAGCCACTTCACCACTTCCATTGTTGGAGTAGTTAATTTGAGATAAGAGTCTCACCGGGAACTTTCAGCCTCCTGAGTAGCTAGGATTACATGGGTATTCATCTGCAAGCACCTTTGATTGCTTCTTGTATTATTACCCAATACACCAGATACTATAGGTAGTGATGTCAACAATCATTCTCATTAATTTGTTGTTAATAGTGCCAATAAGGTTTCAGTATGTAAACAGACTTTTCTGACTGTACTTGGCTAGAGGTAAATGAACTTTGTTCATTTGATTCTAAATAATATTCTGATCATCCTTATACTTCACAGTCTCTTTTCTGTGCAACCCCTGTGTCTGTATAATATACCTTTTATGCAGTACGTGTGGGAATGCATGCTGTGGCTGGACATATGTGTGTGTTCCTTGATGGTATTGAGATGTGGAGAGCGTATCTGGTAACTGCCTAATTTGAACACTGCCATTGGTGTCATGATTAAATAAGGAAGAATTTAAAATCCAGTCAAGTTCCTGGACTTGCTGTATGCCACACAGCTGGTTGTTGAATGAAGCAGGAGTTCTGATTCCTGGTCAAGTGTTTCTTCCTTAACACCAAATCCCAAAGCATGGCCCCATTGAATACTTCTATTCAAATGTTTGCTTCACTCATCTAAGACAGAACTGAATAGAAAAAAAAAAAGACCATTAAATTGTTTCCTTTGAGTCATTTATCTTCTTATGGGAGCAGTCCTGGAGGTTGAACTTAAAGATTCACACTTTTGGGCTGGGAAGGTGGCTCAGTGGTAGAGCGCTTGCCTTGCATGCCTGAGGCCCTGGGTTCAATTTCTCATGCCTGAGGCCCTGGGTTCAATTTCTCAGCACCACATAAGCAAAAAAGAAAAAAGGCGGAAGTGGTGCTGTGGCTCAAGTGATAGAGCGCTAGCCTTGAGCTGAAGAGCTGAGGGACAGCGCCCAGGCCCAGAGTTCAGGCCCCATGACTGGACCCCAAAAAAAAAAAAAAAAGATTCACACTTTTTCTGCAGGTACTCTGCCGCTTCCACTGTGCTCCAAGCCCTTTGTGCTCTGCTGATTTTTTTAAATAAGTTTTTTATTGTGAAAATACCATACAGAGGGGTTATAATTACATGGGCAAGGTAATGAGTACATGTCTTATCAAGCATTGTTGTCTCCTCCTTTGTTTTTCCCCTGCCATCCCTGCCCTGCCTTCCCATCTCCACAGCTACACTCCCCTCCCCGCCCCCCCTTGCCAAAGTTGTGACGTTCGTTTTCGACATAATGACTTGTCCATCTCATTGTTGCAATGAGTCCACAATTTAAACAATTTGTTTTCTCCCTTCCCCTCCCCAAATTATACGAACATCAAATACAATGAAAACAGGAGTTTTGCTTTTTTGCCCAGATCAGATCAGCCCAGAGCGTGATCCTCCTATTTATACTTCCCACTGTAGCTGGATGATTGGCATGAACCACTGCATGTGGACTTTTTGCTGGGACTGGCTGTGTCATTGGTCCTCTTGAATTGCACCTCCTAATGAGGAGTACGATTCCAGTTGTGAGTCACTGGCACTGAGCCACAATTTGCCTTTTTTTAAGATAATAATTTGAAGATAAAAATATAGTTTATAAAAGAAAGAATAGCCGTCACATTTTTTAAAAAGCAGCTGTGTCTGGTAGTATCTGCCTGTAATTCCAGCATCCAGAAGGAAGGCTGAGGCAGAAGGATCCATCCCAAGTTTGAGGCTAGCCTCAACAACATAGTGGGACCCTGCCTCAAAATAAAAATGAGAGCAAAACCCCAAGCAGTAGCAGTGTTGATCCCAAACAGCTTCGTTTCCTTGACCAGCTGTTTCCAAAAGCTGCACTTTGGATGCCCCATGCTTACAGTCTTCGTTAGATGTTTCATAAACAAAACAACCGAATCCATTTTAAGAGGGTGGTGTGCATGGACGTTGTGTTTCACGGGACACACTGCCTCGCCCTCCCTACTCTGTTCTCTGATGCAAATTCTTCTGTTTGGTGCAGCCGTAGCCTGGTATCTGTGCCGTGTCTACTGAGAACTGCACAGCAGACCCAGCTGGGAGCCTCCTCCGAGTAAATCCCAGGAAAACATGGTGGATGCGGTGAGACAGACCAATTAAGAGCTCAAGATGCTAAAGTGCTAAAATATGGGGTGTATGGATGTCACTGTACCGATTCTCACACTAGACAGAAGCAAATGGATTTCTCTATTACCTCACACTAGAGAACAGGGAGGGGGCAGGTCCAGAGCCTTTAAATAGCTTGCCAAGAGAAGGTGGGTGCAGTATTGGTCTCAGCTCATTCATTATGAGTCGGATTCTGTTAGTTCTTCTGACTTCCTGTGGATATTTTGGGAGCTAGCCCAGATCAACATGCCATTCAGTAAGCACCAGAGGGACAGTAAGAATAAAAATCACTTTGATCCTCCAGTGATTTACTGATCACCTACTATGTGGTTGGTAAAGGCAGTGTGTTTAGTGCTCCACATCCTTAGCTCATTGACTCCCGTGCACCATTTTTCTGGGTAGCAATCGTTATTCTGGCCTTTCTAACTTTTCATTTTGATTTGCATTTCTGATTTTGAAAGATGGGGAAGAGATTAGGTTGCATAAACTCACGCATCTAGTGAAATCTAGTGAAATCTGAATTTAAGCCCAGCGCTGTCTGATTCCATGTCACGGGCTTATTTCTGCAGATCACATTATCTTATCTTCAGCAACACAGGCGCTGGCACCATGGCCCAGTCAAAGCAAGCTGTCTAAGAATATCTCCTTCACCACCCAAACCTGAACAGTTTTGTGCCTTAGAGACCTTCTCATGCCTTTTTGTGGCTGGGAAAAGACATGAAAGGCTCATTACTATATGTATATATATACATATATATGTATATACATATACACATATGTATATATATGAAAGATTAATTACTATATGTATATACATATGTATATATGCAGAAGATTAGAAAGTGCTTTGAAGTTCTTTGGGCTGACTCCCTTATTTTGCAAATATCTTCTTTTTTTTCCCAACACTGGTTTACTGAGAATCTGCTCCACGCAGTGCAAGGCTAGGATATTGGAGAAGATTGCAGAGCATTCTCAATAGATGAGCAGCTTCCAGATCATGACCAGTGTGTTGATTCTGTGGAAGGAGGTTGAGTGAGACCCAGTGAGCAGGAGCTCTGTAGCTTTGAGGGGCCCATTAGAAAATTGTATTCATCATGAGTCTCAGAGAATTATGAAACAGAAATTGTAGCTAACAACTCAGAAAGACCGGAATTAAGACAGGGCATCAGTGATTCACTTGTATAAATCTTAGCTGAGATCTGAGGATCATAGCTTGAAGCCAGCCTAGGTAAACTCTTATCTCCAATTCACCACCAAAAAGAGAAAGCCAGAATTGGATCTGTGCCTCTGGTGGTTGAGTGCTAGCCTTGAGCAAAGAAAGCTCAGAGATAGGACCCAGGCCCTGTGTTCAAGTCCCACTACCATCACGAAGAGAAAAAAAAGATTAGAATTAAATCATGGTGTGGGGAGGGAAGGACTGAATTATGTATACTGTTTAAATACAACCTCTTCCTCTATCCCAATTCCATGAAGGAAACCCAAGACTTGAGCACTTGTGCAGGCAGAATTCTAGTCCAATGATATGAGAATCCGTTCAGCTAGACTGAAGGACAAGGTAGGCAGGATAAATACACAAGCATGTTTTGGTGCACACTGCTGTGGATTGTGCTACTCTGCAGCATTGCACGTATCTTCCTTGAATGAGGAATAGCAGCGGATTGCGGGGCAGACTTTGAAAGGAACTGTGACATTTCCAGATGGCCTGAACCATTGACACTAATCTAGAGGTAATATGATTTTCTCATACATTTCTCTATTTCTGCACCAGCTCCACCACTGTTAGAAGTACATCTAGTGCTGGAGATATGGCTCCAGTGGTAGAGCATATGCTTAGCAAGTGTGAGGCCCTGAGTTCCAACCTCAGTACCTCAAAATACAAAAAAAAAAAATCCAATAGATACATATACCAAAACTCTATTGAAGTTGATGTCAGTTGAGGTTTACTTAAATTCTATGACATGAATCCATCATTTGGGTTTGTAAAAGTTTGCTAGTGTTCCTTTAGCTATCAGAATCCTTTGATACCATACATTTTCTATGGAACCATTGGGAATTGTCACCACTGACCATCAATGTGCAGGTCATCATAATATACTTTCTCTGTGACAGTATATGAGATCATGTTCTCAGAAACTCATTGATCAAAGAGTACAAGGCTGAAGTCTGAGAGTATTTATCTCCCAAATTTAGATGATAGGAAAATTTGTGGTTGCACTATTTGGACTTTTTCTATCATTGTTAGTAAACATTGTTTCCTTAGAAGCTAGATGCCAGTGGCTCATACCTGTAAGCCTAGCTACTGAGGAGGCTGAGATCCAAGGATTGTAGTTCAAAGACAGCCTTGGTAGGATAATTTATGAGACTCTTATCTCCAACTAAGCATCAATCAATCAATCAATCAATAAATCAGAAGTAGAACTATAGCTTAGGTGGTAGAGTGCTAACCTTGAGCAAGAAAATTCAAGGACAGTACTCAGGCCCTGAGCCCAAGGACTGGTATGCATGCACAAATGAACACACAAACACACACACACACAGAAACCAAATTGAACACTCCACTCAGCTATGGGTTCTTGTCCTTCAGACTTATTGAAAGTAGTTCTGAGCATAGGTTGTTGTTTTTACTACAAAGAGCTATGAAATATAGAGATGTATAGAAATGAACCTGACACCAAGCATGATCTTCAAGATATGAGGACAGAGCTAAATCAGCTAATCCCTGGTCCTTCTTAGAATTCCTAAATTATAAATCATAAGTCCTCAAAGACAATTAATATAACGTAAGGGTATATAAATACAATGGAATTTTACTCACCCATTAGAAAAAATGGTATTGTATCCTCTGCAAAGAAATGGAAAGACCTGGAAAAAATTATGTTAGGTGAACTTTATAATTGAGGGTGGGGGGGTCGGGGGGAGTGTAGTTGTGGAGGCGGGAGGAAGGGATGGTAGGGGAAAAACAAAGGAGGAGGCAACAATGCTTGCTAAGAAATGTACTCATTACTTTGCTCATGTAACTGTAATCCCTCTGTACAGTATTTTCTCAATAAAAAACTTATTTTAAAAAATTGTGTTAGGTGAAGTCAAGTCAGGCCCAGAGAGCAAAGGATTTATGTTTTCTCTTACTTATAAGAAAATGTGCTGGGTGGTATGCAAGTGTATAAAAATGTATTTACTGAAATACAGTAACTTCAAGGGAGAACTCAACTAGCATAATTCCTTAGAAAGGTGAAGTTCAACAAAATAAATACCAGGAAACGAGTACATGAAAAGAGTAGAGTGGGGGAGGCTGGGAAGGGATGTGAAGGGTAAACAAAGGAGGAGGCTGCAATGCTTGGTAAGAAATGTACGCATTATCCTGCCCATGTAATTGTAACCCCTCTGTACAGTATGTTCACAAATAAAATAAAATTAAATTAAAAAAAAGAGTAGAGTGGAGTTGAGAGGAAAGGGACAGATGAATGAAGAGGAGGAGCAGGTAGAATGCAGCCAAGATTTTAATGTATATCCTACAAAATTAAGAAAAATGAGGGAAGGGGAGGGGGTGGGTGAGACTTAAAAGGGTAACACTGATGAAGGTGCATTGTATTTATACACTACTTTGTTCAATGGAAACTCTTGTGTAACTACTTCTGGATAATAACTTTTAAAATATTAAAAACCCAAACCAACCTAAATAAGAAGGCAATATGCCTTATCAACAGTCTTATTTAAAAATTACGTGTGTTTTGAAGGCAGCAAATCAGATGATTAGATTCAATATTCTGTTTAATGCATAGAGAAAGTCACCGGGGTAGAGCAAATCAGTTTCCTCAACTCAAGTGCAGGGAATGTGGAGCCCTTTATTAAGTATAAAATTAAATTTAGATTTATGGCCACTGTTGATCCACTAGATGTAAACTGACATTATCACAGGATTAGTTTTTAATTCCTCCCTTTAGCCGCTTTATTAAACGAGCAGAAAATAAACTGGAAGAAAAAGTTCAGTGCCAGTTTCCAAATAATTTTTGCATTTTCTCCTAATTATTTTTATCGATACACATTTATTCCTTGTGTTGGCATCACACGGAGAGCACTGCGGGAATGTATATGAAAATGTTATGGTGTAGAAGAGGCACAATGGGGAAAAGGTATTTTCTAATACTGACCTTCTGTATGTAAATGGACTGAGTTATTAACATTTAAAAACAACTTTCTGTGACTGGTGATTCAAGAAGTCACAGAATTTGTTCAGGGAGAAGAGCGATGGCATATTTATTTCTTAGGGGGTTGTTTCTAGGAAAGATAAGACGCTTTGAGGCATAAATGGACAAACAGGAAGACAGAGGTGCGAGTTATCCAAGAATAGCCCTTCCCAGGGTCAATAGGCTGCTGCTCTTTTATTTTATTTTCTCCTTGTTTAGGAGATGTTTCTCACGCCTGGGTGGGACAAGGCCGTGTCCCTCTTTGGGCCAATTTAGTGAGGAGACTCAGCGTAGAGGAGACCAGCACTAAATTGGAAATGAGACCAGTGTGCGGTTGAATCTACCACTGGGTAGGAAACACAAGAACGAAAAAGAACCTGGCAGGGGATTTGATGTGCAGCTCTCTAAAATCAAAAACAAAAACTGGAGACCAAGAAGTTGCTGTCTACCTGGAGAATCCATAGCTAGGCGAGTTTCCTTTCCAGCATCTTCAGGAAGACCCAATCCTCAGCTTATACCTGGCAGAAATCCCTAGGCATCACCTTCCCTTCACAGAACTGATAGCTCTGACTGAGCTATCAATTCTCAATTCTCAGGCTTCAAATAGAAAATAGGGCCAGACATTGGTGGCTCACACCTGTAATCCTAGCTATTCAGGAGGCTGCGATCTGAGGATAACAGTTCAAAGCCAGCCCAGGCAGGAAACGCCGTGAGACTCATCTCCAATAAACCACCCAGAAAACCAGAAGTGACGTTATTGGTCAAGTGGTAGAGTGCTCACCTTGAGCTGGAGAGCTCAAGAAAGCACCCAGGCCCAGAGTTCAAGCCCCACAACCTACAAAAACAAAACAAAAAGCAGAAAATAGGGCAAAGCACTTAGGATGCTTCTCTGCCCACTTCTCAGATTTCTTGTCCAAGCTGGGCTTGCCAACCATTTTGCCAACCCCATTGCCACCATGACTGAACATCAATGCTTCAGACCTTGGCCCCCACAATGGAATAAGTATTTACAGATCCCTTTTAGGGAGTTGGACTTGAAACCATTTCCATGTCACAAACATCTTGTTTTGACTTTAGTAGCCTATTTAGCAAGTAGTGCAGTCCTCTTATAGTCCCAAGGTAGTAAGAGGTCTGTCTCCCTGAAGAGATAGAATAGGCAGAGCTTAGGGGAAGAAGAATGGAGGTTGATATTTTATCTTGGCCATCTACTACTATCACTAGTATTAAGAAAAGAGTGTGGAGTGCTAGCCTTGAGCAAAAGAGCTCAGAGACGTACCCAGGCCCAGAGTTCAAACCCTGTCTCCCCCAACCAACCTACAAAATCCAAACAGAGGTTTAGTTTTAAAAAAACGTCATCTAGGAAACAACTGACAAAGTATGGTACAGATGATTGGAGGCTCTTAGGCTCTCTTCATACCAGGAGGTTTAGTGAACAGAGGTGACACAGATAGAGTAGCTGTATCAGAAATCTCATGTCCAGGTTGAAACCAGTACTAGAGTCAGGATAAAGATAAACTCAGGCTGTATGGGTAACTTTGGGTCCAACCCAGGCCCTGATTACACTTTTGAGATTGAGTACCTTCTCCCAAACTGAAGAGTTTGGTGACTTTTCCTCTGAGTATGATGGTGTTCCTGACTAACCTTATTGGAAAATTCTCTCTCTCTCTTTCTCTCTTTTCAGTTGGTCATGGAGCTAGAACTCAGGGCCCAGGCGCTGTCCCTGAGCAATTTTGCTCAAATATAACACTACCATTTTGCCCTACAGCCCCACTTCCAATTTTTGAGTAGTTATCTGGATATAAGATTCTCACAGGGACTTTCTGCCAGAGCTGGCTTTGAACTGTGATTGTCAGATCTCAGCCTCCTGAGTAGCTTGGATTATAGGCCTGAGCCAGCTCTCAGACTGAAATCTTATACTGATTACATTATGTGGTGGGTGAGGGGTTGAGGGTGGGGAGGGAGGAGCTTCATTTAGTAGCTCAAAGGTGAGTTCTACCATCCACTCCTAAGGTCATTTTAAATGTGTGGAAACAGAATTTTTTCCATCAGTATATATAATAAGACTTAATTCAGCTCAGAGAGACCCAGTAAATCGAGCAACTGTGGAGTAATAATGTGTAAATATGACTAGGTGGTCATTCATAAGGATACTCAGAAAGTTTACTTGCTTTCTTCCAGGTTGTACTCTAACAGGTTTTGTTATGGACAGTATGTGAGAAGATAGTTAATAGTAATAGAAATTCCCTATGTAGTTACAATCTTTCTTTCCTATGGCTGCTTTAAGACGATAATGGTGAAATTAATAAAACAGAGTTATGGAAACCAGAAATTCTGAGACAACTTGTCCAGGTACCACGTTCCCTCAGAAGCTCCAGAGAGAATTCATTTCTTGCCTCTTTCAGCTTCTGAGTGGCTTTTGGTGGGGGGGGGAATTCCTTGGCTACATTATTTTAATCTCGGTTCCATCTTCTCATTACCTTGTCTTTGGTGTCTCTCTAGGCTTCTTTTGCCTCTATCTCTCTTCCCTTCATCTGTCTTCTCCTGGCTGTCTCTTCTAAAGGTATTTGTGATTAGATTTTAAGGCACTCACTCAGATTAGCTGAGGAAATTTCCTCACATCTAGCTTCTTAATCATATCTTCAAAGATCTCTTTTTTTCAAATGAGATTAATAGTCACAGATTCCAGGATGTATTTAATCAGGGTTTTCTAGGGAAACACTCCCAATAGTGTGGGACAGAGGAAAGAGACTGAGAAAGCAGCTTATAACAGATTCATACCTGCGTCCCGGTCTCTTTCACATTGTCTGAATATGGTAATCATCGGGTGAGGAGGCAAAGCAAAGTTGAAGAGGGTGGGAGACAGCAAAAGAGAGTAACGTGGCAACTAAGATACATTTCTACTTTGCAATTTGCTAAAGACCTAGAGGGAAGAGAGCAAGGGCCTAGAGAAGAACTTTGGATTCAGCAACAAAGACAGGCTAGTTTCATTTATAAAACCTTGGATGGTGAGGTGCAGCACTTCCTAGAAGAACTCAGAATGCAATGTGCTAGGCTAGGTTACAGCACCAGCAAAGAGACCCACATTCCGTGCCAATAGAATCATTCCTGAATATAATGGAGCAGGGTGATATCCAGAAGAAACTAATGTATCTTTGTTGAAGAGCAACCACAGCATTATTATTCAAGTGAAGGGATTTAGTTATACTTTATATTTGCTGTAACTAATTACAGTTGTGCTCCAGTATCTTTATGGGATTGGTTCTAAGATCACTTGTGGATACTAAAAATCTGTGTCATCCATAGGGGCTCAACTCCTTTCTATAAAATAGAGTGACATTTGCTTGTAGCTCAAGTACAACCCCCTGTATATCTTCCTTTCTAGATTGCATACACCTAATATAACGTGAGTTCTCTGTGGATACCAATAATCTGTGCTTTCCACAGGGCTCAAATCCCTTATAAAAGATTGAGTAATATAATAATATGCATGTAATTTGTATGTAACCTATTTACCAGCCCCTGAATACCTTAAATCTTCTCTAGATTACTTATACCCAATATAATGTGAGTTCTATGCAAATCTAAGTCTAAATAGTTGTTATGCTGTTTTCCTAAGGAAGGCATAAGGAACAAAATATCTGTACATGTTCATTAAAAAAAATCCTTTATTTCCCAAATATTTTTGCTTCAAATTTATGGATGTAGAACCAAAAGATAAGAATAACCAGCCTTACCAGACATTGAAACCAATAAGAAATCAGCAGACTGAAACTTTGCCTTAAAGCAAAAAAAAAAAAAAAAAACAAATTTAAGCCCTTAGCAAGGCTTATAAAATCAGAACAAGTTTTCTAATACATCTATTTCCTCATCCCCAAACCTCTGTCTTCCTTCTAGAGGCAATCATTTTCTTATCCTGCTTTTATAATTTGTTTTAGGTAGGATTTAGAGTATCAGCGTGTCCCTTCTCTGGGCTTGGACTATAGAAAAAGTAAGCTTGGATGCAAAATTGCCTCTAAGTTTACTTCCAGTATGTCAGGAAAGTCAAACATACCGGGGAGGAAAGGAAGAAACCAGCCATTCCTAAAGAAAATTTTAAAAACTTCAGTGAGAGGCTGGGAATGTGGCTTACTGGTAGAGCGCTTGCCTCACATGCATGAAGCCCTGGGTTCAATTCCTCAGTACCACATACACAGAAAAAGCCAGAAGTGGTGATGTGGCTCAAATGGTAGATAGAGTGCCTAGCCTTGAGCAAAAAGGAAGCTCAGAGTCAAGGCCCAGGCTCTAAGTTCAAGCCCCAGGACTGACAAAAAACCAATTCAGCGAAGTTATGGATTGTGAGCCTGTGTTGTCTTCTCAGCCAGTTGGAATTTTAGAAGCTTTCCCTTCATGTCATTAAAAAAAAACAACACACAGCAACATGAAAATATACACCAGCCCACAAGACCAGTGCTAGGAGAAATTATTGTGTCTGATTGAAATCACAGAGAAGGTTTAATGAAGTCTGTATTCCTATGAGATATTTGCTTCTCTGGTCTAAAACTTGTTTATTCAGCTTTTAAGAGGCTTTGAGACTTGGAGTCAGAATCTCTCTTAGCTCAAGAAGAAATCAGTATTGAATGCAGCACTTGGTCACCCAAATAAAATCCTCTTCCATTAATGGGCTTGGAGCTTCTAATTTGAAATGAATCAAGGACACACATTTGAATTAGAATCACCATCGACTGCCACAGAGTAAGAGAAGTCAAAACATATTGATTGTGAAATTCTAGGTAAGTTATATCCTGGAAATAAAAGAAACTATATACACTCAGTGGGGTGACACATGTCTATAACCATGCTACAGTCAGAAGACAGAAGCAGAAAGATCTCAAGTTCAAGGCTAGCCTAGGGTAGATCAGAAACCATCTCAAATGTCTGTAGTGAGCAAATATTTGGTGCTAGGATGACCAAAATTTGGGAAGTTTCCCACTAAAATATAATAAAGGAGTCCTTATAAAAAGTAATCTTATTCACAGCTATGCTCAACAGAGGACACTTTTGTACCCTGGGGACACTCCGTGGTGGTGGCACCTGGACATGCATTAGTTGCCACGACTGTTTTTGGCAGCTCGTGAGTTTGGCACTATGCTTACTATTATCTAATGGAAGAACTCAGGGACGTCGCTCAATATACCAGACAGCCTCCATATGAAGGAGTTGTCCAGCCCATAGTGTCAATAATGAACAATGCTGTTTCCTAACTAAATTGACCATAGATAAGCTGGCCTGCCCTCCTCCTCAGGACTAAAGGCATGGCCTCTCTCCGATCATGCTTATAACTTCTATTATCAGTGGCAATTCTTGTTAGCTGATTCATCCACTGGCTGCACTTTCCTGCTTGCTTTAGGCAAATAATTGGCTTATAAAGTTGCTTCCATCTTAATGTTAAATTCAGAGGGTGTCCCAGTGGTAACCTGCAGACTTGTTCCATTGCTGCTGACAGCAACTGACCAGGTCAAGTACTTATTCTTATACCTTTTATAATTTGGCTTATTATTTAATTCAACATACCAGTTTATGAGTAAATGTGTCATGATCAGTATCCCCTTCACCTCTTCCATCATTCTTCTGCTCCATGGGAAACTAACCATCCCCTCAAAGTTCCCTGGTTCAATTTTCACATACGTATGTTGGGTATTAGGACTATACCCAGCCATTTTTAACTGTGTTAGACCGGATCTGATCAATGGAATGCAAACTTTTAAATTTTAGTTTTTCAGGTTGTTTCATTTGAGGAGCAGGGAAGGGCTGAGGCTTGAACTCAGGGCCTGGGTGCTGTCCCTAAGCTTTTTTGGCTCAAGACTAGCACTGTATCACTTTGAGATACAGCTCCATTTCCAGTTTTTATGTGGCTAATTGGAGATTAGACTTTCATAAACTTTCCTGCCCAGGCTGGCTTTGAACTGTGATCCTCAGGTCCCAGCCTCCTGAGTAACTAGGATTATAGGCATGAGCCACCAGTGCCTGGCAGTAACTGATTTTTTAAAATATCATTTCATACAGTGGTTCTTCTTATTTCTACACCATTTAGAATTCCTACTAGAAGTAGATTACATGTTTTCTCTTTTAGAAATTTGAATCGAGGTCATTCCAAAACTGGGTTGTTTACATATAAATTCAAATTTCTAGCTTCTCTTGGAGGGAAAGAAGATCTTGCTTTGCTCTCCGTATCAGTTAGTGAAGGTTTAGCAACCAATACCAACATGGCAGTTTTACCCAGTCCCAGCAAACTGTGTTGCTTCCTGAAAAAAATGAAGAATTGGTTGGCAGTTCATCTTTGTGCTAGTCTTTTTCTTACTGCAAAGGTAAGATGAAGTGGACACATGTCCTTACAGAAAGTAGGAAAATGAAAAAAGATGGAAAGCTACACGTCCTCACAGACAATGAGGAACACCTTCCTGTCCTCATGTGTCTCACCCAATTGCTCCAACGTACCTGTAAGTATTTGAGTTGGCCATCCTCCATTTCACATACTGTGTAGTATGTGCAAAGAGACAAAACAGATAGGAAGTTGACAGGTAGGCAGTCAAATTCAGAGAGTCCCAGGGCAGGTGCAAGGGTGTGGGAGTTTATGGTAAGAGATTGATCATGCAATGGCAGAGGCTGAGAAGTCGCAAGATCTGCCATCTTCAAACCTGTGTCATAGTTCCAGTCTGTGTCCAAAGGCTTAAGAACCGGGGAAGGTCTGAGTCTCACACTGGTAAGCAGAATATTGACAGCTGGAAAAGATGTTTCGGCTCTAGCAGTCAAGCAGAGAGCAGAAGGAATCTCCTTTCCTCTTATTTTGCTGTTTTGTTGTTGTTGTTATTGTTTTTGATCTCTGATAGGTTCATCAAGATCTTTGGGAAGGGCCTACTGCTTTTTTTTTCAGTCTGATGATTCAAAATGCTAATGCCTTGTAGAAACCTCTTTAGAAATACACCTAGAAAAGCTGGGTGCTAGTGGCTCACACCTGTAATCCTACTTAGGCAACCGAGATCTGAGGATAATGGTTCAAAGTCAGCCCAGGTGGGGAAGTTTTTAAGAAACTTACCTCCAATTAACCAAAGTAGGAAGTAGCGCTGTGGCTTAAGTGGTAGAGCCTTAAGGTACTTAAGGTAGCCTTGATTAAGCACAAACGCTCAAGGACAGTGGGAGGGCCCTGAGTTCAAGCCCCAGGAGCAACACAATAAATAAATATACCTAGAAACAATGTCAAAACAGTTACCTAGAACATCTCATGACCCAGTCAGCTTGACACACAAAATTATCACAATGCTGCTGTGGGGAAAAGAAAGCACAAATCAGTAAATAAATTAATGCAGAATGAACATGTATTTACTCTATTTTTGTTTTGTCAGTTGTGAGGCTTGAACTGGGGACTTGGGCCCTGTCCCTGAGCTTTTTCACTCAGGGTTAGCACTTTATCACTTTGAGCCACAGAGCCACTTCCAGTTTTCAGGTGGTTAACTGGAGTTAAGAGTCTTATGGGCTTTCCTGCCTGGGCTGGCTTAAAACCATGATCCTTAGATCTCAGCCTCCTGAGTAGTGAGGATTATAGGTATGAGCCACTGGTGCTCAGCTTCCATATTAACTTTTCATGAAGTAAAATAGTATGGTATTAAACTCATTTGAAAATATACAACACAGATCTTAGAACCTGGAGTTTTAGAACTGGGCTAATGTGAGTCCACTCATATATGTGTGCATGTGTGTACATATACATACATGTGTACACTATTTGGGAACTGCTAGAAATTTACATGAAAATGAGACATGCAGCACAAGCATCACTCTTGATTTTAATGCTTAAAACTTAGTCTGAACTCTAGTCACACACCGTGAGATCACAGGAGGATCCTTCGGGGAGGAACACAAAGGCTCAATGCCGCTCTGCCTCTGAGCATGTAAAATAATAGATATTGATATGAACTCCAAGAAAGGGAAACAAGAGCTTTTTTTCTTTTAGTCTTATTTGTTTGTTTATCTGTCTTAGGGGTGTGGGAAAAAGGGGGCACAGAAATGGAGAGACAAAGGGTGAACAAATACAGCAGTTGTGCTCACTAGATACTATGTTGAAGGTGAACTATAGGATTTGTGGGTATAGATGGATGGGAAAAAACTAGGAGAGAGAGAGAAGGAAGGGGTGGCATTACCCAGAAAAAAGTGTACTCATTACCTAACTTATGAAACAGAACCCCTCTGTACATCACCGTTATAATAACAATTTAAAAAAAATATTCTGGAGGGCTGGCATATAGCTCAATGATGGAGTACTTAGCATGTTCAAGGCCGTGGTCTCAATCCCCTACACACACACACACACACACACACACACACACACACACATTTCAAGTTCCTTTGCTCCTCCTTTTTTGTGCTAACTATGTACATCGGGAGAATTGTGATGCCTCACTGAGCTGTTGTAAGCTTAGATAGAAACACTTGCCTGTGCTCTCATGAGTCTAATGCCTTTTTGCTCTTACACTAGGGGATGTGTGAAATAGATGATAACGGGTCCTAATTCCCTAATGAATGTTTATTTAACATTCTACCTTGAGGGGCTACACTGAGGATCTCAAGGGTCAAAGCTCTAATCAAGGTTGCAGTGGAATCATTTTAAATGCAGCCCATAATCACCAGGACAACAGCCATCCCCGGTAAGTTAAAAGCTCTTTGGCAGGTTTATAGTTGACCTTCAGCTATTAACCTCAAAGAAAGGTAATGAAACTTGTGCTCAAGAGAGATGATATTATCTACTTCAGGATAAATCTAGTTAATGAATAAGTAATAAGCAAAATTTTTAAAGGAAAATGAAACTCCTGGGAAGTCTTAGGAAAAAAATTAAACATCTCAATTCAGGGATGTGTTTATCATAAAACCATGAAAATGATAATCAGCTCACAATTTCTGAACCAGGATGTACTAAATAATTCACTAGGAAGAAAAGAAGCACCTACCATAGAAATCTTCAATGACTGATGTGGATTGAAAATTGATTTCTAGAATCTTCTTTGTACTAGGAACATTAAAGCATCCTTGTCACAGTATTAAACTGGAATGAACACACTCTGAAGGGGGCGGGGCGCGGAAGAGCATATTTACGCCTTGTTTAAGCTTGAAGGGTTCTCATCCCCACTCCCAACCCCCAGGTAGGAAATATGGAACACCTCTAGATCCAAGACCCAGTCAACACCTGGCCTTCACATCTCCTTTTTAAACAAATTTACTCTGCTTCTTTTCAGGATCTAAAGCCTTAGAGGTTAAGGGCCGAGCTTCAACTTCTAATCAACACCAACAGCTTGTGGTGGATTTTAATGTCTACAGTTAAGGTATACAATAAGTGTACATAACTTACTTTGGCCCCCATTTCTGCATTTATCAAAGGGGATTACTCATCATAGGCTTAAATAAGATGAGATGAAATCTTCCACGCCCTTAGTTCTACACTGCTGTGGAGTAGACAGGTCAGAAATGGTAAGTATGGTGTGGTTCCCGTCAGCTTCTCTCTGTTCTCTGGCACTGACCTGTCTCTGGCTTTCCTGTATGCTAGCTCTTCCTCCAGGGACAAGGGACCAGTCTTGTCATCTTTGTTATAACCACAGTAGGGTTAAGGCTTAGGGGACCATAAATAGGAGATGATGAGAGGCAAAGACAGGGATGGGGTGAAATGAGGAGAGAGGAATGGGAGTGAAGGAAAGAGGAGGTATGTGGAAGATAAGAACAGTAACACATCCATAGATGGCTGCCTGGAGGAAGTGGAACAAGCAAGGACCAGTGGTGTGGGAGGGCTTTGGAAGCAGACCCGAGGTGTGTGTGCCTGGGATGGTCCCCTCCAGCCCTGCTGCCACCTGCCCCTGAGTGGCCCTTGAACTCACCAATGGCATCTCAGCTACAATAAAGCTGCTCTGTGGAACCCTGTCTCAGTACGGTCATCAGAGAATGCACACTAGGTGATCTGTGTGACAGAATGGATAATAGACTCTCTGATGAGATTGCCACTTCACACCCTTGCTTTTATTGTGCGTGTGTGTGTTTGAATGTGCATGCATGTGCTCATGCGCGCGCGCACACACACACACACACACACACACACACACACACACACACACCATTCTGATGGAATCTCAGAATAGATTAGAAGTAGGACCATTGGAATTTTATTATTAGAGGGGATGGGGGGAAGGGAGGCTCATCAATTCTGATGTGTGGACTTCCCCCACCCCCCAACACCCTATAGCCAGCCTCAGCCTCATGGAAATAATCCTCACTGGGAAGCTTGCTTATGATTCTGGATCTTTCTTCACCTCCAGTCTGTAACTGCTGTGCCTGTTATCTCTAAAGAATAGATTTGGGGGATTACTTGTCTATTTTCAGCCATCTTGTTAGAATTCAATTATCCTCTTCCAGGGGTGTCTCTGCTTGAGATTTCCATTACTGAATGTCTAAGGCAGCTGGAGAGGTCTTGTGAAGGAAGGGCTGAGGTTGAGGATGGTTGAGAACAACAGATATCACACCTGGATTCTCTTTCCTAGAGTTTTGTGGCTATAGTATAACAGACTACTTGAGACTGGATGACTTCCGAAAAGAGGCTTAGGTAGGTCCTGGTTCTGGGGGCAGAAAAGTCCATATGTCTGTAGCTGGTAAGGGCCTCAAGCTCCATTGTAACATGGCAGGTGGCTTCCTATGAGAAGAGTATTTGGAAGGATGAGCAGGTATCTGCAGAAGAGAAAGGGCACATCAAGATGCCCTGTGTTCTAGCAATCAGTTCCCATGGTAACAAGTTCATTCCCTCTACAACTAGTCTCCCAAGAAGGACCAATGTTTACTTCAACCATACTGCATTAGTAACCAAATTCAATATGACTCTGATGTAGAGCTCAAGACTGATCTTACAGGCTGCCTCCACAGTGGGTTATACCTAAAGACTTAGGAAGGGGCCTTGTTCTAAAATTCTCCCAGTTTTGCCTCTGCCTTGTGAAGGATCATGAATGTAGGTTAGACTTCTCAATGCAAATACCTAGAGATGTTGTACAACAGAATGCATTTAACAATATCAGTTCATGCTTACAAATAGTTAAGATGAAGTCAAGTGCCAATGGCTCACATCTGTAATCCTTAGCTACTAAGGAGGCTTGAGATTAGAGGATCATGGCTTGAAGCCAGCCCAGGCAAGAAAGCCAGTGAGACTCATATCTCCAATTAACTACCAAAAACCCATCAATGGTGCTGTGGCTTAAGTGGTGGAGCACTAGCCTTGAGGAAAAGAGCTCAGGGACAGTGCACAGGACTTGAGTTCAAGCTTCAGGACTAGCATGTATGCATGGACACACACACACACAGTTAAAATGAGATGTATGTGCTAGTAACATGTCTGTACTTGAGTTCAAGACCAGCATTGTTTACATAATTAATACCTTGTCTCAGAAAAGTGTAAGAAAACAAATTGTTTAGATGTTATATTTTATGGTATGTGTATTGTGCCATGATCGTTTAATGTTTTTGTTTTATTCAGTGTGTGTGGGGGGGGGGAGTATCTCCTGGATGGCTTTGAAAGTTTGTAGGTTTCAGGCTCAAAATCCTAGCAAAGGTTATAGCAGATCCCTTTCAACTTTGAACACTATAATTCACCTGGATAGATCAGAGAGAAACAGTGGGGTTATTTGCAGTGGAAAGGAGACCTAACCTGCAGGCCCTGTGCGCTACCAACCTGCCCCATGGCTGTCAGCCTCTGCTTTTCATCAGCCATAAAATTTACCCAGAGACATTTTTATCATGTCCCGCTGGAACAGATCAAATATATATATACATATATCAGGTGGATTTATTTTCATACATTTTCAATGAGTTGACAATCTCTTCTTCTCAACTGAAATATGGCTTGGGTGATTTCCTCTCATTTGCAACACAGCCCACTTGGAGCCTCAGAATGGTAAATGGTCGATCCACAGGTTGGTAAATAAGCAAACAGCCATCAGCTGTGCCATGTTTGCTGTCATTAACATGAATCAGATTTACGTGATGCATCGTATATCTTAGAGCAGAGAGAGAGAGAGAAAGAAAGAGAGAGAAAGAGAGGGAGGGAGGGAGGGAGGGGGAGAGGAGCTTGTCTGGAATGCAGAAACTAGAATCCATCTGGAGTAGACCCAGCTTCTATAGATAAGTATTTTGGCTGTTAGGTTGTGGATCCAGAAACGGGTATCCCTTACTTTCATTTAAATGTTATGATATAGATATTTAGTCCCCGTGGGTGGCAGAGGTGGAGAAGAAGGAGGAAGTTAGTTTTGCTGTCATCTGTGGTCACAGCTAAGATCCTCTTGGAGTAGCTGTTCTACAAATGTCCACGGTAGGTTTTGTGGACTGTAGATGGGACAGTTCTCAATGAATTTGTACATTTCGAAAGGAACATCTAACTGTGACATCTTCACCAGAACATGTGGTTATTTCCTTATTCATCAGACTGCTATCAAGCCCCCAAAGTACCCTGAGTATGGTTCTCGGATACTTTTGCTTCAAAACTTAAAAGTTTTGCTCCAGATAAGGGGCTGCCTAGTACACAGAGACTAGATTCTAAAGCCAGCATAGAAAGAAAGAAGCAGCTCGCTCAGCTTTCTTTTTGAAGTCCCCAAGGAAGATTTGGGACCTGTCCCAGAGCAAGATGTCTTTCCCAGAAAGCCCAGGACTGTGAGTTGTTGCAGATCGCCGTTCTTAGGTTGAGCACCACTTTAGAGTGAACTTGGTTCTGGTTTTTCCATTTGTGTAGGAAGAGGAAAATGAAATTGAATTAGGTGACTTAGAGTGCTATGCCTTCTCTCGTCTAAACCATGTGCTCACTTCAGCAGTGAAGGCGAATGAGGGGTCATTTCAGTAAACTGTGGGACTGTGCTTAAAGCACTGTTTAAGCATATATGGTTACATTATGACATACACTAACATCAAATATCCAACTAGGAATCTGGCAGATTAATCTCAATTTGGGGCTTGTTTTCATTGAACGGCACAAAAATATGTTTCTGTATCTAAATTTAAAATAATTACTGATGTTTCTCATTTGTCAGCAGCTAGTTGTATTTCTAAGAGTTAAATTTACCTTTCTGTTTTATTCCATATAGATAAATATACTTCATTGTCATAAGAGAAGTCATTTAAGATATGGGAGTTTGGAACACAATTGGAATATGAACTAAAGGATGGTGATATTTAAATAGGTAGATACTGAGAGGAAGATACTGCCAGCAGAAGAAAAGCTCAGAAAACATTTGCAGATGACCAGGCATGTCAAATAAGACCTCAGAGCCAATCCTTTGGAAATGGTAGAAAATATTTGGAGCCAATCATCTCAAGACTATACTTTGGTTTTAGATTGTTTTGAAATAAATGTAGGAGTCAGAATAAGCTTTTCAGTTGAGAGTAACTGATTAAAAGTAATAACATCCAATGTTGAAAGTATTACCACTGGAAAGTCAGATTTGGAGAGGAACTATGTGGGCAAGAGTGCAATCTGAAGCAGTAAAAACGAAGGAGGGAAGGGCAAGGAGGGGGAAGGGTGACTGTGCAGACTGAATTTATGATTTGAGCAGCTAGCTTTGGGAAGGAACAGGGCGACAGTGAAGAATGACAGATGATTTAGTCCCCTGAGTTTTTATGTCCACAACAAGATGGTTATGTCCTTGGATAACAGACTCTTTGTCTTTTTTGCTTTCTCACCTACAGGGTCAACAGGGTCCTCTGATCAAAGTAGACGCAGAAGAAACACTTAAGTAGAACCTTATCATGCCCCCTTCCCATTTCAGTTGCCTGCACCCAGAAATCCTGCTGACGAGATGAAATAATCAGAACTTTCTTCCTGCAGGGTCATATATCTTGGCTATGTCTCTCAGATTAAGACAAAGAAATGGAGCAGGACATTGGCAGAGGACTAGAAAATTGGTTTTCAGTAGGAGTGGCAGCTAGAAGAACCTCTATGCTTTCTGTGTTTTGTTTGATCATTGCTGTTTTGGGGTTTTTTTAGTGATTTGAAAGAACGAATAGCTTAGAAACCATATAGCAATCTAACATCTCCTCTATTATAAGACTCCACTGATGTGCCTAGATTTTCAACATTGCTTATGGAGTTCCAGGGTCAGAGGATCACTGCACTAACATCCTTGGGTTATTCTAATTGCTGAAAAGTTTCAGAACTATTAGCTCTCTCCCATGTATTTGCTGTGCTACTCTGCATTACCTTTTTACACAAATATACCAGTCTGCCCTCTACCATCTTTCTTATGGCTAGAGCCCTTTGACAGCTCAGGTAAATAGGGAGAAAATAATTGGAAGTTACTTTGCTAATAAAGGTCACTGCTATGCAATCAAAACCAAGCCAAGTGGAGAGAGGGAATGCTAGAATGAAAGAAAGAAAGAAAGAAAGAAAGAAAGAAAGAAAGAAAGAAAGAAAGAAAGAAAGAAAGAAAGAAAGGAAGGAAAGAAGGAAAAGAAAGAAAGAGAGAGAGAGAAAAATGGAGGGAGGGAGAGAGAGGAAGGGAGGAAGGAAGGAAGGAAGAAAGAAAGAAAGGGAGGGAGGGAGGGAGGGAGGAAGGGAGGGAGGGAAGAGAAGGAAATGTTCTGCTTTGAGTAGACTGTACTTTGGTACTTTTAGATTTAGATGTTACTAATTAAATGAGCTTTTTATGATTTAACAGTCCACATTTTGCTTATCATTGGATTTGTTTGGGAGTAGAATAGGGAACAGAATACTGAAAATAACAGAGATATGTGAAGAATCACAAAAAAACCCCACATTTTATAGCTCTTCCTCAATTCAGGAAAAAACATTTTTCCTGGAGCTATACCATTAGCCTTTAGCATACAGTAAGGAAAAAAGGAGGAAAGAGTGGAAAACTTTAGACAAATCTAAGTTCTATTATCAGACATTAGAATTAAAAGTATCACATAGCTGGGTGCTGGTGGCTCATGCTTGTAATCCTCACTATTCAGGAGGCTGAGATTTGAGGATCACAGTTCAAAGACAGCCTGGGCAGGAAAGTCCATGGGACTGTTATCTCCAATAAACCACCACAAAACAGAAAGTGTAGCTGTGTGTCAAAATGAGAAAACCACCTTTATCTACATCGTAGCCAACAGTCAGCCTCCTTTAAACCTTTCCTTTTTTTTTTTTTTTTGGACTCTCATATTCTTAATTCTTCCAAACAACCAGCCCCGGGGGACACAAACATGCCATGCCATGACATACAGAGTCCATACTTTATTGATTGTCAGTTTCTAGAACCCCCACACCAACATCAGCCTTCTCTGACTTACTGCCATCCTTGTGAAAAGATGGCACTTGATATCAGACTTAGTAGTCTACATCTGGACTGCCAAGTGTAGATGCTTCCCATTTTAAGCTTTAGTTTCAATATTAGTCTCTAATTTTAAAGTGTGTGTGTGTGTGTGTGTGTGTGTGTGTGTGTGTGTGTGTGTGCCAGAACTAGGGCTTGAACTCAGGCCTAAGTGCTGTCTCTTAGCTTTTTTACTCAAGGCTCACACTCTCACTTGAGCCATAGCTCCACTTCTGGAATTTTGCTGGCTAATTAGAGATAAAGACTCTCATAGCCTTGCCTACCTGGGCTGACTTCAAACAGCGATCCTCATATCTCAGCCTCCAGAGTAGCTAGAATTACAACCATGAGTTGTGGGCACCTGCTTACACTATTAAAAAACTTTGAGCCTGCGTTGTGTGATGAGCATATGATTAATTGTAGTTTTCTGTTCTAGATACACATTATATGTTTGTGCAACTTAATTCTTTGAACTTGTCAGAGACTATAGATATATTCTAATATCAAATGGCCCGGATTCCTGGTGTATGGTTTATTACTCTCAAAACCCTTCTCAAAAGAATTGGGCAGGTAGCTTAGCGGTAGAAGGCCACACATACTCACATTCCTTTCTAGATGCAAGCTCCAAGTCTCTAAGCAGGCAGTAATTCCTCTAGGCCAGACTACAATAAAATAATGGAAACTACTTGCTGTCACCATTGGTGTTTTAGAAAAGATAACAAAGGGATGTTGAAACTCAGCACTGAAAAGAGCACCTAAACATTCTCTGTTTGTGGGGGATAAAAAAATGCAGCCGCGCATGAAGCATTTGAATGTTGCCATTCAGACTGTTTTAGAGATAGAAATAAAATTCACCCTCAGAGCACTTAGTGCCTATGTTTAGTACCTGGTACAATCGGCTTGCAAGCTGACTGCTCTAGGTCTGCTTACAGATGTGATGTTGTATGGAAGAAAACAGCACGTCCAGGAGCTCTTTCAAAAGAATTTACTTTTCCCCAAGGATCTATATTTTTCAGGGCTCCCAAACTTACCCCTAAGGTACTATAAAAGATTAAGCTTGCCTCGTTCACAGGAAGTAGATTTTTTTTAGCCCTGATTTATTTCAAATTGGTAGAATAAAGCATTCCGATTGGACCCGTGAGTATAAGGAAAACAAAGAAGAGAGAAATCATGACACAGGAAATATTTTCCCCTGGAAAATGTTTTTATTTTTTTCCTCCTCCCATCAAGATGCATTTCAACAATATGCAAATGTGGTGGTGCCATTGTATGGTAATTATATTGCCTTACTGTTTCCACAAAGCTCTGCTCTTGCCAGACTTCAATATTTGAGTCACATAATGGTCACTTTGGAAGGGGTGAGCACCATTACATCTGGAGAAGGAAGACCTAGGAAAATCGAATTCAGAAAATGCAAAGAGGATGCATTTTCCATTGCTAATTTGTTGGCAGGAGAGAAAAATAGAATATTATCCACGAGGGATGGGAGAGGGAGTGAGGAATGGATAAAATGCAATGAATTAATTAGAAACATTCTAAAATAGAAGTCCCTCAAAATCTGAACCTATACCTACAACCCTTCACAGGCAGACCCTCAGACTGGATAGATCTCAGCTAAGCTGGGACCCATTAACTGTATGCAGCAGACAAAAGCTCTGCACCAAGTTAATAGATGCATCTTTTAGAAAATGTTCTTTCAAAGATGGGTGCTGGTGGCTCATGCCTGTCATCCTAGCTACTCAGGAAGCTGAGATCTGAAAATCATGGTTCAAAGCTAGCCCAGGCAGAGCAGTCAATGAGACCCTTATCTCCAATTAACCAGCAAAAAGCCAGGAGGGGAGCTTTGGCTCAAGTGGAGCTGTGGTTCCAGCCTTGTGGGAAAAAGCTAAGGCACAGCATGAGGCTTTGAGTTCAAGCCCCAGTACTGAAGCAATCAAAACAATATTTTTAAATAATCATCTTTACAATGGACATGCCATTTAACCAAGCAATTTATGAATACAGTGCATCTTAATTGGTGTCACCCCTCAACATTCTCACCCCCCTCTACCCATCCCTTCCCTTATTTTTCTTAATTTTGGGGTATATACAATGAAATCTAGACTGCAGTTTCCCTCACTTTTTTCTTTGGTCAAGTACATTTGCAAAGTACACTCGATTATACAAAGCCCAGGTTTCGTTTTTATAGGACCTTTCCTATATTTGCTTTCAAAGATTCACAAAAAAACCCAGCATTCTCAAACTGCCTGAAAACGGAACCCTGGTTCTATGGCAAGTCTTTGCAGAGTTGAGTCTTCTAAGATACTCCCCGGAGACTTGAGCTGTACCAATCTCTAATGTCATAGCCATGATAAGACCGCAGCCCGGGAAATTAAAGAGACTCTTCTGAGGTCAGCTAGCTAGCTCGAGGTGGAACTAGAAATAAAAGTCCAGGTCCACTGATGGTTGATTCTTCCCTCTGCTCTCCCTTGCGCTCTCATATCAGTTCACTTGACCTTTTTATAGAGTCCATTGTTTAGAAGATTCTGAGTTTGGTGATTTAAAACACACCTCTCGTCTTCCAGGTACAGAGGGTCCTCATCAGTTTTAACTCTCTCTCTCTCTCTTTTTTTTTTTTTTTGGTCTTAAAGAATGGAGCACTCAACAGACGACATAGTTTGAATTTTGAAATCCGACCATTTCCCAACCTAGCTGTATGTACTACATACTCTATGGAGAAAATGGGCAAGGATGGAGAGCCCTGAACTTCAGTCAGCCACGTACTCAAAGGAATCTACCAGCAATCTCCGTGTATTGTGTTATCAATAAGATGCTTTGGTAAGTTTGGTAGTTAGGGCTTATTTTTTTTGTTTGGTTATTGTTTTGTGGTACTTGTGTTTGAACTTAGTGCTTTGTGCTTACAAGGCAGATGCTCTACCACTGAGCCATCCCTCTAGTCCTTCTGAGCAGTGGTTATTTTGAGATAAGAGTCTCATTTTACGTTAGGCTGAATGGCTGGACAGCAATCCTCCTATTGTATGCTTCCTCCTATGGGGTGGGGGTACAGCAGGTGTGCAGCATGAGGCCCAATTCCTTCTGTTGAGATGGACCTTAAAATTTGGCTGGCTGACAGGGAACCACAGTCGTCTCAGTCACAGCCTCTTGTGTAACTAGGATGACAGGCAGAGTTTTACCCAACCTAGTCTTTCGTTGGAAAGAAGCTAGAGATAAGCAACAAAGCAACTCTTCCTTCCAACCCTTCCCACCTTCTTCCCACTCCCTGCCTGCCCAAGGCTGTGGCCTTCTTCCCCTTACCCCCTTCTCTCCTTTGGTTGCCACCATCATCTGTGTTCATTGATTCTTTCTTTCCCCTTATAAAGGTGCTTGAGACTAGGTTAATTCCCACTATGAGATACTTAATTTAATCACATCTGCAAAATCTCTCTTTATCTGTAAAACACACACATACACGTGTGTGTGTGTGTGTGTGTGCGCACACATGCACACAGGGCCAGCTGAAGATTTTGAGGTTGGAGCCACTGTTCTTAGGCAAAGCCATTCTCAGGTAACAAGAATGTGAATAGTGAAGGCCCAACAGGTTTTCTCAGGTCAGAGATTCTCAAGGAGCTATGGTCCTAGAAGAGAGATCAGTACCATCTAGGAAGTGGGTAGAATTCTGATCACCTTGAGCCTGCTGTATGGGGCACACTAGGGGAATGTGCCTGATAATCCATGTGTTGGTAGACTTCAGGACCCAGCTCCTGTGGGGCGCAAGCATGAGAAGAAGCCGTTCAGGAAGGTGGAGGAGCAAGGACAGATCCTCTTCTGTGCGTTCAGCAACAGCGGGGCCTCCACTTATTCATTGTCAACGAGAAATGTCACTAAGAGGCCTCTATGTCCTTTGAAGGTGAAATTATCATTTTTTCATATCACTCTGCATGTCCCTTGTTTATTCCCTTTCTTGTTCCAAAGACGATTCAAAACATGACTTGTGAAAGTCAGCATGTCACCTACACGGGTGTTGTGTTATTCCTGCTTTTCTGGCTCCTGCACAGCTTTTACAGGAGTGACAGGATTTGGGAAGAGAGGGGAATATGAGGCTGAGCCCTACTCTTCGCCTCCCTCCCGCCCTCCCTTCCCCATTCTGCCCCTTACCATTCCCCCTTTGTGTCAGAGCAGCCCTGCACATAACGAGTTAGGAATCAACAAGAATTGGCAAAGGTGGTATGAAGCAAAGAACTGCTGAGGTACAACATTATAAAATGTTACAACCAGAAGAGGTCTCCCAGAGACGGGTTCCAAGACCTTCATTTTACCAAGGACTCAGAGGTTCAAGGAGGTCACCTCCAAGGTCACACAGTAAATGTATGAAAGTCAGGGACTCATGGCCCAGATTCCAGGCTGTATGCTGGTCAGGTAGGCTCCAGCATGCCAAAATAGAGCTGTTTTTCAGCTCAGATCAAGAAACCAGATAGAAAGCAGGCAAATCTACCTGGCTCTCCTTTTATTGTGGGTTGCACAGAGTGGGGAGAATTAGTTAGCAAGATGAGATGGTGAGTTCCTTACTCTAATGCCAGGGCCCAATGAAACAAGTTTGCAAGCTAGATCCAGGAAGAACAGCCATGAGAAAACTCTGTAGCCCAATAGGAAGGAAAGTCTTTTGAACGCTAAGGGAAGAATTTTGGAAAATAATGATCAACCGTGCTGAGTGAGGTTTCCACGTCCAGGTGATGGCGGAGGGGTGGGTGCGGAATCTGGCAAAGCTGCACATGCAAAGGGAAAGCCACGTGGAAGGACTGAAAGCACAATGTGAACATTCTCATACCCGCGTCTAAAGCCAGCCCAAGGAGCTCCTGGGATTCACCCACAGAAATGGAGATACACTAGAAAACGTTTCGCAGTGGCAAAGGGAACCAACCACTGTGACTACCCAGAGGAAGCGCAGAGATTTTGTTTTCTTCAACCCAAAGGATGGAAATGAGGATGGTTTGAACAGCAAAGCGTAGAGAGATGTAGGTGAGGGCCACGAGGAAGGAGGGGAAAAAAGGGAGAAGACCGTCACTATGTTCTGACACACTCAATCGTATGCACTCAACAATGTACATACTTCTTGTTGTTTGACTTAAAGAAAACATTTACTTTAGTCTTGGTGGGAGGGTGGTGGGAAATATATTTTTGGAATGGAAAATTTAAATCATTGGCACCATAATGTAGATTAAGACTTTGTAGAAGAGGCCACACACCCAGTAACATTAGCTTTCATAGACAAGCAGGTGGATCATTTTTCTATTTGGGAAAATTCCAGTTGAACATTTCTAAATGCCTTTCTTTTCTCATATGCTTTCATTTTCCTAATTAAGTAGAAAGGGAGACAGAAACAGAGGAGGGGGGAAAGTGGGAGAGAAGAAAGGGATAGAGAGGGATAAGAAGAAGAGGGAAGAAGAAAGGAGAGAGGATATGAAGAGGAGAGAGGAGAAGAGAGGAAAGGAGAAAAGAGAAGAGAGGAGAGGAGAGAGGGAATGTGAAGGGAGAGGAGAGAGAAGGGAAAGGAGAGGAAAGAAGATAAGAGAGAGGGAAGGGGAGAGGGGAGAAAGAAAGGAGGTTGAGGAGAGACAAGAAGAGAGGAGAGAAGAAAGAGGGGAAGGAGAGAAGAAGAGAAGAGAGAAAAGAGGAGATGAGAGGAGAAGAGAGGGAATATGAAAGGAGGGGAGGGAGTAGGGGAGAGAAAGGAGGAGATGGGAAAGCAGGGGATGGGGAAAGGGGAAAGCAATTCTGATTACCTCTTGGTTCCCAGACACTCTCTGTACATATCAACTGCGCCATCTTGTGGCTAATAGGTCTTTGTACACCTGGCTCAAATCTCACTTTTGAAAAGTACCAAGGTCACGATTTCTCATCATCTTTGATGATCAGAACAGGATTTCTGAGGTTGCAAAGTACGAATGAAGTACATCCTTGTGAAAATATTCATGATAAAAGGAAGGAAGGGCAATTACAGATTAGGTGAATTAAAAAAAAACACCTCCTTGCCAGAATTCCATGAAAAACAAGTGTGAGAAGTCAGGTGCATCTGTGTGAGTAGAATTTTGAAGGTTTTCTTTTCCACTAAGGAAAAGTAGGATTGCCCCCAGCCTTCTCTCCTTCAGCTCTTCACTTTTTAAATTATTTCTTACACCATCTCATTACTTGGTCCACATGCCTGCTCCTCAGCTTTATTTTCGAATGCAAAGCACAGGTAGGAGGATTCAGATCCAAGCCATGCTGAGCAAAAAGCTCAGAATGTCTGACAGATAGCAAAGACAAAGAGAGCTGGGGGTGTGGTTCAAGTGGTAGAGTGCTTACCTACCAAATGCAAGTCCTGGGTTCTATCCCCAATACAGCCTCAAAAAAGATGCTTTTAAATAATAATGAACACTTATAGAAACAGATACAAATGAGAAACATCTCTCTGATGTAAACTGACATCACTTGAGTAATTCAGTGAAACTGGTTGGGATGTGGATCTTTAGTACTTTTTTGAAGCAGTAGGGATTCAGGTCATGCTGCTAAAAGTGAACCTTCTCAGAGGAGTCATCCATTATTCCGTGGTGTGTGATTAGGTGTGGAAAGCTCTCTGATAAAGGCTGGGGTCTTTAGCAATGGGCCGGCGCCTCTCCAAAGCAACAATCAACTCAGAAGAGCTGGGAGATTCGCATTTCGATGTTTGCCAGATTTTGTGGGGTTTATTAAGTGACATTTAGATAACTGATTTAAGACCAGCCATGGGGAGCTTCGTAACAGGCTGAGCTTTTGAGGTTTTTCACTTCAGGGAAACCAAGGCCCGGGAACCTGCCACCTGCAATCTCAACTCAGGCATGTAATATCAAACATTCCTTCGGTGGCATGGCATTTACGCTTTGAGTTCTGACCAGGGCTGTGTTTCCTGACACAGATCCTCTTGTCCTGGGAATTGGTCCATGGTTGGGAAAAACCAACCTGAATATGGATTTGTATTTGACATTGTATACATTTTAATTGGGTACACTTCAATGGATTGAAGGGGTTAGAGTGTGCATTCCTAAGTGTTTGTTAAGAGAGGTGACACCTTCATTGAGAATCTGAGAACCTACCCCATCCCTCCAATAAAATGCAGACAGTAAAATCCTGGTAGCATGTAGAGCAGAGTTCTGATTGGCTCTCTTCCTACTCTACCGTCCTCCTCCCCTGAATCCTAAACCCTAAACCCTTTCTTGGGGTCTTCAATAAAGACTGCCCAAGAGTAGATGGCAGAGCACTAAAGATTCCCCAGTTCAAAGATTCTTTGAATGTATCCTTAAATTTCTGACACAAAATATCATATCCCCAACCCCCAATTTCCTATGACCTTTATTGAAATACCAGCGCCCTGTGGTAATGGTGTCATTTTGTCACTTGGGATTTTAAAAACGACTCTTCTGAAAAATGGCAAACCATCTTCAAATTGCATCCGTACCCATCTTTTAACAAAGTTCTCTTCTCCATGAAAACTGTTTTTCAGTGGGAAAGAGATTTCTAGCAATGGTTTTATAAGACAAAAACCACTTCCTTAGCTTTAAAGTGATCATCTATGTAGCAGGAATCTAGTCAGAAAAGCCACTAGAAGTGATGGAAAAATTAAGCTGTGTAGCAAAAGAGTACTTTCTTTACCAACTGACTGTGAAATCTTGAACAGCTACAAATTTAATTTTTTTTTAATTTCTCAACACATCTGTTCTTGGGTGTGAAAAAATAAGCTCTCCTGAAAACCTCCACGAATTATATCATGGTAGGTAGAATAATGATTTCCCCAAAGATGGCCAAATTGGGATCCCTAGAACCTGTGGATATGTTGCCTTCCTTAACAAGGAGATGTTGCATGTAGGATTGGAATAAGGTAGAAAAAGAATCCTGGATTCTATAGATGGGTCCAATCTTTAAGAGGATCAAAGGGAGATGAAGCTGTGGTATTGGAGGAAGGGATCAGACCCAGGCCACATTGTTAGCTTTGAAGAGAGAAAAGGAAGCCCTGGCCACAGGACTTCTAGCTGGAAGAGGCAATGAACAGATTCTTCCATGGAGGTTATAACACACAGCTCATAATAGCAAACCTGAATTGGACTTTTAACTTCTAACTTTCTATTGTTCATGGTGACAAGTTGGTAGTGATTTACTACTATGACAGTAGTAGAAAACCCATGACCAGATCCTTAAACTGAAGGAAAGAAACAGGCAGGAGTCTGAGACTCTGCACTCATGACGGACTAGGCAGGCAAAGGCTTCTGTGCGGGGATTCCTGGGGCTCTTTGGCCCACAGTGGCCACATTCCATCGAGGGGTTAGAGATGTAGCTCAATGGTGAAGCACTTGCCTACATGTGCACTACTCTGGGTTCAATTCCCAGCACTTCAAAAATAAAATGAAATTAAAAGTACACAATAAAAGCCAGGCACTGGTAGCTTACATCTGTAATCCTAGCTATTCAGAAAGCTGAGATCTGAGGATCATAGTTCAAAGCCAGTCCAGGAAAGAAAGTCCATGAGACTTATCTCCAATGAACCTCTGGAAGTGGTGCTGTGCTAGTCTCTAGTTGTAGAGTGCTAGTCTTGAGGAAACAAGCTCAAGGACAGCACAAGACCCCGAGTTCAAGTCTCACAACTAACAAAAGCTTTAAAATAAAAAATAAATAACTTTTCTGAAGTTAGTTCATCTAATCATGTCTATGTAAGTATATGTATGCAATCATATAGTATATGTAGACATGCATATATATGAATGCCACAGATTTATGAAACCACAGATATTACCGGGCACTGGTAGCTTATGCCAACTTTTCTACAGTGGTTGAGATAGTTTAAAGGCAACAGGTGGAAAAACATGTGAGACTCTTATCTCCCATTTACCAGCAAAAAAGCATGAGGTAGAGGAAGGGAGTCAGACTTGAACGTAAAAGCCAAGCAAGAATGTGAGATCTTGAGTCAGAGACCAAGTATTAGCACCAAAGATAAGTTACATAGATAGAAAAGAAAGCCACAGACTCCTCACCTCAAGTCATCCACCAAATAATAATACATTAGCAGTAATACCACACAAACCATTCAGTGTGCTGAATGTAACATTTAGTATACAGTGTAACATTTAGATACAGATGCTTGTCCAGAGCCATTTGGATATGAAGATAAAATTTTCCCTCTTGATTTCCCTAAACTCACTCCTTGATTGAAGCTGTGGACTAAAATGCCTACCTGTCGAGCACTATGGCTTTTAGAAAATTCATTTTACTGTTGTTAGTGAAGGCACAGAAGAAACTTCCAATTTGGGGCATTTATATTAATATGGGGATACTTAATACTTACATCTTATCCTAGAAATGAAATGTATTGCTGAGTTGTGTTACATACACGAGGACCATTTGCAAAGTTAGATAACACGATAGAGTTCTATGGAAATTAACTGTTTTCTTTGGTGAATTTGAAGGTCCTTTTAATAGTACACAGTGTCTCAGAGCGATCACAGAGGTTATTATTATTTAGTAAGTCCTAGGACCACAGAACTTTGAAATTTTGCAGAGACATTTTGATCATTTTATTAAGGGCAAAAGCTAGTGGATGTATTCTGATGTGTCAGCTAAGCCTGCCGGAGCTACATTTGGACTCCATAGGAAAGTATGATGTGATTGATTAGGCATGTCTGCAAAGGATGGGATTAAGAAATCATGGCTGGTAGGGCCTTTATTTGTTTTCCTTAACTCCAACCTCTTCCATTTTGTGAATGAATAGACACAAGTCAGACAGAGTTAAAAGGATTTTCTGGTCAACCAGATAGTCTTTGGTGGTCTTTGGTCAAGCTGAGCTCTCTGCTCCTATTTGGAGCACAGCAAGCTAAGCCTACAATTTTAACAAGAAAAAATCATTTAGAAAATGAAACCACAGGGACTGGGAAGGTGGCTCAGTGGTAGAGCGCTTGCCTTGCATGCTTGAGGCCCTGGGTTTGATTCCTCAGTACCACATACGCAGAAAAAAGCCAGAAGTGGCTCTGTGGCTCAAGTGGTAGAGCGCTAGCCTTAAGCTGAAGAGCTGAGGGACAGCGCCCAGGCCCAGAGTTCAGGCCCCACGACCGGACCCCCTCCCCCCGGCCAAAAAAAGAAAATGAAACCATATAACAGTGTCTTGTATACCTACAAACTTCAGCAAGAAAACAATTCTCCCACTAAGTAGAAAATGTATTTGAATGGTTATATACTTTACCTGGGAAATGTGGTGACAATTCAATGAATAGTTTTAAAGAATGCGAAGTCAATTTTCTTGTGAGACACAGAGTAGTTTAAACTGTAATTATGGTTTCAGAATTCATTTTTATGCCCTCAGTAAATATATCTGAATGTCTTCTCTATGAAGAGTTGTGAGAATAGCAATGAGATGTTTTAAGTAAATATCTCCTAGTAATCACACAACAGACCTTCCCTGAGCACTGACTGGCATCAGACAAAAGATTCAACAATCAAGTAAAACCCTGTCTAAGCTGGGCACAAGGGGCTCATTGCCTGCAATCCCAGCTACTCAGGAGATCTGAGGATTGAGGTTCAAAGGCAGCCTGGGCAGGAAAGTCCATGAGACCCTTATCTCCAATAAACTACTCAGAAAAAGCCAGTAGTGGCACTGTGGCTCAAGTGGTAGAGTGCTAGCCTTGAGCAAAAGAAGCTCAGGGACAGTGCCTAGGCCCTGAGTTCAAGTCCCAGGACTGGCAAATAAAATCTGACAGCAGATGGGTGATGTTATGATTAAGTTTGTCTTGTTTTGGTTTGTGTTTTAAGTTCCAGGCTACAAGAAACCAAAAACAGAGGCCATGTCTTTTTAAAATAATTTATTTAAAATACTCATATATTAGTTGTACAAAGGAGTTCATTGTCATATTTCCATATTTGCACAGGATTACCTCATCAATGTTGCTCCCTGTTTCACTCCCACCCAAGGCCCCAATTCCCTTCCTCCTTTCTCCCCTCCCCCCTCACCATTTTTTGTGCCTGCCCTTGGTCTTGAAGTCAAGGTATGAACTATCTATCAGGGGCTGAGGTGTAGCTCAATGGTAGACAGCATGCAAATGGCCCTGAGTTCAGTCTCCCCTCCCTCCCCCAAATAAAGCGTAATATCATAGTTCCTGTGGAGGATATGAAAGATAAGGAAACAGGACATTTACAAAACTTATTCAGGGCCCTGTAGCCTAAAAGTGCCAAGTACAGGAAGCATTCCAGATATACCAAATTCATTTTCATCTTCATATTCAAGTTTGGAAAAATAAAGATTTACTGTATCAAAAAAAGAAAGCTATAAAAGATTATAGTAAATGAGAAATGGAAATTTAACGGCAGGCTCCAACTGAAGGGAACTTTTACAGTAATCAGTATTTTCTGGTCATATGAGCTCATCAAGATATGATAGTCAATGAAATCAGCATCTTTCTTCCTTTACCTTCTGTATTCATCTGTGCAGTTCTTATCTGCTGTTAGTTGGTCTTTCAGGAATGGTTGTCATTGTGGTGGAAAAACCACAGATTTTTGTTAGTGTGAGATTAATGTTTGTTTTACTCTGTTTCCTGCTCCTTGTCTTAGTCTTTGGGTGAGAACTTGATGTCTCTAGGATCAAAGTTTATACCTAGCTGGGTGCCAGTGGCTCTTATCTATAAGGGAGGCAGAGAATAGGAGGATCATGGTCTGAGGTCAATCTGGCAAAAAGTTTGAGAGACTTTCAACCCAAAGCTGAGGACTGTGGCACGTGCCTGTCATCGTAGCTAAACAGGAAGCTGACATTGGGAGGATTGAGTTCCAGGTCATCACAGGCAGAGCATACCCTGAGACCTGATATCCACGGAAGGCAGCGGGAGGGGGTGGTGCATACTGGTCATTCTAGCAATGCAGTCTCAGCCTGAACTAGGCAGATTGGGGTCCAATCCAGGTAGGAAGTTTGATCCTGTCTCTAAATGAAGCAGTGAAAAAAAGCAGTTCAGAAGACATGGCTCAGGAGTAGAGTACCTGCCTAGCAAGCACAAGATCCCGAGTATAAAATCCAGGACTGCCAAAGAACAAAAACCATCCAAAGAACCTTTATGCCCAGGCTTCTCTGCAGGAAAGCTGTATAGACAGTCACTACCTCTGTGTGATTGTTTGGCTACAGCCGAACTGCTACAACACCTTATCCTACTGCTGCCCACCCCTGAATGCTGTCTCCTCAGGCTCATCTGTAGGAGATTTGGGGGAAATAGAAGAACTCGCTTATTTATTTGTGCATCTCTGAAATAAATTGAAGACCTGATTTCCTTTAAAGGGGAGGAAAAAACTGGGAGACGGTAAAGGAAGGGGTGACATTGTCCACAAAGAAATGCATGCATTGCCTGACATATAAAATGGTAACCCCTCTGTATAATAATATCTCAATAATATATAATAATATTTTAAATAGTATTTTATAATAATATAGTATAATATATACTAATATATTTTTAACTAATAGAATATATATACTAATATATTTTTAAAGGACAGATTCGTGTGACAGTCTTCCAGAATTAAAGGTAAGAGCTAAGATTTGTTGAGCTCCCTCTTTGTCTGCAGTACTCCCAAAGAGGGGTTACAGTTACACAACTCAGGTAAAGAGTGCATTTGTTTTTGGACAGTCTCTCCCTTTCCCTTGTTCTCTCCTAGATTTTCCCCTCCAACCCCCTCCTTCCACAAGTTGTATAGGTCACTGTCATCATAGTGTTTAGTGAGTACCACTGCTGCATTTGTTCACCCCTTTTGTCCCTCCATTTCTGTGCCCCCTCTTACCCTCCCAAAGACAGATAAATGAACAAACAAGACAAAAAGAAAACAACCACGGGAAAAAGCCCTCTTGTTTCCTTTGCCTGGAGCTCATGTCAATGATACTGTTTTATCTGATCAGATGCACATAGGCATTGCGCCTTTGTGTTCCTCTCCTCAGATTATCCCACAGTCTCTCCATGGATGTTTCTTACTCCATCATCTCTGCCTTAATCTCCTGTTCCCCTACCTGGGAGCCAAAGGCTGATTTCAAAATGCACACCTGATGCAGTGATTCATTGCTGTGGAGAAGGTGAACATTCTTTTGTTGTTGTTGATATTGTCAGTCGTGGGGCTTGAACTCTGGGCCTGGGTGCTGTCCCTCAGCTCTTCAGCTCAAGGCAGGCAAGCTACCACTTGAGCCACAGCGCCACTTCCAGTTTGCTGGTGGTTTATTGGAGATAAGAATCTCACAGACTTTCCTGCCTGGGCTGGCTTTGAACTGCCATCCTCAGATCTCAGCCTCCTGAGTAGCTAGGATGACAGGCGTGAGCCACCAGCGCTGGGCAGAAGGTGAACATTCTTAAGATGGTCCATCAGGCGCTCATTTCCCGGCGGTCGCCCCTTGTCTGGCCTCAGCCACTTTCACCCTGACTTCTTGACCTCCTAACTTCCCACACTACTGGGTCTTGCCTGTGCAATCCCTGTCCCCCCTTCCCCCCCACCCCTATTCTTACATGTGTTGTTCCTACTACAGCCTCCCCTCCCCCAATCTGCGCTCACTCCCTGAGGATAACTCTTAATACTATTTTGTCCGTCACTCCCTCGTTAAGGCCCAGTGGATCCAGCTTCTCCAATCAGAGCCTTCTAGCTGCCCAGACTCTGTATAGTCCTCATCATTTCTGACTCAGTGTCTGAACCGTGTTTTCTAGAGGAGGCTGTAATTGTCCCTCACTGTCCCTCCTCGGTTACTCTCATTAAATTGGGACACTGTAATCACTTGGAAAAGGATATGATGTGGGGTGAATGGGTGAACTGTTACACCCCCATGAAGATAGCTGGTGGGTATAGTGGGCAACCCCTTTATCAGAGATCAGATCTGTATTTTTCCCCCTCAACAAAGCAGCCTTGTATGGGCTGCTTCTCCTCGTTCAGCAGGGGAGAGCTGAACTTATTTGCCACCATCCGTCCAGGTCTCATGAGCACCCACAAAGTCTCAGGTCACCGAATGGCCAGCTGTATTAGAGAGTTTAGAGGTGGTGGCCAGGATCAATCTGCCTAGTAAGAAGCACACACACACAAATGTGGTACTATATATACAATGGAATTTTACACAGGTGTTACAAGGAATAAAATCATGTCATTTGTGGGAAAATAGATAGAACTAGAACAAAGCATGTTAAGTGAAGGAAGCCAAGCTCCGAGAGACAAAATGGCATACGTGGAAGTTAGATCTAAAACGGCACTGGGATATGACAAATTACACCAGATTCTAGATCCTTGCATACAGTGAGACCAAAAGAGGATACATTTCGCAGAGAATCACAAAGGTGCAGTGCCTAAGCACCTCTTCACCGTTATAGAAAATAATATACATACTGAAATGAACTCTTAGGATAGGGAAACGAAAGACTTTTTGTCTTTTTAATTTTTGAGTTTCTTGATGATTCTGTCTTCTTTACCTTCTATACCGTGTATTCACGCGCCCATCTTCTGGAGGGTGGATGGGATGTCATAGAATCCGAAGAAAAGGAGTAAAAAACAAGTACAGTAGTGGAGCTCACTGGACACTGATAAATGTGAACTCTCCAACTCATGGGTGGGGATAGGAGAGAGGGACTGGGAGAGAAAGAGGGAACGGAACACACTGTACCAAAGGAAATGTACTCATTACCTGACTCGTGTAATTGTGATCCTTCTGTCCATCACCTTTATAATAATAAAGTAAAGTTGGAAAAAAAAGAAGCACACACACACACACACACACACACACACACACACACACACACACACACACAGCATTTCCTAAGAATGCCCCGTGTGTTTGTGAGGGGAATAGCACCGTCCCATCTCTCACGTGGAGTGTTCCTCCTGTCCCTAATTATTTCTCTCATTGTTTTCAACTAATTATCAAATTCTATCAGAAGACAGGCTGGTCCAATTCTCCCTCCACACTGTGAAGTTCAGTCACAGAATTCTTCAGTTCCTGTTCAGTTGTCTTAGAGCTGTCTGTGTCTGGGCCACTGGAAGGATTCTGTGAAATGATGAATACAAGTCTTTCCTGGCAGATTGAATGTGTTGGGTGAAGGTAGTTCATTGCAACCATTTTTCTTCTGTTTCTTCCCCGTTCTTCTGTCCTAGCTTGGGATCTAGAGGTCTAGCCTGAATTGAAAGACGTTAAGATCCTTCCTCCAAGCCATCATTCTAACAGTGCAGACCAGGATTGTCTACAGAGAGGCCCAGACTTGCTTCTCTGAGGCCAACAATTCCGTTCAACAATCATTTTTCAATACTCCACACTCTGTTACTCACTGAGCACACAAAGGTGCTAGGGGACATGATTCCTATCCTCACTAGCTCTTCTGCAGAGCTGGGGAAGTGAATATAGAAAAACAACCAAGTAAAATGTAAATGCCTTGACCACTTTAAAGAATCAGGAAGGACTTCTGGGGAAAGGGACAATTGAACTGAGTGAGGCAGGAAATATATGTTGCTGGAAAAGGGTTAAATGATAAGCATTTTCTGTTCTCTGTACTCATCGATTATATCACTGCCGGAGGCATTGGGCCAATCTCTGCCATCAGCAAGATTTATGCTTGAGTGTTTCAGAATAATAAGAGCTTCACCACTGTGCTTTTTTTCCCCAGCCCAAACCTGGCAAAGAAAGAGTTTGTGGCATTGTATGCACAGGGTGGGGAGCAGGGGAGATTAATGCAATGAGAAATCCGGGACTCTTTGCTTTTGCAGAGAGCTGGTTAGTCTGTTTGCTTGATTGGAATATGTAGGTTGCTCAAGGATCTTCAGCCTGTACAGATTCCTGTCAACAGGAAAATGGACATGTGGTAAAGCTCAGAAGCCATCAGGCTGAGCTTTAAAACATGCCTGCGACTTTGTAGATCCTAACTTACTCAGTATGTGAGTGCCAAATACCTAACTCTATTCATCCTATACATACTTGCTTTCTAAAGAAAAAAATAATAATCAAGTTGGAGACTTAGAGTGAGTGCCAGTATCAACAAAATTCCTAGGAAGTAAAAAAAAGAGAATCAGTCTATAAAATGTGGACAAGAGCAAATCTCTACATTTTTCTCAACTATACTAGTGTATGCAATAAGAATAACAATTGAAAAAAAAACCCATGCATCGTTCCAGAGAGTGCTGCGAATCCCTTGGCTTGACGTGGTACATTCTCAGTAAAAGATAGGCATCGTTGCCAGTGCATTGGGTGGTGGCCAGACGTCTTAATTAAATATATAAAATTGCAGTCTCTAGCCGAGTTTAATAATCCTCATAAATTTCTTTGGAAACCAAGGGTTTATTTGTATGTATGTATGTATTTATTTTACTAAGCAGCCCTTAGTATATCACAGTGAAAGTCGAGGAGTTCCTGAAGTCTGTGACACATTTTCAGTGTGTTCAGGAGACCCCTTGTGGCCCGACTTAGGTGAGACTAGCACCGAGGGAGTCTTGGGGAAACTGAGGGCATCACCTAGGCCAGAAAACAGGAAGAACAGAGCCAACCTGTCTAACAGGAGGAGAATTTATCTTTAAAAAAAAAATTCCTTTCGCCAGCTAATGACCTGGTCACTGAAAATCATCACGAGCAGTCTGACACTTTTATTTAAAAATGATAGGCCTTGTTTGATTCTATAGGTAACCATGATTGCAAACGCTTGCTGCAGGTGAAGCTGGGGTTACACAGAAGGAGAGCAGAAATTGTGTGTGTGTGGGGGGGGGGGGGATCAGCTCCACTTCAAGCGCACTTAAGATAACGGATGCATGTCCCTGACTCTCATTTCTGTATTTCCGCAGGTGATATTGTTCAACAAGAAATGTGCTCTCTATCTGACTCAGGTAACCGCAGCCCCCCTGGACAGCACCTTTATAAATAACAAGGTTTTTACATGCATGAAATGGGGGGAGGGACGCACGGATTGCATGAACAGGTGTGCATTTGCTGCGCTTCCCCTCTTCTTTAAGACCGAGGTGGTGGCTGAACTTCGAGCACCAGCGTCCTGATCCGGTGTGGCTGGGACCACCGCCAGCTCGGACACCCTGGCCGGCGGGGCCGCTGCGCGTTTCCCAGGAGCCGCCAGGAGGCGCTGTGGCCCCGGAGCGCGGCGGCGGCGGCGCGGCGCGGCCCCTCCCCGCGGCGTCGGCGGCGGCACCGCCCTGTCCCAGCCTGCTTTGCGGGTAAACAGACATGGCCGACGAGGAAGAGCCGCAGGACGCTGCGCACGACATGGGCAACCGTCTCCCGCTGCTGCTCGGTAACGGGGCCCGGGCCGCGGGGCGGGCGGGACCGGAGCGCGAGCGGCGTGGGCGGGCCGCGTTCGGGCCGCGCGGGGGCGCCCTGGGCCGGGCGCGGGGGCTCCGAGCTCCCCGCTTACCCGGGGGGGATTGAGGGGCGCGGGGCCGCGGGGCCGCGGGGCGGGGCCCGGGGGGGCTGGGGCCGGGACCCCGTGCTCCCCGTCCGCCCCGCTGGAGATTTCGGGGACCCCGTGCTCTCCGTCCAGCCACCTGGTCAGGATTTGGGGATCCGGGGACCCCGTGCTCTCCGTCCAGCCCGCTGGAGATTTCGGGGACCCCGTGCTCTCCGTCCGCCCCGCTGGAGATTTCGGGGACCCCGTGCTCTCCGCCTGGCCCGCTGGAGATTTCGGGGACCCCGTGCTCTCCGGCCGGCCCGCTGGAGATTTCGGGGACCCCGTGCTCTCCGGCCGGCCCGCTGGAGATTTCGGGGATCCGGGGACCCCATGCTCTTCGGCCGGCCCGCTGGAGACTTCGGGGACCCCGTGCTCTCCGCCTGGCCCGCTGGAGATTTCGGGGATCCGGGGACCCCATGCTCTTCGTCCAGCCGCCTGGTCAGGATTTGGGGATCCAGGGACCCCGTGCTCTCCGTCCGGCCCGGTGGGATTAAAGCCGGGGTTGCCGCCCTCCCCCTCCCCCCGCCCCGGCCGCTCGTAGCAGGGAGCCTGGGGACGGGTCAGCTCAGGGCGGCGCGAGGCCCCGAGGCCACGCGAGCGCCGAGACCAGACACCCAGGCTCGGCCCTGCCTGAAGAAACTGGGCGCCGCGCTCTCTCTCAACAATTCGGCTCCTCTTCCTTCCTCTGACTTTCGGGAACATCCGGCCTCTGGCCTGGTGTTAGAAGCCCCGAGTGCCAGGGGGATGTGGAACGGTTTATACAGAAGATCCGTGTCGTGCGGGAGGCCGGAGGCCATAGGTCGCTGTATGAAGGGCTCCCCACCTCCCCGCCTCTTCCCCGAGCTCACTGGGCCCAAGGGTTGTGGGGATGGAAAGACGTGCAATGCCGGCTGGACTCTTGGTCGAGGTCCCATTCGAGGTCCGGCTGTGGAGAGCGCTGGTGCACAGGGACAGTGGATTTGCTGCAGATAAGTGAATGCCGCCGAGCATCCTCTTCAGTGTCTTTCTCCTTTCAGGGCTGGCAGTGTAACCTAGCGCCTCCCTTTCTAGCACTGAGCCCCCCCCCCCCATATGGTTCTTCCCAGGGAAGGATCGCCGGTGTAGGGGGTCAGAAGAACTGGGGAAGAAGAGCCTGGTGCGGTAGATGTGGCCATACACACACACAATCAGGATGGGATTCCGGGAGAAAAGTTTCAGGAGATAAGTTGGGTCCTAGTGGTTGGGGAACTTGCATCTCCTCCCACTGGGGTTAGGGTTTGTGTTGTTTTTTCTTCCTGGGGTTGCTAATCACCAGTTCACCTTGTTGACTAAGGGCGACTGTGCTTGGAGTATTAGTTTGTCCTCTGGGAATAACATGGATTGAAAAACAAAAAAAACCTCCTACAAGACACCCTTTCCACTTTCCACAACCCAAACCATGGTTAGCTTCTGTGGCTGTTTTTGAAGCCAACCTAACTGAAATGCTAAAGGGGCAAGTGTGTCAGTGTTCCACAGAAGAACTGAGCTGTTTCTTTAGAGACTTCAGCCCAACCCTGTAGTTGTCAAATCCAATGTTGGAGGCAGAACGGTGAAGAGGGAGGATACAGATGTTCTGTTGGCATTCACACAGGCTTCTGCATGAGTCATCACTCTTCACCCTGGTAGCACTTAACAGTCTGGGAGGAAAAAGTCAGAAGTGAGGGAGCCCAGAGAGGTAGCTCTACCATCATGTTCTTCTAAATTAAATGTGAGTTTTATGTGAAGAGCAAATAATGGGATGTCTATAAATCCATGTAGTATGGGTTGTTCTGAAGGGTAATCCTCTTTAAGTGTCAAGGAGTTGCCTGGTATTTGAGATATGAAGAATTCATCCAAGCTAAATGATGAAGTATTAATAGATAAACACAGCCAAGTCAGGCAAGTGGGATTTGGGCTATGTTTAGGAGGAACGAGCTTTACATAACAAATAACACATTCCTATAGAGACTAGAAATCAGAGAGCTAAAATGTAAAGCAATCATTCCATCATTTGAGCTAATAGTTAATGTAGTAAAGTGGGTCTCTCCAGGTGAAAGGCATGCTTCCAGAATTGAGACGGAAGATTTTTTTCTCAGCAGTTTTAATTTTTTTGTCATCACCCATGAAATGTCGTTATTCTCAGGAGAAAGTATGTGTACAGTGTTAGACCATTGGCTGTTTGCATACAGGCCGAAATGGTTATGTTCATTTCTTTGACCAAACCTTCTATGAACTTATAAGAATGAATAACCCCAGGCAGTTAACCCTATTGTAAAACATTTGTATTTTCTGTCAGTGACCTACCTAGAAATGGTTTATCTTAAATAATGATGGGCACAAAGGAAATCAATGGAGTGATTGCTAATAACTTTCTAGGTTGAGACACTTTGAGGATGTTTAAAGATAGATGAATCATGAGGTCAGAAATGAGAGTAAGTCTTTAGAGTCTCACTCCCAGCCTCGACACACGACATAGTTTGTTGTGAGGAGAACCTGTGCAGTGTAGTAGAATAATAGTGTTCCTGGCCACTGCTCTAGACCGCCAGTAGGATTCTCTTCCGCGTGACACCCACTCATATCTTCTGATGTGGCCAGTCACGGGACGGGGAAATCCACCCTTGTCCTGGATCTCAGGTAGGAAGATGACAGGATAGCACAGGCCGGACTTGATCCGGTGACATGGACAGGACCGGCTCCTCCATGATTGGAAGACATCTGTATTTGTAGTGTAGTTTTTTCTGACTTCCATTCTTGTCTCTGCTAGGGTCAGCTTTAGTTGTAATTTAAGAAATGTGTATGGAAAAAGCTTCCTGGGGTATTTCTTTTAAAGTATGTCTTATATTTCATGGCAACTTTATTTTCAAAGTTAAGCTCTTCACAAAACAAAATGTTTGTGAAAATAATTATACAAGCACTCACTTTAAAATAAAATAGTGACAGCCAAGGAGTAATGTCCCTAGGAAAATGCTGCAGCATTATTTCTGGCATGTTCTTATGTTATCTTTATTCAGTTTTAGTTAACAGATCTTTGATTACTTGATTAGTTTCTTCTGTTTTTTTTTCTCTTGTATTAGCTCTTTAAAGCTAAGAGCTGGAAAGAAGCTCAGAGATAGTCTTGTTTAAGTTTATTTTAGGTGTCAAATGCCTGAAACTGAGAAGAGAAAATGTATACAGGAGAGTTGACACAATATTTCCTTTGCCCGGCTGTAGTGCTTATCACAGTACCCTTCAGAGTAGGCTTTCCTTAGTCCTTGGCTTTCAGAGGGCCCAGTGGGAAATCATGCATCTGTGCTCTCCCTCCCTAAGAAACCATAGCCTCGGGCTCAGCATGAGAATTACATTTTACAGCATTGCAATTGAGAGGGTATACAAATTACCCAACTTTTCAAAGCAGTCAAAGCCTTCAAAAGGAAGGGAAACTGAGAAACCAGAGCGCCATGACAGCTTCAGGGCAGTGTGGTACCTTGGAGGGGGTCCTGTAACAGAAAGAGCCACCTGCATAGAACGAGGAAAGTCCACTCATCACGTGGAGAGTTTAATTCGCAGTAATGTGTTAATATTAATGACTGTGTTGTCACGGCGTACCACACTAATATACCATGTGGACTGTAGGGAAAGTGGAGATACAGGAACACCGTACTGTCTTTCCAGCATTTCTGTAAATTGTAAACTGTTCTAAAATAAAAAGTAGCTTGAACTTTAAAAAAAACAGGAGGCAACCATCTCGTGGGGAGCGCGGCGGGCCCCTTCTCTGCTGCGTCCTAGCCACTGCAGAGAGCGCCGATGTGCAGTCTGGAGCCCCTTTTCTCAAGGATGGTGGGTTTGGAAAGGAATTCAATGTTTTTAGTGTATCTCATCTTTTTTGTACTTCAGCAGAGAGTGAAGAAGAAGATGAAATGGAAGTTGAAGACCAGGATAGCAAAGAAGCCAGAAAACCAAACATCATCAACTTTGACACCAGTCTGCCAACCTCACATACAGTATGTAGTCCCTACACATCCGCCTGTGACAAATGGCCATAAAGTTAAAGGGCTCACTTTTAGCTGTATGTTACCCCGCATGGAGATTGGGGATGAGGACACGGGTTTTTCTTTCAGTGAATAAGCAGATTAATATATTTAGCAGTTCAGTACTATGTCTGGTATAATTCTTTGAGGGCATAGTCTATTTTTTCAGTAGATAAACTTGAAACCACTTTTTTAACAGCTTATTAGTGGGCCACGCTGTAAATCTTTGTGGAGTTGTCACTTGCTTACGGCTTTGTTACCAGTGGACCCTAGTACATGTTCTCCCGACTACTGGGAGCTGGGTGCCATTCTATGTACCAGCCTTGTAGTAGGCTTGTCATTTGTGGTATTCGGACATAGACAAGTTTCTTCTGTTGGTAAATATTCTTTTGGGGGGGAAGGGGGAACGTCCAGTCTTGGGCCTGAACTCTCGGCCTGGGTGCTGTTCCTCAGCTCTTCAGCTCAAGGCTAGCACTCTACCACGTGAGCCATAGCGCCACTTCCGGCTTTTTTCTTTCTGCTTATGTGGTGCTGAGGAATCAAACCCAGGGCCTCAGCCATGCAAGGCAAGCGCTCTACCACTGAGCCACCTTCCCAGCCCCTGGTAAATATTCTTGAATGTGGTATATGTTAGATTCTTCATAAGATTTGAGATTCTACTTCTAGCAGTAAATATTAGATGGAAAAAGATTTTCATGTAGGATGTTTGTATGCAAATTTATTATGTAAATAAATATTGCTATTCTGTTGGAGATTTCTGTGCATCTGATTAGTTCTTGGCATTCATGCGTTGCTCTTGGATTTGCGTTGTGTGTGTTCTGAATAGTACCTGGGCGCGGATATGGAGGAGTTCCACGGCCGGACTCTGCATGACGATGACAGCTGTCAGGTGATCCCCGTGCTGCCGCAGGTGATGATGATCCTCATTCCCGGGCAGACTTTACCTCTGCACCTCTCTCGCCCTCAAGAAGTCAGCATGGTGCGGAATCTAATTCAGAAAGACAGAACCTTTGCAGTCCTTGCATACAGGTAAATTTACTTACCACCATCCTTCCCTTGTGTAGTCTCACCCACGTCAGTGTTGAAGTGGAAGCTACGTATAGAAAATGTTGATAAGAGTATGAGGTTGCCTGGTGCTGGTGACTGTAGTCCTTACGAGTTAGGAGGCTAAGATCTGAGGATTGACATTTGAAGTTAGCCCGGGCAGGAAAGTCTGTGAGACTCTTGTCTCCAGTTAACCACCAAGAGGCCAGCAGTGGAACTGTGGCTCAGTAGTAGAACACTAACTAGCCTTGAGCACAAAAAGCTCAGGGTAGTGCTCAGGCCCTGAGTTCAAGTCCTTAAAATCAGCACCTGCTCAAACACAGAATGTGAGGTAAAGAATTTTGTTGAGAAAAGTGTGAAAGTGTAAACTGGACTACCTTTTTTCATTTTCATTACCATCTTAGTGTTGAGAATTTTGAAAAACTTATTCTGTTATATTTAATGAAGAACATTTCTAAAAATTAGTTTCTAGAACTCTCTTTGTTTAAAAAGGACTTTTATATTTTAATGTAAGTGATTACTTTTCTGAGAGTCGTTTCATCTTTCTCAGAATTCGTAAGTTGTGCCAGGATAAACCAGTAGTACTTCAAGTAGTCCATGGTAAATACCGGAAGTCTGTAGCAGAGACAGGAAATAAAAGCAGGAAGTGTTCTTTGTTCATTCTGCCCTTGCCCCGCTGCTCCCCTAGTACAGAGCTGCAGATAAGAAGCGGAAATGATTGTCTAACAAAGGCAGACACTATTTGGTCTGGGTTGAGTGTGGAAATGCTGTTAGGGAGATGGAATTTGAGACCAGAACAATTTAGTTGGACTTTATTTCAAAAACAAAATATAAGCAAAACGGCTGGAGTACTTGTCTAACATACACAAGGTCTTGAGTTCAATCTTCAGTACAAAAAAAAGTTAATTGTGTTTTCAAACCTTTGGGTGGTGGGAGGCCTTGTGCCTGCTAAGTACTCTGCTGTGTCCGCAGTCCCCCAGCCTTTTTATACCTTATGTTGAGGTAGGAAGGATCTTGTGTTTTTTGCCAGAGCTGCGCTCAGCCCATGATCTTCCTAGCTAGACTCCCAAGTAGCTCAGGTCATATAGCTGTGCACTGCCACACCCCTCTTCGTTTTTGAGATAGGTCATGCTAGCTTTATGTGTGGGCTAGCTTTGAACTGTAATGATCAAGATCGCTACCTCCCAAGGAGCTAGAATTAAAGGCCTGAACCACCACCATGCCCAGCTGGGAAATAATACTTTAAAACGTTTAATTCTAGATCATTTCAGTCATTAACATTCTTTTCCCCAAAGGGAGTTAATTGTACCTCTTGAAGCTTTGTTGCATATCAATGTAATTTTCTTTTAGTCAGTGCTGGGGCTTGAACTCAAGGCCTAGGTATGCTTTCTGAGGGTGTTTGTTTGTTTGTTTCATATGCTCAAGGCTATCATTCTACCACAAGAGCCATAGCTTCATTTCTGGCTTTTTATTAGCTTATTGGAGATAAGAGTCTCCTGGACTTTCTTATTCAGGCTGGCCTTGAACTTGGATCCTTAGATCTCAGTCTCCTGAAAAGCTAAGCTTAGAGGCACCTGGCTTTATCCATGTAATTTTTAAATGTTGCACTGAGGATTGAGTGTTGTAAATTGTTTTCCCATATATCTTGCTTTTGGCAACATTGTGTATTTAAAAAATTGTTCAAACTGCAGTGATGCTATTCAGTATATACTATGTGGCAAAATGAACTATGTAACTGTGGGCAGGGATAGAAGAGGGAAATTGGGAGAAAATGAAGGAAGGGATGACACTGGCCAAAAAAACAAATGTACTTATTACCTGACTTATAAAATGGTAACCCCTCAGTATACCTTAATAATAACAACGCAATTGTGTTTAAAAAATTAAACGTTGAAATCTTCCCTCTTAATATGTTCCATGGAAGTAATACACAGGAGAGGGAGGCGCAGTTCGGAACCACAGCAGAGATCTATGCCTACCGAGAAGAGCAGGACTTTGGAATCGAAGTCGTGAAAGTGAAAGCAATTGGCAGACAGAGGTTCAAAGTCCTTGAGCTAAGAACACAGTCAGATGGGTAAGAAGTACCTTGTCTTAAACCTTTGTGAGCTTCTCAGTGCAGTAGTTTGCTGGGATTTCATTTTTCATTTTGTCTTACTGAATTTTCCTGTTTTGCAAGTTTGAATTAGTTGTTCTCTTTCCCAGCAGTTTTCAACCTTGGTGGGCCACGGAACCATCTGCAAAGTTTTTGGAAATGTATAAGCTTGAGTCCCAACCTAGCCTCATCCCCAGAGAGGGGTTTAGTGTGTGGTGAGGCTGGACATCTCTTTAAAATGATTTCCAGGTGATTGTAATATTCCTCCAAATTTGAGTATGGGTCAAAGGGAAGTGTCCTTTGAGTGTGGCTTCTTTGGGATGCAGAACTTCTCTCCAGAGCATAAGGGATAGAGACCTAGGTAGGGAGCTGTGTGCAAGCATTCCTGTGCCGAACTGTGCCAACCTCCAGTATGAATTTTCTGTCACACACACAAAGTGATTGAGAAACACCTAAGTCCTGTTGTTTTGTAGGGTTTCAGAGTTTACCAAGAATTGTTTTTAGTGTTACCCATTTAGGTGCAGCTCATGTTAGAATTGTTTGTATAGTCACTGAATACTTTTTTTTTGTGGCAGTGTTGTTAAATGCTAATTACCTTAACTAAGCCTCTCAAGAAAAAAAGGCGATAAGGCTTTTTCTTGACCATTGGCTGTTCTCTGTGAAATTGTGATCCTCATTTCTGCATAAAGGGATCTGTTTTATAGATAGCTTCTTGGATGTCCCTTTATTTTGGGGAATTGGCCTTTGATCTGTGGCCAGAATTGAACATCTCATCATATCTCTGGGCTGCACCTGTCATCTTCAGGACAGAGAAATTTTGGGGGTTTTGTTGAAGATTTAGAAGAATGTGAGCTGTGTGAGCTCAGGAAGGCTTTCATTCCTAAATGGGACTTTCCGTGGGCTTTCATATCGCTGCACTGTGAAACTAGAGATTTCATGTGAGTTGGGCTACCAAACCTCTTGGGAGATGGGGGTGCTGAGTTCTTCTTAGTGTTTCCACAGAACATTCACTCTGCGCTTGCAGCTCATATAGCCCTGAGGCTTACAGTAATAAATGTCCTACAGGACAGAGGGGCCATGGAGGACTCTGCACTATCATCATCAGCCAGTTGTTTGTTACTGTGGATTTTGCTAAGTTCCTTTTTCAGATCACTACTCATCTACATGCTTCATACAACTTTATTTTTGAGTATTATTATTATTATCGTTTGCTAGAAGCCAAATGGAAATTGAATTAGGACAATGTGTTTCTCAGCTTACCTTGACTTTAGTGCTATTTGATTGTGTAAAAACTCTTGAACACAAGATGGCAGTAAATCCTTAAGTGTGCAGTCATTTGAAAGAATGTAGTTTGATGGCAGTGAAGATTAAAATCCATCTGACAGGACTACACAAGACTTTGAAAGGGTGTGTCCCCTAAGTAGTGCATAAGCCTCTTCAAGTCTCTCAGAAGACGTCTTTGTTCCAGAGACCTCTGTGGAATTGGTTGCCCTGGCTTTAGTCCGTGTCTCGAGCCCCACTAGGAATTTGCCTGTAGTCATATGAAAGGTAGTTCCTTGAGTCCACGTCCTGAATCCCAAACTAATTCCCTGTGCAGTGCATCAAAATGTCTCCAGAGCACATGGGAAGCTCAATGTAGTTGTATTTTTCTCCTTTACATGTAAAGGATGTCATATGAATAAAAAGTATATAGCTTCTTTCTAGCCTTCCCTATGTTGTCTTTGTTTCTTTGGCATTTTCTGCATATGTGAACTTTTTCTTTAGTGAATGAAAACATAGGAAGTCTCATTGGGTCAGTGTAGGATCCCTCCTCAGAAATCCCTATTTCCTGAGTGCGTAGCAAAAGGACGGTTAAGCCTCAGTGGAATTACAAGAGGTGAGCCCTTACCTGCCTTGATCAAGGCCAGTAATTATCAGGCAGAAAGTTAGACATAGATCTCAAAAACATTTCAACCAGAAATGTATAAACGTACGGTCATTAGGTTTTCTTTTTTGAGGCACAAATGAGGTGTTTTCTTGAAAGTACATTATAGCCATAGATATTCTTGGTTCTTCATTATTCATTATCCATTTACAGTGTATACCTCTAGGTTTTCTTAAAGAGTGTCTGAAGACAGGCAGCTCAAGTACAGAATCTTTTCGGATTTGTGTACTTTTTCCTAATATTGGAGATGTTTACCTAATTTGAAAGCAGTATTTATGTTTTAATGTTCATTGAAGTAATTTTATCCTTACACTTTTATTTCACTCATTTTATAACACAAATTGCTAGAATCACACAGCAACTGCCATAACCACATTGGGAAGAAACAGAATTAGCTTAAGTTGGACACAGAAGTCAGTGGTGGAGGGAGCCAGGCCTGTGTGCACACGCCAGGGCCTCAGGAGTGCTGACTGGAGACCACGTGGGGCAGCCCTTGGTCCCCCGAGGCCGTTCCAACAGCTGGTACAGCAGATGCAGACATGGCTCCCATAACAGAAATGTTCCTAGGTAGTAAAACAGTCATGTAGTGGTTGGATAAAAACACCAAGCTGTTTGAGACACATGTAGATATTTCATAAATAGAAATAACAGAATTTTATAACTTTTCATAGGTCAAGACAGTGGGGATGATGAAAGATGACTCTCAGAGTCTTAAGATGAGACAGAGACGCATGGACTCAGTTTCAAAGTGTTTTGTTCTATCAGTGTAGTTATATATACTCTTTCCTTCCAAAGCTATGCTGAAGGAGATCCAGTGCCTCCTTGGAAGCTGCCTCATGTGCTCAGCCTCTCTGTTTGCATTAATTTCTAAGGTGTTTGCAGTTATGGTAGTCTCCCATAGCATTTTGGAAATGACTAGTGTTTTGCTTTCAAAAAAATCTTTATATTTTGATCTTTTGCATACTCCCATGAAATGTTTGAGAATGAAAAGAGGAGGGCACAGGGAAATAAAAGCAACATGCAATTTTCCAGGTGTTTTAACCATCTACAAATGGGTTTGTGACTTTTTTTCCTCCTTCCTGTGATCCTCAGGATGATTTCTGGCAAAGAATGAAAGTAAGAATGAGGCTGTGGAGGGAAGGGGGGGTGGGGAGGCTTGGCATTGCCAAGGACTCCAACGACATCAACATAGAAGTGCCAGGTAAGCAAGGGTAGTAGGTTTTGCACTGATACTGAAAAACAAACTGTTTGAGAAATGACTGTCCCTTTCTATTCATTCCACAGTGAGACTGAAAACCTTGCATTGTCTTTGGTATTGACTTTTTGCCTTGTGAGATAAAATTATTTTCTGAAAACTTCTTGTATCTTAATATCCACATTTGGCAAATACATTCCAACAAAACTGGAGAAACTTAAGTGTTTAAGAATGTCCTGAGTGTTGTAGATTGAGTCTGTTTATCTTACAAATGAACACCATGCTTGGTTCTCTTTTAGAATCCAGCAGGCTAAAGTGCAAATTCTTCCTGAGTGTGTGTTGCCTTCCACCATGTCTGCAGTGCAGTTAGAGTCCCTCAATAAGTGTCAGATATTTCCTTCCAAGCCTGTATCGTGGGAAGACCAGTATTCATGTCAGTGGTGGCAGAAATACCAGAAGGTGAGAAACCAACTTTTTATGCATCTTCTAAAAATGGCAAGTTCCATTTTACCTGACTTAAGAATCATAAACAACGGTCATGTTTCATTCCCCAGATACCTTCTGTGGCAGAACTCTGGCTGTATTGATCCTAGTTGGAACTTTTAAAAATTTCACAGATGGTTATTTAAGGGATAGCAGTTCACAATAAAGTACAGTGCCACAGTCGTAAGGCATTCTTGAAAATAGCTTTTTACCAGTTGTGTATTAATTATCGTTTGTGATGTTTAATTCCATAGCAGTTTCTGTGATCTTATCAGATACTTGGTTGAGCATGGTGCTGCATGTCTGTATTACCGGCTGTTTGGGAGGTGGAGGCAAAGCGAGCCTGGGAAGAGAAGTTGACAAGACGTTAACTAAAAACTAATCTGAAGCCGATGCTCATGGTGTATACCTGGAAGCTCGCTAACACTCAGGAGGCTAAGACCTGAGGAACTTGGTTTGAAGCCAGCACAGTCAAAGTCCATGAGACTCTGAACCACCAACAACAGCTGGAAGTGAGGCTGTGGCTCATATGGTAGAGTTTTAGCCTTGAGCAGAAGAACTAAGAGATAGTGCCCATCCTCTGAGTTCAAGCCCCTCTGGCACACACACACAAAAAATATATAATTAAATAACCAGCAACAAACAGGGCTACAAGCACAGCTCAGGCTAGCAAGCAAGAGGCCCTGAGTTCAAATCCCAGCACCACCAAAAAAATATGTAGAGAACATGGTTCCAGTAGTAGAGCACTTTCACTGGAGGGAAAAAATAAAAGAGAAATGATTCACTTAGGATAGCACTCAGATAATAGAAATAGAGAATATTCTATTTCTTCTAGGCCTCTAAAAGTGTTTTGGCTCTTGTTTTTTGTTTGTTTGTTGTTTTTTGTGCCAGTTCTAGGGCTTGAACTTAGGGCCTGGGCATTGTTCCTTAGCTTCTTTTGCTCTCCTACTTGACAACTATTGACCTTGCAAAAATGGACTTGAGGCTTGACGTTCTTTACAAGTATTGTTTGAGCTACGACGTGCCGGTGACTTACACCTCTAATCCTAGCTACTAAGGAGACTTGAGAATTGAGGATCATGGTTCAAAGCCAGCCTGGGCACTAAAGTCTGTGAGACTCTATCTCTAAAATAACTAGCAAAAGCTGGGCTGGAAGAGGGCCTCAATATTAGAGTACCAGCTGAGCAAAAATGAGGCCTTGAGTTCAAACTGCATTACCAGCAAAAGAATTTCTATTTTAAGCAGTGGTCAAGCCCCTTTTTAAGCAGCGTCAAGGCCCTGGGTTCAGTGATTGAGCATTGGTTCTTATAATGTTCTTCTGGCTAAATAATTCTCCTTAACCATTTATGAGATGCGTATATTCACATATAAAATAATTACTATTTTTCATTCTTGCTTAAAGGGAAAATGTACTGGTTTCTAAACTGGCCTTTTCAGACTTCATAAATGTTTTTATTTTAACATAAAAGTTCTTTGTTAATTATCCCTTACTCTTTGTAGTTAGAGTAATGAAGGTTTTAAATGTAGGTGTCAAATAGTGGGTCTTGTGGAAATGAGCATAGATTATTCATGAAGGGGTGTTCTACTTTTGACCACATACTTTCACTTGCAGTGTTCTTTCTGTAGAATTCCTCTGGTTGTAAAGGAAAGTTTGGATTAAATGGGTACTTGAAGGGCCTCAGGCACATGAATTACTGTGTGGGTGTGTGTAGACTTCTTAGTCTGTGTACTTCAGCTGACCAATAAATCTTACACAGTACAAAATGCTTCAATGAGTATTTCTAAATATTCTAGTATGTGATATAATTAGCCTGCTTAAAGACTTCCAAACAGCCTTAAAAGTAGGATTGTTAAGGTGTAAGGTATTATCACTATGTGTGTAAACCTTCTTTTCCAAACCTGATAAAGATACTTTACATCTCCTCCTGGCTGGGGAAAATTTTGCTTTCTTAGTAATTTTGAACATAATTTTAAATAAGAGTATGTCAAGGTTAGCTATCAATACGTAGTCTCGATAGAATGGTTTGGAATGTGGCCTGTTTGTTTTTTTCCTCCCTTGTATGTAGTGGAATTGTTGTAATTGTTTCTGTGTTCTGAGTCACAACTATACCAAGCAGACTGCTCCTGTGATTTCCTTGTACATCTTATATAATAATTTCATGGAAAGTGTGGATCCATGTGTTTTCCTGATAAGATTTCCCCTTTTTCCAAATTGCTCACCGTTTTAAACTCAGTGATGTCATAGATGAGTGTTTTTCACTTTACCTCCTCTTTGGGTCAGTTTGTTTGTGTTGTATTATGTCGTGTTGTAATCGCTGCTATTTGTGTAAGTACAAATACAGCTAACATGCCTCCTCACTGCTGTTCTTTAGCTCGTTTCTCATGACATTGTGGCTGTTTGTAGTCAGGTGGTTTACCCCACCCAGCTTCTTCTGTGGGTATGGCTGCATTTGCTTGTAAGCCTTAGGGAGCCACAGTAATGTACTCTGCTGCAGCTCTTATTACCAAGAAGGAACTGCTACCTTCTAGTTTATTGGAGTGAGTTAGTTGTATAATTTGCTTTGTCAATTATAGTAGAAATTGAAGCAGTAAATGAACATCATTGGTTACTGGTTACTATTTAAAGTGGGAAGTGGTGCTGTGGCTCAAGTGGTAGAGCGCTTGCCTTGAGCTGAAGAGCTGAGGGACAGCGCCCAGGCCCAGAGTTCAAGTCCCACGACCAACAAAAAAAGAAAAAAAAAAGGAAAGAAATCAATGGTCATGATTTAATCTTTATATTTGGTGTTCTTGCATTTCCTTTCCATTTTAATTGACCTTCAAAGACCCATTTAGTTAGAATTCTACATTTTCTTTAATATCCTCCATTGTGGGAAGGCAAAGCTAAAGCCATAGGTAATATGTAGTGGATTCCATACCCCCCCAAAAAAAAGGGGTGAGAGGGATTCACATGTAGGCCTTTTTGCTGGCTTGTAGTAGTAAATCTTTTCCCAGAATAAATGGTACCTAGAGAAGAGAATCAGGCACTGGTCATTTTTAGGTGCTTAAACTCTTTGTCTAATATGAAGTTGATAATCTTGCTAGACTCAGATATAAAATAGGACTCATAAATTGGAAGCTATCTACAGGATGTCACTTTGGACAGTTGCTTTGTCAAAGCTCACTAGTGTTTTCTGGCATATTTCTCTGCAGTATGTGTAATTAACATAAAGCACTTCACAAATATGAAGAGCTCCTTAAAGTATTTAACTGATTTGTAAATAGAGCTTGTAGAATCTGTTGGAATAATTCCAACAAGAATTTTAGATGTGCTTTAAAAAGGCATTGCAGCTACGTAGCTTTCTTATGGTAGGTAGCAGAGTGGCTTTGCTCTCCTGTTCTGCCCTAATATTCTGTTCTACTTCAAATTGGAATTTGTATGTCAACAAATGATTTATTCTTATTCACCATCTTATCTTCATATGGGTGCCAGATAAACTTCCAAATTTGGACACTTTTTGTGCTGGAGAAGTAATCATTTTAAGGTGCAAAATACATTTGAACAATTGAATTGGACGTGTATCAGCCCGCCAAACTGAAACTTTATTGGATCCTTGTCATTTGTGATTCAGTTTTCTACTAAATCTAAGCCCACAGATATGTAAGCCCTGAACATTAGGTGCTTTAAAGTATGTTGAATAAGTGATAGGCAGACTTCCTGTGTACAAATCCTAGCTCCTCAGCATTTACTATCTGCGACTGTTAACAAGGTATCTATCTATCTTATGGGGGTGTCGATGCTTCTTTCCTTGTCTTTAAAATGGTAATATTACTACCAGCCATTAATTTTCTTGCGAGAGGCAATAAAATTCTTGCCACAGTATTAACAGTTGCTACTGTTATTACTAAATATTTGGTTATCTTCTGTGTTATTGGTAGCATTTTTTAAAATTCTGTAATTGGGCCTTGACAACAGTTCCTGGCATTATTTACTCTTAAAAGTACAACTTCCTGGAAAGCACATTATGGTCCTATGGTCTGATTCTTAGGCATAAAGCACTGTCTGAGGAGCTAAGAGGCTATTCCAGCCAATCTTTGTGTAGCCTCAGCTATGAGGACGTTTGTAGTAGTATGTGTGTGGGTTTTGTGTGTGTGTGGGTGTGTATGTTTCCATTAAATGACCCCGTGTTTGAGCTGCAGCTCAGGGGTGTTTGAGAATAGGTCTGTCCTCTCCCATGCAGCAATTCCTAAAATACTTGAATACAAGAATGATCTCCTCAAGAGACACCTGCCAAGGTCAGTCCTCCAACCTAAGACTTCCTCCTTAGCAGTATTTCTGTTGTGATTAGTATAGAATAGAGCATACTGTTTCTTTCCTTAGATTTTAGATTTGTGATACAGTGAGGCTATAAGCACAGTTGTACACAGGTGCAGTGTCAGATAAGTCCTCCAATGTGTACCTACATCTCTCTTCTTTTGTACCTGTTCTTGTGGTCTTGCAGATTCAGGAGTGTGACCTTGCTTCTTTGTCTGGTGCTTTTTCTCTCCAAATTTCATGTGTCATACTGTGTCATAGTGGTTTTGTTCTGTTTTGCTGTGATATACAGATGTTTGAACACTATGGATTTTGCTTTACTGATCTTTATTTAGTGTTTAAAGTGCTTTGGTCTGCTGCCTAGCAGCAGTATAAACTAGTATAAACTTTCAGATGTAAAGATGCATTGTTGCTGTTTAGCTTGTCCCATTTGTTGCTTTAATGGCATTGCTTCAATCCATATTTCAGTCATATTCTGTGTTCTAGAACAAATTGGCTTCCTTTAAAAGCCTTTGGAGTGCATGCATTTATTATTCTAAATGACAAATTTCAAGGGTTACAGTTTTCTGCAGTATTGAGTAATGTGTTGTGCGTAGTCTAGGAGCAACAAGCTGTTGTGCAGCCTAGGCGGTGAGTAACTTAGAGCTTCTGTTAGTGCACTTTTGATGGCTGCAGTGCTGGCCCCACAGAGCAGCACAGCTCTCACATGGTAGTCACCTAACCAGGAGACATGCTTTTGTACTTTTTCAATAGAAATGACAGTTCTAGCCCCAGTATGTATTTAGAGTATAAAAACATGATTGTCAAGCATAAAAAAATGTATTATGTTATTAGCTATAATATGCTTTATTGAAATTAGAAAATGTTTTTTCAGGATAAAACCTGTTTTCATCTGTTGCTCTTTCAGGTTATTTTCCTGCTTTTAAGTGACTTTTTTTGTTTGTTTGCAGAGGAAGTTTCACTGTGCAAATCTGACTTCATGGCCTCGCTGGCTGTACTCGTTATATGACGCGGTAAGTATCCTAAACTTGTGTGGTAAACTGTGTCCTAGGGAAGGATCATGGGAGCGGGGCTGCCCTACCTGGACTTACACTCTAGTCTGCCATTTTCAGAAGAGTGCCAGTGACTACGCTTGAAGGAGACTGTTGGATATACCCTTACAGTCTGACCAAAGTCACCTCTCACAGCTGTCAGTGACTGTAAGGACATGATACCATGAAAAATTTCAAGGTTTATTGAACACCTGAAAATCTGTTGGGAGAAGTGATGGACACAAACAGCAAATAAGTCTTAGATACCATTTTTCTTTGGGTTTCCCCTAAACAAGATGGTTAACTCATTTCTCTTGATCTCTAGTCTAATAAGCATGCTCCATGAGTGCTTCTGTTGCCGTTTTTTAATAGCAGGCATCACCACGCTTTTAGCAAAACCACACTGACTGTTGGAGTAGCTTAGAGAATCTACAAAAGACATAAGGCTCAATTTCTGTCACTCTGCTTTGGAGCAAATTACTTGTGTAAATATAGGTAAAGTGGAGTAGAAGCTACTACAGTTGGCTGATATTCAACAAGTATTACAAGTTCCCCTTAGGTGAATCACTGTGCAACAAATCCAAAGTCCTGGGAAAGCTGACCAAGTAGGTTTTGAGCGCTTAGGACACACATATCATTTATGGGAAAGGTAACGGTTCTCTGTTCTTCAGCTTTTGAGCCATTATGGAACAGGCTGAAGAAAGAAAAAAACAGCATTTTTAGTAGTAAATAGGTTCCAGATAAGATGTGCAGACAGCAAATGCTAGAGCAGTGATCTGTAAGGCTGCATAGTCTGGTGTACTGAGCCAGGAGAGGCTTTGAGTAAGCCCTAGAAGAGGGACCAGTTCCACGCAGAAGCCAACAGAACACTTGCAGGGCAGCTGGGAGCATCCTTGGGTCAGATGGACGTGGGTGAGAAGCCTGCTCCATTGTTTCAGTGTAGCACACTGGAACTTGGGTGTATGGTTTGAGATCTTACTGCCTATTGCATATAATGGTTCCAACTACTGTCAGTACAGTTTCATTACTAACTCATAGTAAATTTTAACAAGTCTGTGAACTTTACCATGGCTACTTTTATTTTTAACCAGGAAACCTTAATGGATAGAATTAAGAAACAGCTACATGAATGGGATGAAAATCTCAAAGAGGACTCTCTTCCTTCAAATCCAATAGGTATGAAAAGTCAACTTCTTTGCTGTGGCCTATATATTGCTGGAAGAAATTTAAGACATGGTTAAAATAATTCTGAGAAGCAGGCTATTTTGTTAACAATGAAATTTTGGGAATACTCTCATTTTAGCCAGATTCTCTACTCAAATTACAATTAAGTCTGTCATTCAAATATAGTTCCTGAGCACAGACCTTTTTCTGTTCTTGCATTATTTACAAGTGACTCTAGTTGTAGGATTTACACTTTTATTTACACATAATATCATTTATATAGTGAAATTAATTGACCTCTAACATGGGTTTGAGCCTTTGGTTTTATTTAAAGGAAGATAGTAATTGGTATGTTTTAGAGGATTTTTAATTTTAGCATCCCTTTTTTTTTTTTTAAAGATTTTTCTTATAGAGTAGCTGCCTGTCTTCCTATTGATGATGTATTGAGAATTCAGCTCCTTAAAATTGGTAGTGCTATTCAACGACTCCGCTGTGAATTAGACATCATGAGTAAAGTAAGTAAAGTGAATGTTGGTGATACTCATGTTTAATCAAACTAGAAAACCATTTATTGTTGGGAGCAAGAGAGCTGTCACTAGCATTAAGTTATGTAGTCACGTAATTAGAGAAACTCTTGATTGCCTGTCACAGTTTACATTAAAAACACTTTGAAGTAGATTGAGCATTCAGATTTAATCCAGAATGCTCTGAATGTTTTTCCTTTGAGGTTTCAGACCATTTTGAATTTGGGGACTAGGCATGATCAGCCAGTCCATGCATGTATTCCAAAATGTAGAATCCCTGTCCCAAATTTGTTAAGGGTCAGTCAGTCAAACTGACTTAAAATTTCAGCTGGCATCAATCAGAGAAACTTTAACTATTTTGCAGTTCTCAACTATAAAACCATATGATGATAATCATGGAACATTTGTGGTTATTTATTGCTTATAAAACTAAATGACCTTGTAAGGGTAACAGTCAGTACATGCTTAGCAGATCGTAGTTTCGGTGTTTTTATTCCATCCACATTTTCCAGTATTTGAACGAATGTGGTAAAATATATCAAAAGAAGTTTCTTAGCTGGGCGCTGGTGGCTCATGCCTGTAATCCTAGATACTTAGGAGGCTGAGATCTGAGGATCATGGTTCAAAGCCAGCCCAGGCACAAAAGTCTGTGAGACTCTGATCTCCAATAAACCACTAAAATACTGGATGTGGCGCTGTGGCTCAAGAGGTAGAGCGCTTGCCTTGAGCTGTGCCCAGGCTCCAAGTTCAAGCCCCATAGCTGACCAAAAAAAAAAAAAAAAAAAGTTTCTTGATGCTTATCATCCCTGCTAACCATTTCCTCTTTAACTTGTTAGTGTACCTCCCTCTGCTGTAAACAGTGTCAAGAAACAGAAATAACCACCAAAAATGAAATATTCAGGTAAAATATTTATTTATGTACCCTTGAATACATTTCCAATTGCTTTCTCAAAAATTAGGGTCAAGTCTTAATTTCCATTCCCACATATTTCCCTCCATTGCTTGAAACTATACTTACGAAATATCCATGGAATTAACACAATTTAGAGCAAGGCCATCTTTCAGATAGTGAAGTCCCAGCAGCTGTGGCCATGTAAAGAATGGCAGGGTGTGCTTCTGAACAAGTGATGTAACATGTTTGAGAAAGGCATCAGGGGCTGGGAAGGTGCTCAGTGGTGGAGCACTTGACTTGCACGCATGAGGCCCTGGGTTTGATTCCTCAGCACCACATAAGCAAAAAGAAAAAAGCCAGAAGTGGCGCTGTGGCTCAAGTGGTAGAGC
>NW_012267228.1:7646572-7660898 GCF_000151885.1 Dipodomys ordii
CAAGTGGTAGAGCGCTAGCTTTGAGCTGAAGAGCTGAGGGACAGTGCCAAGGCCCAGAGTTCAGGCCCCACGACCGGACCCAAAAAAAAAAAAAAAAGAAAAGAAAGGTATCAGTTGCCCAAGATGTTTTCACTAAACTTATTGTTGAATTTTAAAACTAACTTTTTCCTTTGGGTTATCATGTGCACCTACACAAAGGAATATCTGCTACCTTCCAATGATGACTTGTACAAGATTCTGTTACTATAAAACTAAAAGATTAGCCAGGCATCAGTGATTCACTGCTGTAATTCTAGCTACTCAAGAGGCTGAGCTCTGAGGATCATAGTTCAAATCCAGTCAGAGCAAGAAAGTCTGTGAGACTCTTTCCTTCAAGTAGCCAGCAAAAAAGGTGGAAGTAGAGCCATGGTTCAAGTCGTAGAGCATCAACCTTGAGCCAAAAAACTTAAGGGACAGTGCTTATGTGCCCTGAGCTCAAGCCTTACCACCAACATAGAAGATTAAAATTCATCAGAAAAATCTAGTGATTGTCTTATTCTCCATGCTGTTTTTTGCTTTAGCTTATCCTTATGTGGGCCGATGGCTGCTTATGTGAATCCTCATGGATATGTGCATGAGACGCTTACCGTGTACAGAGCCGGCAACCTGAATCTCATAGGCCGGCCTACCACAGAGCACAGCTGGTTTCCTGGGTAAGAGGATGGTGATGGTGTTTTTTTTGTTGTTTTGGTTAATGGGTAGAAAACCCCAAAGTTCTAAATAGAGTTGTTAGAATTACAATGAAAAGAAAACAGGCATGACATGAATAACTTAAACAGCCTTTATCCCATAAATAGACAAAAATGTCTTTATGAACTGTTTGCATAGTACCATTGAACTGAATATATGGAGAAAAAAGGTTAACAATTACTGTTGTCCTGAAATTACTATATAGCTAATCCAAAGTTACTCTCTTCTGTTAGCGCTAAAAATTAGCTGTTTGCAATGATGCACATAATCTATTTGTGGATCATATTCTATAGTAATATCAAATCGAGTTTTCCTAATGAGATACAGAGAACACTGAATTCTTTTTCTTGTACTTACTTTACTTTACCCCAGTGGTTCTCAACGTTAAGAGTCTCGGCAACCTGTTAATTTCCTGTTATATTACCTTTAATAGCTAGCCCTATCACATTCTGTTCCACATATGGAGTCAGCCTTTGCTTTGAAAGAACCACAGTAGGAGGTGGTCAAGGCACTACAGGTGGTCCCGTATCAACAGAGCTTCCAGTCAACTCTTCCTAGTTAAACTGTTCTTTGAAGATAGCAAGTTGACTGAGACAAACGTGTATGTGTGCAGGTGGGTTGCTGTTCCCCAACTTGGTACACTACAGAGCAACAAAGGGAAAATGTCTTTCCAGTGGAAGAAAAACCGAACCATAGCTTCAAATAATATAGCTTCAAATCATTAATACGGCCAATTATACATGAAAGCTGATATATTACCATAGGAAATGCAAAAGTGACCGAATACTTGTACAATGTTTCTGTGAAGTGGTATGGTTTAAATCCCATGTAAGTCAGGCTAACCTCAAACTTGTAAATCCTTTGGCCTTGGTCTCAGACACTGTGGCCAGTCTTTTTAATTCTTCGAATTTGGCTCTTAAGAAATTTCTATGCAACAGATTTCCACGGCAGCCTTGGGTACTGAGTCATGCTTCCTTAGCTGCCATCTTCCCTTCATTTTATAGGTATGCGTGGACCATTGCCCAGTGTAAGATTTGTGCAAGCCACATTGGATGGAAATTTACAGCCACTAAAAAAGACATGTCCCCTCAAAAATTTTGGGGGTTAACCCGATCTGCTCTGTTGCCCACAATCCCAGACACAGAAGATGAACTAAGCCCAGACAAAGTAATACTTTGCTTGTAAATGGATGTAATATGGTAGCGGTAAAGATATGATCTGCTTTGGAAATTGCCTTTGATGCGTACACGTAAGTAACCAGCAACATTATGTATGAAGGGTTACAGTTTAATTCATCATGCATTGGCACCAGTCATCTGAATGATCAAGTTCCAAGCTAAGGTGCCAAGCACAAGTTTCCTTTTGAATGCAGCAAGGCAGCGTACGTTATTTTTAAAGGATTCTGTTCTTCTCAATTTTCCTTAGCTCATACTGATTTGTAAATTTTGAAAATATTAAATATGAAGTTTGAGTTAAAAATCCCCATTTCCTTTACATGTTTCTTGGTGAAAAGTTTTTACTTGTGCATTTGCACTATTTATTTGAACTATAACCCTAGCTCCTAAAATGTTTAACTTAAACTACTATGGGGCTGAAATAACACTGTATTTTGCAATCTATTTCAGTTGATGTAACTGGAAGAAAGTGTGTAAGTAAACTGACCAAAACTAAATTTAATGTTCCTTATTTAAATAATGTAACCTATTCACAACTGAACAATGGAGGTATAAGAAATAACTAAGATAAAATCCATAGATTGCACCTACCTCTTTGCTTATATATATTTGAAGGTTTACTGAATCCTTTTACAGCTGTGTAACTTTGGTCTCATATCCTTCACTGATTTACATAACTCAAAACTAATCAGGTCAAATGTCTAATCAATTTCTAATACTGAGGCCAAAAACGGACTGTTAACTTTGTGTCAGTAAATGAAAATAAACTTCATTTGCACTGCATTCAGGACTTATTCTATCCTAATTCTGCAGCAGGAACTGAGGATCAAGCTTCAAAGCCAGCCCAGTCAGACCAATATGAGACTTCTATAACCAGCAAAAAGCCAGACATGGAGGTGTGGAGCTCACATGGTAGTGACTGCCTTGAGTTGAAAAAAACTAAGTGAGAGCAAGAGAACTTGAGTTCAAGTCCCAGAATAGGCACACGCACACATGCACACACACACTTCTAGGACACTGCATCTCTGCAGACAAGTCAAAATACAGGCAGTGAGGGAAAAGCATCTCCCCTTTTGCTCCTCAGAGGCAGCATCTCAGATTCGTAGTACTGCCCAGAGACATCTTACACACCACAGGCTTCTGTAACAGTTAGTTAAATCTACATCATATAGAATATCCTCGTAGTACTTAAATGTTTTCAGATATTTTATATTGCATTTAATTACTAACCTGGGTAAAGTTGTAGTATAAACCCAGTTACCTTCCAAAACCAAGGGTAATATTTTACTAAAATAATGAGACTGTACAAGTTAACTTCTCCGGGCTTCACACACATAAAGCAATCCTTATAACAAATAACAAACAGCTCCATACCAAAACACAAATTGCTAGAACAAATCCACTATGAATAAATGGGATAGGTGTTTTACACAGATTTACCTACAATTATAGGTACCAGTTCATTTTGGAATTCAGATAAACTGAAATCTTATCAGTGGGCCAAGCAGCCCATTCATCTCAATGCGCAGAGTATTAAGCACTTCTTTTTTCTTTTTTTTTTTTTTTGCTGTTTTACTTGAGTCACAGCCAGCCTTTGTTTATACTTTGCTTTTGAGACAGGGTTTCACTAACTGCTAGTGAGCCTCAAACTCAGTTCCTTATGTCTCCACCTTCCAAGTAGCTGGGATTACAGGTGTATACCACCCGGCAAAATAATTTAAAGTCAATCCTAGTTTTTCCCTATGGAAAAACCATTTTTATTTAAAAAGCATAGACAGGTAAGTCAGAACCTACTCCAAAAGCATTCTAGGATTCATTGATACAATCATATTAAGAGGAGGTAGACTCCATTTCAAGTCAGTACCTGAAATGCAGTTTCACAAAGTAAGAAAATTTTTCTCTTTTAACTCTGCTATAGCTTCTTAAATCTCAGACAGGGGAAGACGACCAGTCTTACCAAATGTTTATCCCTTTTGAGTACCAGGTCATTCTAGGTCTTCTTTATGTAACTTAGGAGTTCCTCTTTTTCCATTTGGTAGCCACTTTTTTTCCACTGTTCACGCAGTTGCTGTAACAAAGCACCGATTTCCTTCCCAGAAGAAATGCCCACTTTTCTAATGTCGTGTCCGCTCACGGGGAAGGGGGGGATGGACCACTGCTCCATCTCCTTCAGGAGACCGCGTTCACCCTGGTACTTCAGCAGCTCACATACTCGGGCACTTGCATCTGGCTCTCTGGACTAAGTGCAAACAAACATTAAGTTCACCACACACGTTACAGCCCCCATTAATGGTTTACCCGATATTTAAATGACAAATACTCTACGAAAATTACCATTCCAAATAAGTAACACTTAATGAATAAATTCTGGATTTTATCTTCCAACTTTTCTGCAAGTGAAGACTACTTATTTTTGGACCAAACCTAGTGTATACTTACATCTATAATGAAGTCTTGATAGGGTTTCAATGGTTCTGAACTGTCTGATGCTTTAACTAAGTCTTTCCTATTTTTAACTATAAATAAGCCAAGGTTTTTCTCTTCTTTTGAAATCTTCAACCTCAAATCCAATTTTGTGACATCATCTTGTACTTTCAGCAGTGAGGCCAAGATGGTCATTGGCTTTGCTGAGCAACCTTCAACATTTTTACTGACTTGGTTAAATTCTTCTAAACTTGAGGGTGTAGGCAAACCTGCAGGAACAAAAATTTTTTTCTCCTCTTTTTAGTGTTAAAAGACCAGTCAAATCCTAAGGCAGTTTATGAAAATGCCCTTTCCCAATGACTCAAGACTAAAGAAATGGCCTGAAGTTCCCTGATGTGTGATCATCCTTGGTCAGTATTAATCATAACATCTATTGATCCATAAGGCATCTTAAAAACTCAGTAGATAAGTGCTATTATTTGTATCCTCCTTTTCTTCAGAAACTAACAAGTCACAAAGCTGGTGTCAGTTAACCTAACCTAATCAAAGCCAAGTCTTTTGAGTTACTCCTTACCTGTGATCCCAAAGATTATCTTGGAATTTGATTTCTCCATGTGGAATTTTGTAACTATATGAGTCAAAACATTTTTACCTTAAGGATTTTTAAACTAAATGTTTCATTGCCAAAAATTTTAATGTTTTGCTGGGCACCTATGGCTCACTCCTGAAATCCTAGCTACTCGGGAGGCTGAGATCTCAAGATCATGGCCAGCCCAGGCAGAAAAGTCCCTGTGAGACTCTTATGTCCAATTAGTCACTCAAAAACTGGAAGTGATGCTGTGGCTCAAGTGGCAGAGTGCTAGCCTTCAGCACAAAAAGGCTTGGGGACTGCGCCGAGGCCAAGTTCATACCCCACAACCAACCAAAGAAAGTATTTTTTAAATGTTTTATAACTTGTTCTCACCTATATGAGGAGCCACATCAAGATCATAGATTAGGTGAATTAAGTGGTTTACGTGGTTACCAACAAGAATTTTTTTCAATTCTACCCAAATCCGCTCTCCTGATATTCCAGCCAAGCCTTTTGCATTTTCGGCAATTGCTTCCAAAGTCTCAGGGTCATGCTCACCAGGTTTGTCCACAATTCTGCCGTAAAACCTAGAAAACAAAATCCTCTAAATGCACCTATACTGGCAGAACAGCCAGAATTCTGTTTCTCATTTTTGCATCTATTGAATGGAAACGAATTAAAGCATTAGTCATATCTCCACCTTTTTCTTCAGATGTACAAACCCAAGATTAATTACAATGTAAGTAGCCTCCAAGTCAGTAAGCACTAGAAGCCTGCGGACTCGATTTCACCAATAGTGACTAAGATGCAGCTGTGCTGCAGCAGGTAAAACTCATGAGCCCCATGAAGGCAGATTTTTATTTTTCTCTCTCCCACAATCCCTCCTTCCCTCCTGTGTCAGATAGCGGTGCTTGGCATGCTCACAAATGAAAAGAAAGCATTATTTAATAGAAAGGAGAATGGACATTTAAAAGGTGCTCAAAAGCGTGTGTTTTTTTTTTTTTTTGGGGGGGGGTGTTGAACTGTCGTGGGGCCTGAACTCTGGGTCTGGGCACTGTCCCTCAGCTCTTCAGCTCAAGGCTAGCACTCTACCACTTGAGCCACCTTCCTAACACCTCAAAACCTTTTTTTTATAGCAAAAGATCATAATAAATGTTGTATGAAAGTAACATGTACATAAGACATGGATTACCTCATCACCAGACACATTTGGGATGTCACTATTTTGTAGATCTACCTGTTTGGTTACTGTACACAACACACAGTATTAAAAACTGTTTCTAAAATTTGCAAAAATTCTTACCTGAAGTATCTTAAAATCCGAAGATAATCTTCTTGTATTCTTTGATGTGCATGTCCTACAAATCTAACTTTCTTATTTTTTAAATCTTCATAGCCATTAAAGTAATCGAATAAAGTACCATCAAAGCCTAGTCATTTAGAAGGAGGAAACAGAATCATTAACAATCTTAACAAAAATAAATAAATAAACTAAAAACTACCACAAACAGGAGAAATTCAGCATGGCTGTTTATCACATATAGTGACAGTATACATCACTACTAATTCAGAGACAGAGTAAACAGCTGTCCTTACAATTGAAAGATTATATCTCCAATAAGAACCTAAAGCAATGTGCCAGATATGTATAGACTGAGGATGAGAGGAGAACACGCTCATATAAAAAAACATGAATAGCCAAAATTATATGGGAAAATCATAGGAGTGGCAGGGGAATCCACAGGGCAGTTACTTTGTCATCCTGCAGCAAGAAAGACCTTTTAAACCTTTCAAACTAAATATCAGAAATATCAATTATGCCTTCTGGAGTAAGGCATAAAAGTCTGGCCAAAACAAAAAATCTTAAGCTAAGAGATACTCAGAGAAAGACCCCAAAAGTCAGTATCAATAGAGACAAAGGGCCAATTTCCATAGCATGCAAACATACAGAAGAAACGCAGAAATCTGTAAAATGAGTGTTTTCAACAGTGGTAATAAGAAATAGGAAGTAAAACAGTATTAAGTAGAAATAGTATTTCCCAGGTTTCTTTCCCACTGGTAAATTTCCAAGTGTCTGCTACTACCTGGTTCAGGATAGGTTAGGAGACTAAACCATGAGAGCCTATTATCCCTTCACAAAAATGCTGTACTGTAAACAAAACAATTCTCACTGGGATTTTCTTAGTTATCAAACTGCAAATCATATCTCATAGGTAAACTCTCAATCCCAAACAGACAACAGGTTATCCCCAAGACAGAGAAAAGCAACAGGAGACCTGCCAAGGGGGCAGGCAGGTGACTGGCCCCAAGAGGCACTTCACTGGGTGGCATCAGGGACAGGGCACTGCTGTTACTACTTGTGAAGAACAATCACGTGTCCATTTAATTCTGTTTGAACCCTGAATTCCTTCTGATTATCCGCAAAGTACCACTCTGGGCAGACAGTGCTTTTTTAGTGCAGCACACAGGGTATTTGCTAAATGGGAACTACCTTGATATATACGGGAAATTACAGGCTCCAGATTCAAAAGTGCATAGGCAAAATATGACTAAAAAAGGCAAATATCCTATGTCTATCTTACTGTTATGTGGTAAAGAATGTGTGTTGAACATACTGGCAGCAGAAAGGCTTTTTTAGTAAGATCAACATAAGGGGGCCAGTGATGTGGCGTGACCAAGCACGTACAGGACCCCAGCTCCAGGGGGGGAAAAAAGAAGAGGAAAAGCATCCCAGGAATGTGACAAAAACAACAATAACAACAACAAATGTCTGCAGCAGAAAGGCTAAAAAAATTCCTGAGCTGAAAATATAGTATGATGCCAATATGAGTTTTGTTTTGCTCTGAATCTTTCTTTTAAAGTATACTAGTAAAAATGTGAAACGCAGCTAAGTGGCTTATGCTTAAGAGCATAAGCTTTGGAGACAGTTTGCGTTACAACTAATAACACTACAGTGTACAGGCTGCATACCTTTGAGCAGGTTATCAGGAGTTAAAACAGCACCAACTGCTTCAGAAGGTTGCTGGGAAAACTAAACTATGTTATGAGTTTAAAATAGGATTCAGCAAATGTTTAGAAACCTATAGTAAACCTACAAGGAAACCATTAGAGAAGACTGCACCATGTGAGTAATGCTGGAAGAAGTGGATACTTGAAGCTTTGGTTGTGTAATGGAGGAGGTGTGTATTGCTGGGCTCCTTTTCCAGTCCCGCGTTTAATAGTAGAGTTTGGAAACCCAGGCTCTAACCTGGACCAAGTTACATGACATCTGCCAGTCTCACCCGCCCATCTTAGCCTACTCTAACCTAATTCACCTCTAGCCCTTTGTGAGCACACCTTCATTAACAAAGAACTTAAGGACCTACATGACAAATAGGCTTCATCTTAACATACCAAGGCAGACTTGTGATTCCTTAAGATGCAATGCTAAGAAAGAACTTGAGGTGTGTGTAGGTGGAACAGTAATTTGCTTTTTGCTGAAGTCATTCACCCCAATGCCAAGGCCCTGCAGGAAAGGATGGAGAAGGAGCATGTGTGTAAATGGCAGGGCCCTATGAACACTGACAGGAAGAGTGTGTGCATGTGCACATATATACATTTTTCTTGCACTGTTTAGATGCAGTTAATAAATTAGCAGATGAAGGTGTGAATGTGTCAGGCACTGCTCCAAGCATATACAATCATTAGCTCCCTTAATCTTCACAACAGTCCTACAAAATAAACTAGCATTAACACCTGTGTGTTTTACAGCTAGCGAGTAATATAGTGAGAATCTCAGCCAGTATTTTTGGATCTTGTCAACATGATATGCTGTCTCTTAGAAGAGATGAATGCCACTTCAGTTGGAGGACATTCCCAGAATGCAAGTTTCACTTGAAAAGAAGGCATATTCTGATAGATCACATTATCCTTGTATTACCTAGAAACATGGAGTTTATAGTGAGGTCTCTGCGTTCGGCATCTTTCTGCCAGTCAGTTGTGAATTCTACCTCAGCATGTCTTCCGTCGGTTGTGACATCGATCCTTAGTGTGGTAATTTCAAAATTTTCTTCATGAAGCTGCAATTGAATATAAGACTTTTTAAAAATTAGTTTATAGCATCACTAAAGACTGGAAAGCTTCCCTGAGACAAGGTAATACAGTTGTCTTTAAACTCAACCAGTATAAAAACCTTGAAACAGAATATTCAAGGCCATATCCAAAGAATGATACCTTTTTGTAAAAATAATTTGAGTTTATAGGCAAACATGGCCACTGAAAAGCAGCATGATAGGTATAAAGGGCTACTCGAGCTAGTTTTTTTGCCGGTGTCAGTTTGCACAGAGCTATGTTAATACATGCCACACAAAGGCCTGTCAGGAATTAAGTATAAGTAACAAACCTAGGGTCTTTACTCGTCATCCCCAGTGAGGTTAAGGTGATAGGTACACACACTCTGGGGAGAGAAACTGCCTCCAGCTGGGAAGGCTAAGGGACTCTAACAGTGACACAGGAGCTGAGCCTTAAAAGCTGATGTGGACATGTAGATGTAGACAGAAGCACATTTCAAATAAAAGCATGTCCAAAGACACAGTACAGAGGGAATTTTTAAAAGGGGAAATCTCACTGACAAATAGCATTCTACCAGTAGTCAGCAATGAGGTTTTCTTGATAAAGAATTTGGAATTCACAGGCAAAAAACTGGGATTATTTGAAGTCTTCTAGGATTCCTCACGATTTCATACAAATTCTCCTCCAGATACACATTACATTCTCACTATAAAATTTTATTTACGAAAGGAAAAGGGAAAAGAAAGGGCTTGAACTAGGGTAACTATACACTGCAGGACTGCTCTCTAGTTATAGTGAAAACTCCTGCAGATTCCAACACTTCTAGTTGGCTAGCACGTCCCAGGTAGAATTACGAAGCCCTGAAAGTCATTTTGCTGCAGCACCCAACTGCGATGACAGCCAAAGAATTTTAAGGAAATGAAATGAAGACTTTGTTGAAACAACTACCACTGGGAACCTAAGGAAAATAAGAGAAGTGACTACATCTGACACAAGCATAGAAGCTGTAAAATAAGTGGTCATGTGCCACATCGTGACACTGGACTGCATGTACCAGTGGTCCTGGAACTGAGCAATTCTACCACAGCTCTCATTCATCACGGAACACACCATACTCCCCCGTGTCTGTACTGGTGTAAACAGACCCGCAGCACTGCTAGGAGTTTAGACCTATGCACACGCAGTTATGTGCAGTACATGACTTAATGATGTCAAACTGAGCGCTTCCTCTAATAGGGATTTACTACACTGTGCTTTTTCTGGAGTGTACTTCCTTTGCTGGAAACCAGCCTCAGCAGCTCCTAGAACACACTTTCACACACGATGACAGCTCCGTGTGTCACTGCTCCTCCAGACTGCAGTGGGCCAAGTTCCGGAGTTAAGACAGTGAGTGACATCATGACCGGACCCTGTAGAGCCAAGGCGAGTGCTGTGCACTTACTTGTTAATCCAAAGAACAGGAAAACACTTTTAGAATAAAAGAATTTTTTTGTGTACTGAACAGTATGTCCAAGTTAAATGAGTTAAAAAGTTTTAAACAGAAATAATGCTCCACAGTGCACACCTATAAACAAAAGTGATACAAAAGAGATGTAATGAAAAATCAGAGACACACTGGGAAAATGACCTGCTGGGGAGATAGGGAAAGACTTATTTGCTGTTGGGAGGGAGTACAGTCAGAAAGCTACACAAGAAGTCAGTAGATTACATTTTAAAAATGCAAACTTCAAAAACTATAGCATGCAAAAACACAAAATAAAACCACTTGTGGAGGTCAAGTCATTAAACTTAGCAGTGGCCACAACACACAAGAATGAAAGACTTAGGGCAGAGTAGAAGACACTGCTATTTTTAATTAGACATTTTGTTTCCCAACTATAAAAAAACTCCTGAACTTTGAGTTAAGTAAGCAGATGTTCACACAGTGCAGTAAGTATCAGCCTGCGACTCACCCTGGCTGTGATTGTTCCGTGCTTCTCTCCCTTGTTGTTGATCATCCGGATGCCGGCTGACTGAAACATCTCCTTCATTTGGGTTGGGGTGGCAGTGGTAGCAAAATCAACATCTTGAGGTTTCACCCCATTCAGCAAATCCCTCACGGCTCCTCCTGCTATTCTCAGCTCATGATTCTCTTTCACAAATAATTCTGAAATGACAGCGACAAGATTTTTAGTACAATGTGTTTCAGTAATGACAGTGTGTTACCGGAAGTACAAAGTTTGGCCATCTATTGGGACAGTTTAGACCATGTAAGAAGGGCTTGCTTTTCATGCAAAAACATGAAGAAGGTGGAAGACACAAAGTGGCTGTGCTGTAGATGCCTGAGAACCATGGGAAACAGAACCTGCATGACTTTGCTGATTAAGACAACTCGAAATTCTACAGTGCCTCACAATCATGATTACAAATATGAATTATAGTCAAAGAGTAAAGCAAAATAGAAAAGCAAGTCTCCTCCTAGTTCTGTGAATAATATACAAGCATTTCTATGCATGCAACTGTCAGGCCCCTTATCATAAGTGTTGCCACCAAGATCCTTCAATAGACAACCTGTGAGAATATTGCCTGAAATCAATGCACATGGAAAACTACTACAAACAACCAACAGGTGAGGACAAGGCTTCTACAACTCTGGCCAGTCTACTGAGAATGATGTCCACAGCTGGCTTCACACAAGCTGGTCTGCACTGTTACAAATTGGCATTCTGCAGAATGTGTTCCAAGCACATCAGTCAGGCAAGGACATGTTTGACCAATAACAAGATGACTGGCATTACGTTACCATCAAGTGCTATCACCCAGCAATGGTAATGGACCATAGCTACACAGCCAAGGAAACCCTGGCTAGTACCTGAACCATGTAATTCAGAAGTGAATGACCTTTAGAACTTCGGTCTTATCTCTAAGGAAATAACCTTAATCTGCCATGGAAATGATATAGTTCAAATGAAGCAGAGGGAAAAAAAACAATCTGGCAAATCATGAACTGCTGCATTATATGATTATGACAAACTATCCTAGCTTCCTCGATTTTCTCTGCTGAAAGCTAATCGTATATGGGGACAAAGCAACTATGACGATTTTAGAACTCATGACAGGATTTAAACTGCACCATGCCAATTTTCACAGAGGCTTTAAATATGTCTGTCTGCACTTTGTTTTCACATGGACATTACATTATGCCAGGGCACCCAATCCTACAAAGTAGTTAAGTTACTTGCTGAGTTTACTGATAGTGTTTGAAGTCACCTTCAGTACATATCCCTCCATAGTGTTGTTTCACAGACAGAATCCTGAAAACCACTTCCTGTTTTACGCTACTGAGGTTCTGACTTTAGGAATTCCAACTTTCACAGTGAAGAAAATAAAGCTCAGAAACTCAGGTTTTATAAATCATAGAGTAGTACTAAAAGATGTTAAAGAAACTGTAGTATTTGGTATTTACGGCAGAATGATCAGAGAGAGTATACTGCCAAGAATATTTTCCGAGGAGACTCTTGCAACAGAGGGCAAGACTGAGGAAGGCACAGCCATAAAGAAACAGTTCAGTCAGCCCCAAATTGGTGATGTTAGAGCTGGTCTCTTCAGACAGCGCTGCTCACCACTTGCAGTTACTGAGCACTTAGAACATACTTAAGTCTGAATTGAGACATGGTGTTAAATTTGTTCCAGGTTTGGAAGTCTTACAACAATATAAAAAGGGGGTCAGTCTGATACTGTATATCCATGTGTGAAATAAGCTGAAGCCCCTTTGAAGAGTTAGCAAACTCTAAAAAAAAAGAAAGAAATGTAAAGCAGGTCCTACGACAGATGCTAAGGGGGAGAAGAGGGCAAATGGGGTGGGTGAGGAGGGTGACTATGGTCAAAATACATGTAAGTGAAAATGGAACAGTGAAGCTTGCTGAGATCAGTTTGGGAAAAGAGGATCAGGGAGAGTTGGGGGGGGGTGATCAAGACATGTACCATGAATACCTAGACATGTCAAAAAATAACCTTGGACAAACAAGGGATGCTGATAGTGGGGGGAAATGATGTAGCATTGTTCTGTAAATTTCACACTCGTGATCGTATCTTGATGACAGTGGACTGAATGTATGTTTTACTCAGTTCCTTCCAGTTATGTGTTCTGGAAACACTGGCAGAGACATAGCGTTCCCAAGTACCTCTTCACACACTAGGAGGAGGCAGTGTGTCAAGGAAATACAGCGGATCCCATAATGCATCAGGAATCTAGTACTTAAACCATCCTACAGAAGAGCTAAAGGTCAACTTCTCCACTCGTTGCTTTACTCACAAGTCTTCCTTTTGTCACTTCAACAACAGCAATATTTGAATGTTGGTTTAAAAAAAAATTCGTCCACCCTGTGTCTTTCCACCTAAGGCCTCTCCGCTTGTTCCAAAGCCAGGTCTCACCTGTCAGACTCTTCAGTCCTTCTGTGAAAAGGGACTGGAATTCCGGAGACTGCAACTTCATGGTGCACAGACAGCGCTTCAGAAGATAGAGGCTGCTCCAGCCCGCGCCGGGTCCCCGCCTCTTCCAAGGACACAGGAGCCTCAGCATCTGGAGCAGTGGCCACACACCTCGACCAGGCGGGCCGCGGGTGCACCGACCGAGCTCCACGCACTGAGCACATGAATGACACGCAGTGTTACTCACCAACTGCGAGGAACTCGCCTCCCCGTCCAGAGGCAGGGCCGCCCCCGCAACAAGGAAAAAAAGCCAAGCAGGAGCCGCAGGCCCCAGAAACACGGGGGACAAGCACGTGGTTCCCGTCCGGGGGGCGGGAGGGAGGGGGAGCAGGCCTCCAGGACACGAACTGGATCCCCCGACCCTCGAGTCACCCCGGATTCCCGACCCCCCCCACGGAGACCTGGCCGCGCACGGGGGCTCTCAGGACCCCGCGATCTCAATGCGGGGCAGGCGCGGGGCAGCGGGAGGCCCCGTCCGGCCACGTGGACCCGGGAGCTGACTCCGCCCCCCTCCCGACTCCCACGCGCTCAGAAACCCGCCCCGGACCCGAGCCCCGGGGTCAGCCCGCACGGTGCCCCGGACCCCAGCCCCGGGGTCAGCCCGCACGGTGCCCCGGACCCGAGCCCTGGGGTCAGCCCGCTCGGTGCCCCGGACCCTGCACGGTGCCCCGGACCCTAGCCCTCCCCGGACCCGAGCCCCGGGGTCAGCCCGCTCGGTGCCCCGGACCCTGCACGGTGCCCCGGACCCTAGCCCTGGGGTCAGCCCACACGGTGCCCCGGACCCGAGCCCCGGGGTCAGCCCGCACGGTGCCCCGGACCCCGCACGGTGCCCCGGACCCGAGCCCTGGGGTCAGCCTGCACGGTGCCCCGGACCCGAGCCCCGGGGTCAGCCCGCTCGGTGCCCCGG
>NW_012267228.1:7662229-7671924 GCF_000151885.1 Dipodomys ordii
AGGTCAAATAACATCTATTTTGCCAATTTTAAAAAATGGTTCAGCAAATCATGGTAAGTGAGGTAAGCCAAGCCCAGAGAGACAAACGGCACAAGTTATTCTCTCCTTTATGGAAGCTAGATCTAAAAATTAACGGGGACATGATCAGGTATACTTTTCTCTAGGCATTCACACACAGGGAGATCAAAGATACTCTTAGGCAAAGAACACAAAGGCACAATGCCCATGTGCATCTGAACATACAAAATGATGCGCGCGGAAATAAACTCCTAGAAATGGAAACAAGCGATTTTTATTTGTTGTTGATTTTCTTTTCTTTTTGTCTGTTCATTTATCTGTTTGGGAAAGGGTAAAGGGGGGAGGCACAGAAAAGTTGGAACAAAGAGTAAACAAATGCAGCAGCGGCGTTTGATCCACATTATGTTGAAAATCAATTACATAACTTGTGGGTGGGGTCAGGAGGGAAAAACTGGGAGGTAACACTGTCCAATGTATGTAACTAACCACTCTGTACATCCCATTTATCGTAACAATAAATGAATAAAATAGCTGAAAAATGTTCAGGAAAAAAAAGCACTTTCCTCTCATCCTGAAGCCAGGATAATTCTAAAAGTCAATATAAAATGTTACAAACTTACATCCCATTCCAGCCAAGAAACAAATAGAAAACTGAATCCTGCGATGGATAGAACGAATCATCATCTATTTGAGTTGGCCCCAATGCTAAGAATGTGAGGTGGATTTAATGTTCATAAGCCAGTCCATACAAGACTCTGTATTGTTATCTGCTTTGGGCCCCTGGGTCTGGAAGCCAGAAGGCTTGTGGATTTCTGCAGAGAATGAAGTGAAGGACAAAGAGGAATACAAAGACATTAGCAGGAGGAGACTGACTAATGCCACACAAAGGAAAAGCTAACGGTGAACCTTTCAGACAGGAAGTCCACATATTCAGGAAGAAGCATCTGTGCTAAGGGTCCCAAGATCTCAAACATTGCTTCTAGCGGGGGAGGGGGAGGGGTCTGGACATGGAGGTGCTCATTCCTGGAAAACTAGATTATGTGTCTTTGAATCCTGGAGACTGGTTCATGTCTCATTAACTACATCTGGCAGGGGAGTTTTGAGCCTTGAATAGTCAGACTAGTACTGTCATTTTCTGCAGATTCTAGGGCTTGCAAGTCAAAATCCATTAACATCAGCAGGCCAAGAGTTGATGTTTATCACCCTCCAAGCCATGGATCTTAACCACTGAGTTTCCTAACCTCCTCCCCCAACTCTGATATCAGTTTTAATTGGCCAGGCATGGTGGCACACATCTGGGATCCCAGCATTTAGGAGGGGAGTTAGGAGTATCATAAACCAGCCTGGTTTATATAGCAAGACCTTGTCTCAAAATAGAAAGGAGGAGGAGGAGGGGGAGGGGGAGGGGAAGGTTGGGGAGAAGAAGAGGGAGAGGAGGGAGGAGGGAAAAGGGAGGAGGATACAGAGGCGAGAGGAAGAGAAGGGGAAAAAGAAGAGAAAAACTATATGATTATCTTAATAGCTGCACAACAATCACTTAAAACTCAGAATGCATAAAAACAACTTCTAAAACTCAGTGGGGCTGTCTGCAACACTGTTAAGGCACCTATGAAAAAGCCACAGCTATCAGCAGACTTAATGACAGCATTGTTACCACTTTCCTCCCAATATTAGGAACAAATCGATGATGCTCAGTCACCTCACTTACTTTCAACATGTGACTGCAGTATGTCACCACGAAGATAAATCAAGAAGGAAGACGTTAAAAAGTGTAGCCATAGGGAAGGAGGTAAAACCCTCTCGTCCTATGATGGCATGGTTTATAAAGAAATCATAGCAAACAGCAGAACAAATGCCACCACTAATAAGTCAATTTAACAAGGCCTCGAGACGCAAGGCTACAGTGAAGAATCTTATATCCTAGCAGCAAAAAAATATGCAATGCAAATCTATGTGTTTTATGCATAAAAATAAAATCTGTAGGAATAAAAGTGATAGTGAAGCTATGTGCGTGGCATCGAAGTATATATAAATGGAAAGATATTCAAGATCACCCAATGGCCAGAGAATTACTAATTAAAAACACACACACAATGAGACAACCATGCAAACCTATTTGAATGTTAAAAAAAAAATCCGGCAGTATCAAAATCAGCGGAGCATATGGAGCAGTAGATGTCTCATTCACTCGCTGTCGGTGAGGATGAAAACTAGTGCGTCCATGGAGAATGACAGTTTAGTGATTTCCCGTGCACTTGCCTTACATCAAGCCACCCCTCTCCAAAGCATTGGCTCACAGAAAGGAAAACTCTGCTCACAGTAAAACATGTATTTGAGTGTCATAGGAGCTTGGCTCATAATCATCTCAATCAAAACATAGGAATTCCAGAGCAAGCATTTCCTTGGGGCTTGTGCTTTATTTTGCATCTTATTGTATTTGTAGTTTTCATGGGCAGTGAGTGTTCTTAGGGTCTGGCAAGTTTGTACCACTCTGTAGAAAAACGATAGTCAGGAATATTCTTCCGTTAGGAGGCAGTGGAACCCTAATGTTAAGGCAATTCAGGAAAATGAACTAGGAAGAGTTTAGAAATAAGTTTCAGTGTTTAAGTCATTAAGTTTTAACTCTGTGAGCCTTAACCGAATGCACTTTAGTACTTGATAAACATTTCCTTAAAGAGCTCCTATTTTACTTCAACATAAGCTATCTCTTAGGCTGCTCAAAGGGTCTCCCCAATGTTCAAATGTCCGTTGGCACCTCATTTTTGGTTGCGTTTCTGAGAAATTAGTTCATTTGTTGCCACGAGAGAGAGAAATAATGATGCATAAGGACCAGTTTTGACTTTAACTTTGCTTTATCCTTTTCAGTCTACTCATTCGCTCACTCATCCATGAATCTAGCTACCCACAGGACCATCCATCCATCCACCCACTATCCATCTCTCTACCTGTCCATTCATTTGTCCACCTCCCACCCATCCATCATTCATCCATTTATCCACCTATCCATCCATCCTCACTCCCAACTGTCCATTCGCCTATTTGTCCATTGACCCACCCATCCACCCACACCACTATCCACCTAGCTACCCACCTATCTATTCATCTACTCCTGTCTATCCACCCATCCACCCATCCATCCATTCATACCTCCATTCATCCATCCACACATTTTTCATTCCAGGATAACTCCAGCACCAGCCACTATACACTCTTTTCTGGAAATACCTGCATGTTAGATCTAGATATGCCCAGTTAGTGATGTTGTGGGTGAAGATAGGAATGACTAATAGTCATTCACACCTGTCGCACCTTGGGAAAAGGTATTTGAGATAATATTCAGGTAAGACAGAAGCTAGTTATGCCCTAATTTAAATATTTTGCAATTTAGGCACACTGATGTGGTTAGTGTCTCGTTTCCTTCCCCTTCCCTCCCCTGCTTTCTCTTTGTAAATGACATGAAGTAATTTGTTGAAAAGAACAAGTTCTGTTTCAGGAGTGTGTTTTTCCTTTGGAACAACACAAAGTACCTGTTTAAAGAAAAAGTCATCCAGTAGTTTTGTTCTCATAAAAGTTTAATAGAAGCCAACTAAAGTTTAAGATCTCCCAGAGGACAAATAAAGATATTTCTCAGCAAATGTACAATCTCAATGTTCATTGGTGCTGGGGGATTTCACACACAAATGCAATTTTATTTTACATTTAAAAGAGGTAAGTAAATAGACGAATCAATTTTCGCTGCTGTGAAATTTCATACAGGGTCATTAATTTTAAAAGATGGGACTTCAATAATAGTTAAAGAGAATGAACGCCCAAGGGTAAAAAACTGAGAATAATCACCTTCAAAATCCTAAGTTATCAGCAGCCTAAGATCTGAACCAGGTGGAGATTCAACTCTGCTTCTTCATAATGTTCCCTGCATGGTTTGTTTCTCTTTGAATATAGCTCATGCAGAATTCTTTCTGGCAAAGCCAGGAGGCTCTTCTTTGATTAAGATCAAGGATCTGTTCTTGGCACTGGATACCAGGAAAAGTTCAGACAAAACCAAGCTAAAGGCCTGTCCTCGAACCCATATCTCAGATGTAAAATGTGAAATGCACAACTCTCTCCAATGATAGACACAAATATCCCACTATCAAAGCAAAATAAAGATACAGACAAGCTGTAGTCTTGAGTTCACACTTGAGGAAGCAGAGAGCTAGAGAGAGCTCCCCACAGGAGACCACAGTCAGACTTAGCGAAAAAGGGTCAGGATGTTCTTATGAAGTAGCCCCTCTTGGCTAGGGGTGTGGCTAAAATGGTAGAGCACCTGCCTAGCAAATACAGGCCCTGAGTTCAAATTCCAAGGCTGCCCAAAAAAGAAAGGGAGGGAGAGGAGAAAAGGGATCTGTTACTCAGCCAAACTAGATAGTCCATGCAAGGTAGAGAAACATCCTCTTTAAAACAAACCAGAAAATCCTATGACAATTAAAAGAATGACCACTTTTCCCCATGCTGAGCTGTGTGAATGTGGGGAGCCTCTGAGAAAAATGGGGTGAAGTGAATTCTCTAAGTTTTAGTTTCCTCTCATCTGTCAATCTGATTTAAAGGGCCACAGTATACCACATACAAGGCAAATGGCAATCTCTAGCACATAGTGGGGATTCTCTTGACTCACACAGGCAATGATTGTTTGTTAATAAAGTCCGTCTATAGCTTTGCTTATTGCTTCCACACATCTAGCTGATTTTCTATATCTGGATTTCAAAGGAACAAACTGCTTGCTGCGTAAAGAAATAGAAAAACTGATGTGATTGAAAGTCTTCACTGAAGAAAGACAAGCTTTTTGTTTCACTGATGTTTACGCTGGACCTTTTCTCATAACTACCTGGGATTGCATTTAAATCTTGCTAGGGGATCTTTCCAGTATTTTTGTGATAGTTTTATTGTGATATAATGTACATTTCATCAAATTTCACCTAAATGGAGTTAACTGCATGCTTTTAGTATATCTACCAAGTTGACAACTACCACGATACACAGCACAGAATATTTTTATGGGCCCCAAAGGAACCTCTCACTTGTTAGTTGTTGCTACTAACTTTTTGTCACACTCTTCCAGACCCCTCCCCTAAACAATGTATCATCGTTCAGTTGTGCTCTACCTCTGTAGATTAGCTTGTTCTGAGCCTTTCATAATAGCACGCAAGTGGAATCACGCTTGTGTGGTCTTGGGGGACTCACCGGACTTGGCTTCTTGTTAAAGTTTGTCTGTGGTGCAGCATTTATCACCACTTCCTGTTTATTGCTTAGCAATATTCCATTGTATGGCTACACTATACATTCTCTTTCAGGAGACGGGATTACTGGAGTTTGACCTCAGAATTCTTCTGCTTGCTATGAAAGGCCCTCTACCCCTTAAAATACACCTCCAACCCTTTTCACTCTGGTTAATTTTGAGTGAAGGTCTTAGTTTTGACCCACAGCTAGGCTGTCCCTATGGTGCTCTTATTTACTCTTCCGTTGCACTAGGATGACAAGCACGGGCCATCCCTGCCAGCTTTTTCTGTTGAGATGAAGTCTTGCTAACATTTTGCCAGAGCCAACTTCAGTCCTCCTGATCTCGGCCTCCTGGGAAGCTGTCACACTCAGCTTTTACGCTTTTTGTATTCATCCGTTGGTAGACAATTGAGTGGTTTCCATTTCCTGACTATCTTGAATAATACTGGCAGAACTCTATGCTTTCAAGTCTTGGGTAGGTGGTTGCCTAGGGCTAGAAGTGCTGGAGAATATGCTAAGTCTACTTCCTTTGGAGGCAGTGCCAGATAGACTCTTTTCAAAAGAGGCTGCACCATTTCACAAGCCCAGCGATACGTAGGAGGCTCTAACGTCCTCCTTTGTCATTGTCTACATTGGAGTCAACCTCAACTATCTTCTCACGCTGGGACCAGGTGCAGATACTGCATAGTGACCATTTTTTAAATTCATTTTAATATAGTTAAATAGCTGAGCTTAAGGCTTTCATTTCAACATGTCGGTGTAAGAGTATGATCAGTGTCACCCTTTCCATTGCTCTCCCTCCCATCTCTCCCAACCCCACCCCTCCCCTCAAGTTAACTGGTTCCATTGTCACACAGGTACACTGAACATTATGAGTGCGCTCATTGCTCTATGACACCCAGTTATTAAGAGGGGTTTTGGTTTGGTTTGGTTTGGTTTTGGTTTGCCAATCCTGGGGCTTGAACTCAGGGCCTGGACATTATCTCTGAGCTTCTTTGTGCTCAAGGCTAACACTCTACCACTTGAGCCATAGAGCCACTTCTGGCTTTTTCTGAGTAGTTTATTGGAGATAAGAGTCTCTTGGAACTTTTCTGCCTGGGCTGGCTTCAGAGATCCTCAGATCTCAGCCTCCTGAGTAGCTAGGATTATAGGTGTGAGCTGCTGGCACCCAGCTCTGAAAGGGTTTAAAAATACTGTTTTAATGTTTTTATTTATCGACCTTCTCTTAGCCACTCTTATATTACAAGTCAAAGTACATCACATTTTTGCTCAGTCTTGTATAAATCTGTCTACATATTACACTTTACTAAGCCTGTTTAACCAGAAGAGTTCAAGGGGTGCCACTAAATCCTGCTTCCCATGTTATTTCTATTCAGATCATTCCATCTGCTATTTGCTCAACCTCTTGCTTTCCTTCTCTGGGAATACTAGCAAACTCGATTTGACATATTTTTTTTAAAAAATGTGAATTTTTCCAGCATGTTACATTATAATGTCTTTGGACATTTGCATTTCATTCTAAAGAATAAATCTTCCATGATAAAAATAAATTATATGCATTCCCACCTCTCTTACTTTGGGCTTAGATGAATATGCATACAAAAGATATAAGCCCATGCTTTGTAGCTTGTGAATTGGAAGAGTTAGTAAAAGTTCATCTGCCCATAAAAATGGTATCCAGGGCAGTAGACAGATCTGGTTTTTCTGAAATCCTTCATACAACTGACGCTGCACGGCTATATTCAAAAATCACATTTTGAGCAAATGAAAGAAATGTATGGAACATAAAACAACATTTCAAACCCCAGATTCCTACCCTCACAATGACTGAAAAACATTTTTAAGATGGTTTAGTGATGAATATGTGACATCTAAAATTAAATGTGCAAAAAAATAAAAATAAATAAAATTAAATGTGCAGGACTTTAGAGAGTGGGCCAGATGGTGGATACTGTAGCTAAGCTCTTCCTCAGTAACTGTAAGGTCCATTCCTGGATGGCAAACAGACCCCGCCCAGTACCTGTGTTACCTAGGCAACTGGGACACCTGGAAGAGGTCACATCTGAATCTGATGTGGCTACACCTTTCTCCCACCTGGTCCCACCTCTTACCTGGTCCCACTTCCCTTTACCTGGACACACCCTTCCCCGCCCTCTACCCCATATAAGGCCTAACCTGGGGCCAGACGCCCTCTTTTGCCAGCTGTGTGGAGTGCCAACCTTGCCTGGTCCCAGCAGGTCTACGGAATAAACCTACCCCTTACCTGAATACCATGTGCGTGGTGTTGTTCTTACCTGGCCACCTCTTTTTAAAAACCTAACAGTAACAAAGAGATGGAGCCCTTTCTGGCCTGTTTTTTTTTTTTCTGTCTCTCTGTTTTCCTTTCATCTGGTGTCATTCCAGTTACTCTGGGAACTTCAAGAACAGTACCCTGATTGTACTCACTGTGTGCATTTCCTCGAGCGCCATTTTGCAGACAGAAATGCCAATCAAAGCCTGGCAATGTCTCTGGAGTCTGCTTCGCAAGGACTTCCCTCCACCACTTGGCTGTCAAAGGCTTTGTGTATATGTATGTATATGTATGTATGTATGTGTATATATATAACATATATATGAAAAGTTATTCGCCAGAATTTGAAATTGCCCAGAATAAGCAATGAAACCAAAGACAGGAAAACCCATGTCGCTCCTCTGACGCTTGAGCATGCCAGGGGTGGCTGTTTGCCACATGGGCATCTGGGAGGTGACTACAGGACGTTTGTGCCCCAGGCCAACCCTACCATGATCGCAGTGTATGTAAGATGAGCCCAGCCAGGTTATCCACCCCGGCGGTTTACCATGCTGAGAAATTCTCCTAGCATGCACACACACACACACACACACACACACACACACACACACACACATGCACACACTAGGGGCATCCCCCCAAAAAAAAATGAAGCAGGAAATGCAGAGGACACAGCTCTCAGATGGTGGAAATCTGCCCAGGATGGATCTCGTACAGTTAAGCTCTCCTACGAATTCTTGATGTTTTACTTAGAGAAGTTGCATGGCATTGCCTGCTGCTTGCGAGTTTTAAACCACAACAACAGTGATGATGAAAGAACAAAGATCCACGTCAAAGTTAAAAAAAATCCACAACAAAAAAACCAACCATCCCAGAGATAAGGCCAGCTGCTGCTGATCGCTCGACAGCCACACTTCTCAGTAAGTGGGAATACATGGTTGACGCTTAGCTGGGAAGGAAGGTGAAATTCATTTTCCCATGACCAGGCTGGAACTGTACCTTGTAATAATTTTATGACACTATCAAGGTAGGAAAAGTGAGAGACAATGGATCCTAAATGCATAGGAATCTTTCTCCTACAGAGAAAGGGGAAACCAACCTCATGTAACTCTGCTATTAGCTGAGACAGAATTAATAATGGCACTGCCCAGCTTATACTAGAAGCTCACGTAGCAGGGGCTCCGTAGTGTTCTGTTTTTTATATTGGTTAAATAACATGTGTCAAGGTGAGTCGTATTCAAGTAATACTTCAAGTTTGGAGGGAGTTTTGCTTAAAAGTAGAGTATAGTATGCTTTTGTAGTCATATAAATGATACTCAATGATACTCAATTTAATGACTGAATGAATGATACTCAATTTGATGAATAATGTATTTGATACTCAGTTTAATGAATTTGATACTCAATTTAATTTCATTATTTGTGTGAATATATTCTCTTTTATATTATCAAGAGATACGTGGGTGAAATACTCGCAGAAAGGGGAATGAGATTGAACATGGTTGAAGAACTTTATACTTGTTTACGTGTGAAAACAGAACAGTAAGACCTGGTGGAATTGTTTTAAGAACGAAGGAGGGAAAGGGAAATAAAGAAGAGGGGTGAGCGTTTGACCAGGCTAAATTGTACGCGTACGTGAAATGATCACAAAGCTACCTCCTGTACACCTGCTCTGTGCTAACGCTAGAGGATGAGTGATTCTATGTAGCTATTACTTACACATTTGCAATCTCAGATACCATGGGAAGTTCAGACACCTGCAGTTTCCTTGAAAGGTTATGTGGGAAAATTGGGGAATGGGGAGCAAAGAAAGGGACCAGGCAGCTATGGGCCCCCTTCATTGGACACACAGCTGACCTCGTTGGGGTCCCTCTGTTCCACACAGAGCCAGGTGCATGAAGCAAGTACCTGGGGTCTGCTGGGGTGCTAGGACCAAGTCCGTGAGCGCAGATGCTGCGGATGTGAACATGGAGGCAGTGTGGGCCCAGGGCGTTTTCTTTTGAGGCCACAACTTAAAGTCATGGATGACATTTTTAGACTTGTTTCAGAAGGTTAGTGAACTACCATACTCATAGTAAGACATATAAGAAAGAAAGAAAGTGTGCATGCTGTAGGGTGTGGCCAGCCTCTC
>NW_012267228.1:7676149-7676982 GCF_000151885.1 Dipodomys ordii
TGGGATTGAGCAGCTTCCTTGGGAAAGATCCATTCTCCACCAAGCTTTTTCCCCTTGTCTATGGCTCATATTCTAGTGCTCACTCATGAAAAAGGAAATGCTTACATCTTTTCTTCACTGTGCCTAGAAATTTTCCTATGCCAAGGCCTTGTCTGGTCTCCTGGAGGCCTGTCTTCTCCTTTGATTCCAGATTTGCACTGTGGGCACACCCGCCTTCTTTTGTAGGTGTTTGGGACAGTCGTTTATTCTGTAAGGGTCAAATCAGAATCTCATTGTGCCCACTGTGGCCACAGTAGGCCTTCACTGGGGCAGTTTCTTGATTAGTCTACAATGACTAATTTCATTCTTCTCTTCAGGCTATGATCCACTACCAAAGAGCAAAGTCCAACGTGGCCCTATTGCAGGCATATGCCCTTCATGCTTGTTCAAGGTCAGAGATGCCTATAGCACACCTTGTGAGTTTTGCTTAGAAATGCCCTCTGGATGACTCTGGTTTTCTCCTGTTTCCAGTAGGGTCAGACTATCATGGTGCCTGCACTGCTGATTCTTTTGGGGGCTGCAGTGATATTGCAAGTGGACTTGGTTCCTGACAGAAAGCGTAAGGATGTTCCAGTCAATTCAGTCTCCTCTCCTCTTCTTCTCCCCTTTCCTATCCCTTCTTCTCCCTTCCTTTCCCTCCTCCTCTCCCGTCTCCCCTCCCTTCTCTTCCCTCCTCTTTTCCCCTCTCCCCATTCCCTCCCTTCTTTTCCCCATCATCTCCTCTCCTCCCTACCCTTTCTCCCTCCCCTCTCCTCACTTACTCCCTCCCCTTTCTTCCCCTCCCCTCCCTTCTC
>NW_012267228.1:7680536-7680890 GCF_000151885.1 Dipodomys ordii
TGGGAGATGGTGGTGTAAGTGATGCCGTACCCCTAAGCTAAACACATCCTTTGCTTGACCATACTCATTCGCTCCTCGTCCTTCCCTTCCAGAAGGGGGTTCTATGGTGGTGACACTGAAAAGAATAAAAGAAGAAGCCAACTGTTTAAGAGTCTATCAGAAGCTGGGTGCTGATGGCTCACACCCGTAACCTTAGCTATTCAGGTGGCTGAGATTTGAGGAGCGAGGTTAAAAGCTAGCCTGGGCTGGAAGTTCATGAAATTCTTATTTACCATTAACCAACAAAAAGCTGGAAGTGGAGTTCTGGCTCAGATAGTAGAGCACTAGTCCTGAGTGAAGAAAAACAACAACAAA
>NW_012267228.1:7682034-7684094 GCF_000151885.1 Dipodomys ordii
CCTTCCCTTCCTTCCTTCCCTTTCCTTTCTTCCCTTCCTTCCTTCTTTCCTTCCTTCCTTCCTTCCTTCCTTGCTTCTTTCTGGAGGATTACTGTTGGGAGGGTCCATATGTGTTTAGGGTCCACATGTCAAGACCAGGGGTTTTTGTGGGGTAATAATTAGGAAAAGGGTTAAAAGAGTAGATGACTTGAGTTCAAATAATGAAGCTCTAGTTACACTCAAGTCTTCTGTGAAATTTATCTTCTCACACAAAAATTGTTATTAATACTTGCATTCATATTTAACAATCATGTGCTGTCAATAGACCAACTCATTTTCTATGAAAGGCATTGTGTGCTTGAATAGATGGCATATGTTAAAATATATTTTGTGATGATTTATATAACAAAACTTAATAAAAAAATTTAAGGCCAGCTGTCATAGGGCCACCGATTATCCCAGCTACTTGGGAGGTGGAGTTTAGAAGGATTGCTGTTTGATGTCAGCATATGCAAAAATGTTAGAAAGACCCTATCTCAAATAATAAACTAGGCATAGTGGCATAGGTCTGAAATTCAAGCTAGGGAGGTAGGAGGTGGGAGGACTATGATCTGAGGCTCGGTCCAAGCAAAAATGAGAAACACTATTTAAAAATAAATTCAAACTCAAGTAGTCCGTAAAGAAATAACTAATACATTTGAATGGTCATATTTGCAAAGCAGTTCTATCTTCAGCAAATATAAGATCAGAATATATGGCAACTTCGAGGTAAGAGTACCTGCTTATAGTTCATTTCCTCCCCATTGAGATATAGAATGGTGTCATTATTTACTTCAACAATTTAATTGCAAAGGATAAACAGATGTTTAGTATTTTTTACAAGTATGGCTCCAACAGGCTTTTTACTTTACCTGTCAGTAAAATTCACTAGCAAGTAGTAATTTTGAATTTTTTCCTGACATACAACTCCTATTAAATAAAAATGAGTGCAGAATGAGGGCATATTTAACATCATTTCAGGAAATGCTGACCTAAGACTCCACTTTCATAAAGAAGACATTATCTTTATTGCTAAAGATATTTTATCTTTGCTTTTCAGGCTTTGTAGATTGCTAATGCTTTCCTTTAACGGGCTGAAATTCTCATTTGTTGAATGTTTCAAAAGCACACAAGAGTACTTCTGTAGTTAACGTTGTAGGTAGGTTTAAAAATCCTCTATATCATGTGGAATTGACACAGAAAAATAAACCAGACTATTTTTATGGACATGGAAACATCCTGACTTTCCAGACTTATGTGTAACTTGAGGAAAGATTTCTAAGCAATTCCTTTGTTGTTCTCGTGGTATCTTTCTTATTTCATCAGTAACTTAAGTCGCAATTGTGATAAGTAAAAAGTTACTAAAGCAATAAGTATCCGGTGATGAGAGAATTTGTGGTCTTTTCTGAAGTTATTTATCCATATCATGAAGCTGACTCCTCTGGTTCAACTCGATCTAGGGTTAGAAAATAGCAACCCATTTAAATAAAAAATTGTAGCTGAAAATACTAGGTCATTTTAATCAGTAGCCCCCAGTTGATGGAGTATAAATTTTGTTGTCTGAAGGTCTGAGTTTGAGCCCCAAGTTCCATTTCTTAACTGTCCTTGCTTGGGAACATGATTTAAACTTTCCAAGTTCATTTCCTGCATGGATAGAGGTGATATGCCTGGGAGAGATTTCCTGTGTAAGTAATAGTGGGATTCCTGGGTGGGGGGACATGAGAGGCTGAGCCAGAAATGCTCTTGTGGCAAAGTGAGGGTTCACCCATGGTGAACCCAGACACAGTGTTTATCCTTCAAGTGAGGTAAGCTCCTGAGAAAAAGACCGTTCAACACGTGCACAGGACAAGTTTGAACCATTCTTTTTTATTGTCAGTCCTGGGGCTTGAGTTCAAAGTTTCTGATGGCCACTTCTCAGCAAGGCCTCTTAAAGCCTTTTTTTTTTTTGCCTGACCACCAAGGGGGCTGAGACGATTTCCTTCCTTTTCTCCATTCATTCTCACTTTCCATTTGCTTCAAGTAGGTACAAGTGCAGTTTCTAT
>NW_012267228.1:7686404-7701404 GCF_000151885.1 Dipodomys ordii
TGTGTGTGTGTGTGTGTGTGGTGTGTATTTGTGCCAATACTGGGGCTTGAATTCAGGGCCTCAAGCTCTCACTTGGCCTTTCTGCCCATGGCTGGCACCACTTGAACTACCCCTCCATTTCTGGCTTTTTGGTGTTTAATTGGAGATCAAGAATCTCATGGACCTTCTTCTTGTGTTGGCTTCCAACTGTGATCCTCAGATCTCAACCTCCTGAGTAGCTAGGATTGCAAGCGTGAACCATGGGCACCCAGCTCTCATATACTTTTCACTGTGACTCATAAAAAGAAATGCATGCCATTTACATAAAGAAATACATAGGTAACTTTGTGTCATGGAAACAAGGCATTCACAAAAGCAGTTGCCATGACATCTGATGTATTCTGCTGTTTTCTGTTTCTGTCATGTGGATAGCATGAACGGACACATCACAATGAATTCCCTGTGTTACAATGAACCCATACTAATAAAAATGCTGCTCACAACCCAGTAAATTGCTAACCAAACTCATTAATAAATAATGACCCTCAGTTTGAGAACTACAAATACAATGACTTGTGATGTAGTAAATATTCATCTTCAATAAAATAAAAACAAATAAATACTGCAGGCAAAGTTAAGAAAATAAAACCAATTTTAAAAGAGTTCTTCCAAGATTACTTCAGCATTATGTATTCTAAATGCCATAAGAAAATAGTATGTTACACAACAAAATATTGTTAGAATTTTAAGAGGCTTGGGGATGGAGCTTGCTGGTAGAGTACTTTCTGGCAAGTGCAAGACTCTGGACTTGAACCTAGAGTGATAAAGTTAAAGTACTGTTGATGTGCAAACGGGCATTGTATTGCTTCTTTTTTTTCTTTGAATCATAGTTTTACTTCTTCCACCTGTCAACTTCACCATCAAATTTATGGGTTTGTCCCAAGTTCTTTTGCGTTGGCACCCAAATCCTGACCAGGAGCCATGGAATGTTAATCTAGAATATTATGTGAAAATACACAGCCCACAAGAAGATGATGTGAGTGTCCATTCTAAACGCTTCTTACACTTGATCCCCATATCTTTGTGAAATACCAGTACGGGTATCTGTGAATAATTGCATGCTTATTATTTGGTATAAACTACAATGCACAACAGAATTACTACATTGTTAAGTACAGGGCATTACACACTGGTTTTATGTTTCTTCTAATATGGCCAAAAGAACAGGAGATAAATAGCCAGGTAAATGGTAGGACAGAGGAAGGTCCGGTGGTAGAGAAAGCAAGCTCAAAGCCAAGTTCATCTACTTCTTGTGTTTGCAACCTGGAGCAACTGCTGGATGTCTTAGACATCCTAACACACTGCTACACGTTAGGTGTGCAGCTAAGCCCGGTGAAGGGAGAGAAAACCTGTATTAACCGTTTCACAGTCAAGGTAGAATTTTAACGAACTTCCTGCTGAGCAATTACTTTTGGAGAATGAGACTAATATGAGTGATCGAAATCAAAGGGATCCTGTGCTTTAATTATAATCATCTTTCATTTATTGATATTAGAGGAACATAGTCATGTGTCACCGAGGAATTAGGTTGTAGTCCAACTTTTTTGTATTTGTCATTCATTCTAACAAAACTCACTGGGTTTTATTGATGTGCCATTTCAAACATGGAATCAAAGGCTTGTTGACTAAGAAACAGCTCTTGAAGACCTTGTTCTCTTGTGATGTATCTCATGGCTGTTGGATTTTGTCATTAGTACGAAACCAGGAAGACTGAAAGCAGGTGTGTAATTCCGCTCCATCGTGGCTTCTCGGCAAGTGTGCAGACCATCGCGTGGTACCGGGGCTCGCTCCTGGCCAGCACCTGGGTTTCTGCAGAACTTCAAGCCCCACCAGGTAATGACCACCAGGCACCCAGGATTGTACTTCAGACTTTGCAGAGAAAGCAAAGCCAACAACTTTAGTCAGTTACCTGTGGCTGTATCTTCTACACCTGAGCAAGGCGTCCATCTCTTCTTCCTGTCACAGCCCATTCCTTCCAAACACCCTGCTAGAATGCCTATTTATGCAATTTCTGATACATAGAGATACTGATACTTCTGATTAAATACACACACACACAGAAATGGAAATATAAAAGAACATAGAAAAAGAAAAAAAAGAGAAGATCGGAGTGCTGGGTTTTAGGTGTTGAGGTATGCGAGTGCACCAGTCACATTTGTCTTCTCATTCCTCTTGTGTTAGTCAGCTTTCTGTTACTGTAACAAACACTGGAGACAATCAACTTACAGAGAGAAAAGGGTTGTCTCTGATTTCTGCCAGTTAAGCCAGCTAGTCCCATTGTTTTCAGGCTGTGTGGTGAGGCAGCCTCTTACAGGGGGAGTATATAGAAGAGCAAAACTGTTCACACACCAGGTGCTGGTGCTTCACACCTGTAATCCTAGCTATTCAGGAGGTGGGATCTGAGGATTGAGGTTCAAAGTCAGCCCAGGCAGGAAAGTGTATGAGACTCTTGTCTCCAATTAACCACTAAAAAATAACGAAAGTAGAGCTGTGGTTCAAAGTAGTAGAGCTCTAGCCTTGAGCAAAAAAAAGCTCAGGGACAGTGCTCAGGCCGTGAGTTCAAGCCCCATGACCAACGCAAGTTAAAAACAAACTTCACTTCATGATTGCAATGCGACAGAAATGAGGAAGTAAGAGCTAGGGTCCCCTGGAACTCTGAGAGGCTATGAACCCCGTCAACTCCCCCAGGAGACCCCCTGACTCTTAAACATTCTACCAATTCCCGCAGGCCCACAGCTGGGTAACTCTAGTTTCTTTCCTCTGGTGAAGTTGGCCCTTGGCAGATTCTCAAAAGTAACAAGATGCAGAATCGATCAGAGCAGAATCCATCAGAGCAAGGTTTAGCTCTTGTTGTTTTCCACTTAGGGGCTCCTGGGACCTCCGCCATAAATTTAACTTGCATTACCACCACCACCACCACCACCACGGCCATTGTGGTAGGTAATTACACAGGTTTAAGGTCGTACCGAGTTTCTCTGCGTTGTGCCTGGCTTGCTGGAGAGGAGGCCCCTGACGACGTACAGTACTTCCTCTATTATAGGTTAGTATCTATTTCCACTTTTGCAAAGAAGTTGGTTTCTTGGGAGACTCACGAGTGTTCCAATTTAGGTATGGCTCCGTGACAGAACAATGCCAAGCCTACAGCAAAGACGCACGGAGCAGAAATACTGCATGCTGGTTCCCCGAGACGTTTATCCACAGCAGAGGCCGTGAGTGGCTCGCAGTGCACGTGAATGGCTCCAGCAAGCAGACTACCATCCAGCCGCTGGATCAGCTATTTGCTCTACATGCCATTGGTAAGGTGGGTTTCTCCCCAGGTTGAAATGATTGAATCACAGCACTAGAAAAGGTGGGATCGCTTTCCTGAAGATGATTAGCATCTAACCCATAGCTGGACAAGTCCTGGACAGGTTTCTTACTTTAGCTTACTGAAATGCTTGGCTGGATAAAGGGGTCCATCATGGACATTGGGAGGGTGTTTCTCAATATGGATACTATCTATGAGATGTCAGTCATAGCTCCCACTCTGTCCCCTACCCCTCAAGGTGTGGCCACAAAAAATAATGCCCATTCATTGTGGAATGTCCCTTCGATGACAACATTTCTACCAGGTGAGAATGTCTGAGCCAGGGACAGTGAACACACTGACAAAAGAAGCCCATTTCTTCTCCCATCAGCGGGGAAAGGGATTATGAAATTCCTGTGACCCATAGATCAGTTAAGCCAGAATTACTCTGGGCATTTCTTTCCCCCATAAGGTGTCCCAAGGCCGCCAAGATTCCCTTCCTGAGGCCTTTCCTTACCAAGCTAGCCCCCCACTCCCCAATTCCTCATGGATTCCTCTTAGAACCCCTTACCATACTGGCCCAACTCTAAGTGCTCTTGAGCTCTAATGACAGCCCTAGTGTAGGACTCAGTTCTCCAAACAGAGGGCCATCCTTTTTGTCCTCAACAGTTCTTTTAAAAAAAAAATTTTTGTTGGTTTTTGGGCTTGAACTCAGGGCCTGGGTGCTATCCCTGAGCCCTTTTGCTCAAGGCTAGTGCTTTACTACTTGAGTCATAACTCCACTTCTGGTTTTGGAGTGGTTATTTGAAGATCAGAGTCTTAATGGGAACTTTCCTGTCTGGGCTGGCTTTGAGCTATGATCTTCAGATCCCAGGCTCTTGAGTAGCTAGGATTGTAGGCGTGAGCCATCGGCGCCCAGTGTGTCCTAGATATTTCTATTCATGAAACACATCCAGAGTATTTCACGCAGGTTCTTGGTGATTAACAGCTAAAACTTTCTGAATGAATGGTTGTTTTCAGTGGCTGAGGAGAACCAGACAGCTTTGCTCTTCTGCCTTGCTGAGTTGCCTTAGTAAATCTGGTTATTCCTCTAGTTATTCTGACATAGGAAATGGGAGATAATGAGACTTTTTGTTTGTGGGTATAAGAATTAGAGTGGTGCCTGGCTAAGGATGTAGTAAATATACTAAAATAAAGGACATGATTTGGGTTCTGACATATCTGCTCTCATGGAGTATGACTTTGGTTTGGAAGAATCTGAACCCTTGCTAAAGAGGCCGTACGGATCTCTTCCATTGTCTATTTCTTAGGTAGCCTACAATTGTCACTTTCATGAAAAATAGCCAATAGATGCAGAAGAAGATCTGGGAGACAAGGACAGTATAGAACTGGATATGGGCTGGAACACTTGACAGAAATGTTATTTGCTGGCTTTTATTTTACTGAGGCCAGTTTCTAGAATTGCTAAAAAGTACTAAGTGCTCTCTTGGCTAAGGCTTTTCTTCTGGGAGAATGGCTGGCTCTGGAAGCAGCGATATCATTCTTAGATTATGTCATTATTATCTATGTCATCGAATCTAAAACAAAGGTTCTCCTCTAGGAGTCATTTTCACTCCCCTTACACAGTCCTAAGACAAGCAAGGGAGATAGATCTCTGAGGAAGGGTCATAACAGGTGTTATGTGACTTGTCCTGGGCCATGTAGAGGCGAGGACTGAGGTGGATCTGGTGTGAGCACCAGGGTATTCTCTTGGGCAAGCTTATGCAGGCCTGGGCTACAACTTGGAAAGATGGAGTGAGTCTTGTAATGAAGAGGTGAGGGAAAGGGTTGAACCTGTCACTTCTGTTTCTAGTGGACATCTCTTCATGGTACAGAAGGTGAGCTCTCTTCCAGTGTTACAATACAGGAGCCCTCTGGGAAGCCCCAGCATCCTGTGGTTTGAGAGGATCATGTCTTAGAAATGCCTTGAGAAGAGTGACTTAAAGAAGTGACATGGATCTCCCTTTCTTTAACCCAGATCAAGTAAATCCTCCAATGAACCTCACAGCTGAGATTCAAGGAACTCACCTCTTTATCCATTGGGAGAAACCAGTTTCTGCCTTTCCAGTCCAGTGTTTTGATTATGAAGTGAAAATTTGTAATGCAAAGAATGGTTATTTTCAGGTAAATTCTGTTTTTTTTTTCTCCCTTGTAGTTGGCACTCTACCACATGAGCCATGCCTCTGGATTGGCTTTTTGCGGGTTAATTGGAGTATCATAGACTTTTCTGCCCAGAGTTAGCTTTGAATCATGATTCTCCATGTCTCAGACTCCTAAGTAGCTCAGACTACAGCATAAACTACTTGTTCTTGGCTCTCAGATAATTCTGATATTTGATAATAAATGTCTATTTTAGAAGTATTAAAAAAAAAACTCTGCCCGTGGCTTTTCTGGGTATTGTTAAAGACTCACAAGGTCGAAGTTAACTTATACCCTAGGTATTACAGCAATAGGCCATAATCTTAGAGCTTTTTTTCTTTCAAAGGGCATAGTTCAGGTTGAAAATAATACAAAAGATCAGACAAAGACTCATTCATGACTAGTTTTGGCTAAAATATGAAATTATGCAGCAGCTGTGAAAAATAGAAAGACAAGTTAAAAATAGTATTATCAAATGGTCAGCAATCCCATCTCTAGGCATATATACAAAAAAAAATCAAAACAGGGTCCCAAAGAGATATTCCCATACCTATGCTGTTTAATCTACATCAACTTCCATCGCCTCGACTTTACCATTGACCACCTCCTATATTTTAGTTCCAAGGAAGCTTTCCCTGAAGGGTGACTGCAGTTTATCACACTGAAGACATCTGGAATACACTAATTAATGGCTCCTATTGATTTTAAATTACTGCCTGCACAGAGTCACTTGACCTCCAAATGACCTTGCAGGATGGTCATTGGCATAAACAATGTGTCTAGAGATTATTACAATGCTATTTTCTCCCATCTAGATGGAAAAAGTGACAACCAATGAATTCATCTCAACCACTCACGGTATTTCTAAGTATTCCATTCAAGTGCGGGCCACGGTGAGCTCTGTGTGCCGTGAGCCGGGGCTCTGGAGTGAGTGGAGTCAGCCTGTTCATGCAGGTAAGTCCCCCATACTGATGCTACCGTGGTGGCCTTACTCAAGGCTGAAAACACACCGCGATCTCTGCATCTCTGCTATCGACTCAACTTCCCTGGCGCTTCTGCCTTCTCTACTATGTAGGTTTTCTGGGAGACCGATGAAGCTTAGTGACTCACCATTTCCTCAGTACAAACCCTCCCCTGGCTTTGTCCCTGTTTTGGATTTGTGTTCTTACCCTTGGGGAACATCTTGGGGCAGGGGAAGAATAACCTAAAGCATAACGGTGGGTAGCCCTGGGTTGGGGGAAATGAGAGTAATCAAGGAGGATCAAGCTGATGCAGACCTCCAGGTGAAACCCCTTTGGAACAATTACCTTCACTTAAAACCTGGATGACAGGCAAGTAAGTAAAATGGGTGTGCTCATGAGAGGGGGAGGGTGAAGGGAGAGGGTGGAGGAGGGCGAATATGGTCAACATACTTTATGTCCATGGGTAAAAATGGAGCAATGAAGTCTGTTGAGATTGGTTTGGGAAAAGAAGGAAAATTGTGATGGAAGGGGTGAGTCTGCTGAAGGACAGCGTATGAACCTATGGGCCTGCCAAAATCACACCCCTCCCTACAACTAACTGATGCCCTTAAATGTGGAAGAAAATCCCAACTAGAAAACCAACATCGACAGTCCCGCAATCGTACTGAAATTCCATCAGTCCGAATGCACTCGATTGCGGATGTTTAGTCCTCATCTGTGCCATGTGACCATCCCATGTGACCGTACCTTGTGCACGTATAACTGTGCAATATGCATTTGCTTTCCACTATGCCAGTCATGACTTCCTACTGGTCTCCTCCCACCACAGAAGGGTTCAGTGATGCTGGGATCTGCCATTTACGTTCATTTAGTGGGGGCCATGGCTCAAACCTGTAATCCTAGCTACTCAGAAGGCTGAGCTCTGAGGATCCTGCCTGGGTAGTAAAATCCTACGTGACTCTTATCTCCAGTGAACCACCCAAAAATCCAGAAGTGGAGCTGTGGTGGAAAAAAAAAAAAAAACCAACCAAAAACAACAACTAAGGAACAGCACCCCAGGCCCTGAGTTCAAGCCCCAGTATTGGCATGTGTGCACATGCTCACTTATGTGCCCCTCCCCTCCTCCTTTATCATTCACTCTTCAGAGCTCCCCCTCCTCTCCATTATTATCACCTTCCTACTTTGGATCTGGCCTCATTACTGTTTCCTCCCAGGTGCACCTCATTGGCATTATCCTCAGCAAATCCCATTTCATTTACTGCCACCCATTTCCTGAAGACGAGCTGATTAATATTAGCACTCACCTTATAAATCCATCCTTTCTGGAATTTACTCCCTTGCTTAGCTTGGGATCATTAGTGGATTTAATCAATGCAGACTTTCCTTTTCATCAAGATGATTAATAAACATAATAGAAACTCTAAGCCTCTCGGGGACATTCTGCATGGCTCTTCCTTCCCCCCGGAGGGTGCAGCCATAATTGTGCCCGGCTTGCAGTCTTCCGGGCAATTGGGCTGCTACATTCATTTCCTCCTTTCCTACCAAGCCCATAAATGGCACCCTGGAGCCGTCCCCTTCCATTTACCCTCCCCGGCCCCCCCTCAAATATCATCTCTTCCTGTGATATTAAGTCCACCCCCTATATTTTAATTATGGTAAGGAAAGAATCGAGATATTAAATGACTCAGTAGTTGTCAAACAGCCAAGAAGTGACTATTAATGTTTAATTTCCTCATCTAGGTGACACAGGAGCCAATTAGCAAATTAGAATAGATTCAGCTAACTAATTAACCCATGATAGCCCAAGGTTATTTCATAAAAGGTGGCACACACCCTAAGTTTGATGCAGTTGGGTTAGGGGAGGAGGAGGGCACTTCAAGTGGGGACAAAGAAAGCAATCAGCAGGACCCCTCTGCATGCCCTAAACTGCGCCTTCAGTCTGCTGTCCTATCCTAGGATTTCCAGAGCATGGTTATTTGCAAGAAGAAATAAAACAGCCATTGCATTTATCTCTGCTTGTTATCTACTGTTTTTCAGCTTCTGTCTTAAGAGCTGAACTTCCCAATTTTCACTAGTCTTTCTCCTTTTGTAACTTTCTTAACTGAACTTCCCAATTTTCACTAATCTTCCTCCTTTTGTAACTTTCTTAACTTCCGGATTCTTCTGTGCGTTCCTTTGTTATCTTTCCTGTTGATGGACATTATCTGATTATCTGTGCTTTTCCACTGGCCTTAGTAAAGCTTTTTTTTTTTTGGTCAGTCGTGGGGCTTGAACTCTGGGCTTGGGCGCTGTCCCTGAGCTCTTCAGCTCAAGGCCAGTGCTCTACCACTTGAGCTACAGCGCCACTTCCGGTTTTCTGAGTGTTTATTGGAAATAAGAGTTTCATGGATTTTCCTTCCCCGGGCTGGCTTTGAACAGTGATCCTCAGATCTCAGCCTCCTGAGTAGCTAGGATTACAGGCGTGAGCCACCCGCACCCGGCTTAGTAAAGCTTTTTTTTGTTTGAATTCTGTCCCTTTTCTTCCTTCCCCTCTGTGATGCCCCAATGCCAAGTGGGAAACAAGCTATATGAAAATAAATTTCTCTACCTTCCCTAGGGGAATGGGCATGCTGGCTGCGTGGAAGTGGCATCCTGTAGCTACATGCTTGGCTTAGACTCGGTCTTGTTTGTCCGTGACAGGTCATAGCCATAATCATGGGAATTGCTCTCAAAGGAACGATGACCTTTTGCTCCAACCTCACTAAAAGCAACCTCTGATGGCCAAGATCTATGTGATGGGGGAATTAGGCATGAATGAGAAGCTATTTCTTAAGTCTTCTTCAGGCTTGAGCTTCATGGCATTTACCCCCAGGGCCTAGAACAACATTCACCCACTTTTCAGATCACTGGAACTCTCCACCGAGCTCACCGCTAGCACCTTCAGCAAGCACGCGTGGTACTCACGGCAAGTTTTCACATCCTCTCATGGTTTGAGCTCTGTGTCCCAGAGTTATGGGATATGCCTAGAATGTTAGGGCTGAAGGCAAAGAGATTGACGCAGAGAATCCGTGTGGCATATAGGGGATTGGGCTGGGATGGAAGGAAAGCTTTCCCATTTGTTGGATATTAGTGATGGCTGTGTGTGAAGCAGCCCAGTAATTCCCCCACAACCCATGGAACCAAAGGCTTATGGACGGTGCAAGATCCTGGAGTTCCAGCTTGTCTCCCTCCCACTTCTATGCCTGTATTTCTTTCCCTGCCCACCTTCTGTCTGTGTGTCTCCCCTATCCCAGCATTGTCTTTGAGTATATGTGAGTGTATGTGTGTGCGTGCATCTGTGCGCTGTTCCTCAGGTTTGAACTCAAGGCCTCACCCTCGCGTAGTTTTTTTTCACTCAAAGCTTATGTTCTACCACTTGAGCCATGACTCCATTTCTGGCTTGCTTTGGTGGTTAGTTGGCAATATGAGTCTCATAGACTTCCCTGCCCAGGCTAGCTTTAAACCTTAGTCCTCTGCTCTAAGCCTTCTGAGTAGCTAGGATGACAGACATGAGCATCCAGCGTTATCTTTTTAAATTCTCACTATAATGAGTTAAGGAACAAGCCAGGAAAGGAAAACACAGAAGAAGGGACCAGCTTTGTGTACTCCAGGCCTTTGAAAACTTTCCTAGGACAAGAGATGGAAAGTTCTGGGTCAGCACAGTATGACACTGCTGGAAAAGTTTCAACAAGTAACCCAGCAGGAAGAGGAAAACCATTCACAGTGTTTGTTTTTTCTGCAAGTGGAGCATTTAGGCTGGGTAAACATTGTAGTCGGTTGACTAAAACTCTTCCTTTCACCCAGACTCCTGTAGTTTCAAGGCTGGCTTGACCCTTCTAGGCATCACTACCATCTGGTCCCGACTGGGAGCAGAAATGCCTTTGTCCCACTGCCCTGAAGAATGGCTAGCCTGGAGCTTTCAGATTCTGCCTTCAAAGGCCAGAAACACTGAATTATCATTACTCCTCTGGCTCAACCACCCTCTCTTGCTGGCCACACCCCTTTCCCATGACTAAATCCTGCCTCAGGATGTAGCTGCCAATAGGGACTTTATGGTTGGGCCTAGTTCTAGGCTAGGCAAGCCCATGCATATACACTTGTGCACATGAGAAGATAGATGACCGAAGTTACACAGCTGGTAAGTGGTGGCTTAGGCCTAGAACCCCATGATACAATTGACTATCCACACCTAACTTCTAGGATGTTCGGTCTGTAATGGCCGAGGCAAAAGGTCAGGCCATGCCTGAGCCGCAGGAGATGGAAGCCACACGAAGAGAAGCTCTGACAGCTATTGCTCTTCTCAGCCTCCATCCATCCCCAGACTGGCATTGTTTTCATCTACCTCTCCAGAACCCTCTTGTCTCACTTGTTTCTCTCCAAGTTATCCGCCATGTTTATGTAAATGCAGGTCCTCGAGGGCTAGGACTATTTGTAGCGTAAGTCTCTTTGTCTTCCCTGATCTCTGGGATATTTGGTGTTGATCTCTCCTAAGCTACTGAGACTCTCAGCCCAATGGAGGTGATGCAGATGCGGGTCTTGAGTGTACAGATACCATGTATACCCCACTGCACACAGCTCCAGTCTCCACTCCCTCTGTGTACTTCGGTCCACTTTGACGCAGTGGTCTCCAGGTGAACACATGTCTGTGCACTTTATAGTGGCTCGTGGATTATTCTATGTGTCATTCCCTCAGGGTGCATTCTGCTGCTCTTCCATTCCTTAAACCAGGGATGGCCCACTGTCTATTTGACAGCTGCTTTGGGAAGTTCCCACACACAAAAGTTTTGTGTGAAGTGGGAGCCCTTTTATTCTACACCCAGAGGAAAGCCACAGGGTGCTGGTTAAACCTCGTATTACAGACATTGACATCCTCTCAATTACCCAGCCCTGTTGGTGCCATTTGAAGTTTTCCCCAAATCTACCTGCTGGTCTTAATAACGCAGCAGGGTTGCTTTCATTAGAAGGATCCAGTTAATTTACGAATTAGCTCTTTTCCCTGAAAAAACACATTGTTGAGTCTGTAATCTGATTCAAAATTGATACAGATGCATTGAAAGTCCATACCGTTAGTGGGCACTGAAGGTGGGAAAGGCTTCCAAATCAAACCTGTCTCCTGAGAACTATTTGTCTTGGCTACATCAACGGTAGAACTTTGGAACTAGAGGGACAATAGCACCCAAGCCAGAAGTGATTTTACAAGCCCACCACGGCAGCCAGAGGCAGGGCTGGATGGGACAAAGTTGGTCCAACGCTTAAGAGATTTCCTTCTCTCTCTGTGGCTACCATCCCGTAGGTATATCCTAGAACATCTAACAACAGAAGTTCAGGGTACTGGTTCATCTGCAAGATCAATTGGTTGAGAGGCCAAAAGAAATGGAAGCGGAAGTCAGAAATCAGACAGATTAATTCCCCAAGCAGTTTAAGCTGTTGATATCTGCAGAGCAACTAGAAATGAGGTAGAGAGTGGTGGCCATCTCTGTGGAACAAACTATGTGACTTCCTTTTTCAAAAACTGGTCTCTGCATGGCTAAATGAGAGAGCTGATCATCTTCCTCAAAACAAATGTCTGTGACTTGCTTTTCAATGACAGGCACTGTGAGCCACAGAGAGAGTTCAAATCACCTATCATTTTTTTTCTACCCAGTCTTGGGACTGGACTCCAAACCATGCATGAAATCTTTACTTCGAAAAAAAAAAAGCCCAAGGCTATAGCATCTCAACTGTTTTAACCCAAACCATGTGTCCTGTCTACAGACTCATTTATAATGAGTCATTCTCTCTGTCTCTCTCTCTCTCTCTCTAATTGATAAATCAATAGTGGATAATTTACAAGTAATTTCTACTCAGCAGTGAGTATGTGATAACTTTTTCTTTTCCACTAACTTTCCCTGCCAATTTAGATTTACTTTGCAGGAATGCTCACCTTGTGTTCTGGGTGTGAACTTTGTTCTGATTTGGCTTTCTAGGAGCACCTACTAGAGAGGCATCCCCAGAGAAAGGGCTCATTGTGAACTCCCTCCCACCTAGTACCCTGCATATACTAATAACTTTCCTTTCAATTGAAAGGAAATCAGTTGCCCTTATCTGTTTTTGCTAATTCAGTGAGAATCTTCGCTTATCAAAGTAAGAGAGGAACTGAATAAACCAGGGAGTGGTTTAACTGCAAAGATTTTTGTAATCCTGGGCAGAAGACAATGGAACTATTATCAGGACTTGAGTTAGCATCATCGTAGAAGGAGATTTCACAAGTTTTGCTGGACGGGTGAATGCGTCCTTTGACACCTCACCCCCGGTGGTGTTTACCACGCTGCTTGTGGTTTCTGTAGGAGCCCACGTTTTGCCCTCTCTGTCCCTTTGTTGTAGACTTTTTATTTCCTGACATTTCCCTTGCTGAATCTACAGACATGCTGGTGATGGTGGAGATTCTGAATGTACTTATTCAGACCTTTGGAACAATGGAGGTGAGCATGGTTGGCTCCAGAGATGGGGATGTGTTACAGCCTGAGTCTGTTAGTCAGAGAAGCAAAGCAGGAAGAAAAGACAGCAGCACGTGGAACCAGGCACTCTTTATATTAGCCATGGAAAAATGCCATTAAAAACAAGGTTTCACAAGACGCTGAGTTCAAATCCAGGCAGTCAGACATGAACTCTAGAAGCCCTGGTAGTCAATGGTATTTGGGGAAAAAGGAAAGGAAAGGTTTGCCTCTGAGGATTTTTTTTCCTGTCATTTTACAAGGTGCAGCTGACGCTTATTTATAGTAGACATGAAGACACATCACAATTAAGCTTTTCTTTCACAGTACTCCCGTAACCAAAGGACTGTCCTTCAGCTCTTTCGCCTAACGCTAACACTTTATCACTTGAGTCACAGATCCACTTCCAGCGTTTTGGTGGTTAGTTGGAGACAAGAATCTTAGGAACTTTCTTTCTTGCCTGGGCTGGCTTTGAACTTTGATCCTGAGATCTTAGCCTACTGAGTAGCGAGGATTACAGGTGGGAGTCACCAGTGCCTGGCAACAATACCTTTTTGTTGTTGTTGTTTTGTCTTGTTTTTTAAATAAAGCATCTTAGTCCCACCTAGTGGGAAATAGCCATTTGCAAAGCAACCACTTTCATTTAACAGGGGATCACATACTTGGGTCCAACAGCTAGAACAGGCAAGGGCTTTCCTGTGGTGAACGCCACATAGCCACATGAGAAGGCTCTGGAGCCTGTGTTATAGATGCGTTAGTTTGAGTCAAGGAACTCCAGGATGAACTCCTACATGGCAAACTGGGCCTAGAATCCACATCTCCAGACTTGGCAGGAGCCAAAAGCATATGGCTCCCATATTTCTGTTGTAAATCAAGGAGTTGAGGGAAGGGGGCGGGGCCAGGGAGAATGGGGGAAACCAAGGTAGCTTCAAGGATTTGGGGTTGGCAGCTTGAAAGAACAGGGCTTGAAATGCAAAAGTCAGGGGAGAAGTTGTTTCAAAACAAAGCAGATCATAAATCTGGTTTGGACTATGGTTAGCTCTGAGAAGCACTCAAGTGATCTGTCACCAATGGGTGATTCATGATTTAGACCTGGAGCTGCTGTGTGCCAGGAATAAAGACTTGCGAGAAGATTTGGGGGGAATTTAAAGACACTTTTCAGTGTTTGGAAACAGACTACAGTAGAAGAACCAAGGGATGAGCTTGTTGAAAGGGCCAGTGGAAATTTGATTTTGTGTTTTGGTTTACAGTACTGGGCCCCATGCTCCTTGGCTTTTTCCACTCAAGGCTGGGGTTCTACCCCCTGAGTCACAGTTCCCCTCCCTTTCCTTTGTTTAAAAGAACAAAGGAAATGCAGTGGAAGAACGAAGTCATGAGTCAGAGCGCTCATGGCTCCATTTCAACGTGGGCTCAGCCCGTCAGCATGGGCTCAGACACCAGCCCTGTCAAATGCTGAAAGAGCAAGAAAAAGAAAGCTCAGGGAAACAACCCCCAAGAATTGTTTGGATTAGACTAGGAAGGCATTAACGATGATTTTTAAAGACAGTTTTGGAAGTAGAAAAACCCATCAGCCTGAATCACCTTATTCAAGAAATCAGGCTAAAGGAAGAAAGTATTTGATGACAGGCAGAAGGTTTGGCTGAGCAAAGCCATGGCTTATTCAAGATAAAGGACTCTTTGAAGGTTGGAAAGTGGGAGGGGGGAGAGATTGAGAGGGAGATGAAAGGTTTGGGGAGCAGCAGAGAAATCTAGATGACTGCCCTGGAGACAGCAAAGGAAGAGCTTCTGCGGAGTGAGAGGAGTCACTCATTAAATACAAATATAACTCCCCCTCTTCATACTTGCATGTTTCCAGGTTTACAAGGTTTGAGGCTTTGGGAAAGTCTTAAAGCTGTTCTAGAGCACTGGAAATGTTGACTTCCATGTGTTTGTTGTTTTATAAAAGAAATGATTCATGGCAAAATTGAGGACTAGAACTCTTTTTCTCCTGGTATAATGTGGTTTGAAGCGCGCCATGCTTACTTATAACGACTGTGATGTTTGC
>NW_012267228.1:7706404-7761652 GCF_000151885.1 Dipodomys ordii
AGGGGCTGGGAAGGTGGCTTAGTGGTAGAGCGCTTGCCTAGCATGCATGAAACCCTGGGTTCGATTCCTCAGTACCACATACACAGAAAAAGCCAGAAGTGGAGCCTGTGGCTCAACTGGTAGAGTGTTAGCCTTGAGCAAAAGCAGCTTAGGGACAGTGCCCAAGCCCTGAGTTCAAGCCCCAAGACTGGCAAAAAAAAAAGTTACTTAAATTCAATTGTAATAAATCCAAAAAGACAAGATGCTCATCTAAAGGATGTTTGTTTTTTTTTTCTTCCAGAAAACTGGTTCTAGTGGTACAGAACTTGAAGTTGTAAGTTATGTGGAAGAATGTGGAATGGAGGTCTTGGAACACTCTGTGTTTTGATGGTCACTGTGGCATTCTCAAGCAACACTCTCACGCACGATTCTGCAATAAGAATAGGACAGCTGTTTCTTGGACAACAGGTGTTCACAATTGACTGCATATACAGTGTAGCCACAAGACAATACCTTAGGATGGATAGGTCTGAAAGTGTGCGTGCTTCATCAAGATCTCCCTGTTCTTGGCAACGTGACCAACTAATCGAGTATTCTGTTGCTTATTTCATCCTGATTTGATACAGTGAGACACTTCCTTGCACCTGCCAAATGTTGCAATTTGCATGACTCACCTCAAACTTCTATGTACAAGTGACAGTAGTGAGTTGAAAGGACCCCCAGATCAACAATCAACCTCCTGAGCTGGAGCCAGTGGCTCACGCCTGTAAGCCTAGCTACTTGGGAGGCTGAGATCTGAGGATCATGCTTCAAAGTCAGCCCGGGCAGGAAAGTCTGAGAGACTCTTACCTCCAATAAACCACCAGAGAACCGGAAGTGGAGCTGTGGCCAAAGTGGTAGAGCTCTCGCCTTGAGCTGAAGAACTGAAGGACAGTGCCTAGGCCTAGAATTCAAGCCCCCTACCACCACCACCACCACCACCACCAAAAAGAATCAGCCTCCTAAGAAGATATCTGCTGCCAAACCTCAGAGCAATTGATGCTGTATCTACCTAGCTCTTAAGTCCCGGAGCATTCCCACAGGCCAGCCCATTAAGCATTCCAATCTGTAGGGAGATTTCTCTTCTCTTCATCATCTTCTATGAGTTTGCATCGTACAGGCCTTTTCAGGAGCAGAAGGTGGAATCAAGCACAGCGGTGTTCTGGGCGGCGATGGGGGCAATGGTGATGATTGTACAGGTTCTGGAAGTCCCGCCATGAGCACACTCCTTTTTTTTTTTTTTTGGTTCTGGGACTTGAACTCTGGGCCTGGGCGCTGTCCCTGAACTCCTTTTGCTCAAAGCTAGCACTTTACTACTTGAGCCACAGGGCCACTTGTGGCTTTTTCTGAGCAGTTGATTGGAGATAAGAGTCTCAGGGACTTTCCTGCCCGGGCTGGCTTTGAACTGTGATCCTCAAATCTCAGCTTCCTGAGTAGCCACTAGCGCCCAGCTTCATGGCACACTCTCGATGTGCTTTCTGGAGTTGGTTTAGTCCGTTATGATCCTCCAAAGGGGATGCAGTGACTACTACATCTAATTTTTCTAGCAGAATTCTAGCCGAGGCTGGGCTCACAACAAAAAGCATAGCATTTGCCGCAGCTGCCAATTACCAGTTGTTCAACCCAAGTGGCAAATGCCAGAACTTCACACCTCACTCTCTCCTCTTGATAAGCCTGCCGTTGCCTTCCATTTCATGGAATTTGACTGCCAGTTGGCAGAAGCAGCTACTGAGGGAGGGGTGAGGAATGGATACAAGGATCCTGTGGTGCCAGTAATGAGGAGAGGACTGTCAGGAAAAAATAAAGCTTGCTTAGACATGGACCAGGAAGGCAAGACTCACTGAGTGCTCAGGTAACTGGCAAACTTGTTTGCTCACTCAATCCATGGAGAATCTCTGATGGTCGTCTTCAGAAACCCTCATGTACAAATATGAAGGGACTCTGGTCAGGTGTTCTCAAGATGAACATGTATCAGAGGTCCTTGGAGGGCATCTACCACACCAGAGACTGGGCTCCGGTCCTCAGGCTCTGAACAGGGTGACCTGCATCTGAAAGTTTGCATGGCCAACAAGTTAATTCCTGTGTGATGCTTATTTTACGTTGCTGGTCTGGAGACGGCTTTGAGAAGCACAGCTCTGCGCAATTCTTAGGACTATCACCATCACTCAATGAAGGAATGTGATGACAAAGCCAGCTACCCCGTGAGCTCCTATCATCCTTCCTGAGCTGGCGCTACCATCTTGTCCTGGTGTGTGTGTTCATGAGTGCTAGTGTGTGTGTGTGTGTGTGTGCGTGCGTGTGTGTGTGTGTTTATGAGTGCTAGTGTGTGTGTGTGTGCGTTTGTGTGTGTGTGTGTGTTTATGTGTGCTAGTGTGTGTGTGTGTGTGTGTGTGTGTGTGTACCCCAGTGCAGCCTGGTTCATGTGGGCTGTGAGCTTGTTCTTCCTTTTTCTTGGCTTATGGAACTTGTGCTTATTCTTTGGGAACCTGTATCCAACATCACCTCCTCCATGAAGCCTTCAAAAGCAGACTTGGCTGATGTTGCCACTAACTCTCATTCTGAGCCTCTTCCCTTTCTTGGCGCAAGGATGGACCACCAATAGCTATGTTGTCTCTCCATCAGACTGTGAGCTCCAGGGACAAGGAGAACAAGTGAGATGCATCTCATCTGCAAAGCCTCACCTATACTTGACCTTGAAGAACTATAAAGGGCAAGTGGACTTGCTCAGTCCTAGTGTCACACCTTGCTGGCTGAAATTCAGTAATATTTGGCATGGATCCTGAAGGCCTATATACAGCATCATGGAGGTGAATAAGATATGTCTTGTGGTAGTATAGTAGATAGCGATCCTGTGTACTTGGCCATTAGTCTACCATGCCCTGGATGTCTTTTGGTTGGTATGGTGAAGTAACAATGTACAAATGGCTCTGTAAGAGGAACTGGACTCCAGAAGTGGTTCGTCTTGTGGGTATATTGTTCTCATCAGCCAAGATGGTGCAACAGAGAGTTTGGGCATTCATGTATTGGTGAAAGGCCACTCCTCACAGACTGAAAAAGCTGAGATCCAGATCCTCTTCCATCATCCTAGGGCGGAAAAGCCCCTGCCTCTGGGTTCCCTCAGCCAGGGGACCAGAGCCAACACAGAGATCCTCTAACATACAATTTTAGCTCAGTTCCGTTTGTCAGCATTTAGAATTCATGGTGTGCAGTCTGGGCATGGTGCTGGGGAGCCTGGAGGGAGACCTGAGGGGGATGTTCACATTTGCCAACAGCTCTGTCTCCCGAACCTCATTGAAATGGCCAAGGCTTTCAAGCGCTTTATGCAGACGAAGGAAGAATCCACGTGGGCAAAGAACATCCTGATTAAAAATCCAAACATTTTCTTGGTGAGACTTGTATGTGTCAGGACCATCTGTTAGTGGAATTAATAAACCCTGGGTGTTAATTTGTTAAAGAAAGAAAGAAAAAGCCAGCTATCTGGAAGCTAAAACAAAGATCTGAAAGCAATCTTGGATGGCCCAACAAAGGTGAAGAGCCTAATTAGCACAGGTTTGTTAGCCCAGGGATCTTTGGGACAATGATTATGGATTCATTTCTGATGAGGAGCTCTAGTTTCAGGGTACCAACCATTCTAAAACCCTCTCAGAATTTTATGTTGAGATAGGCAATCTTGGGTTTTCTCATGACTCCTCTGGTGTAGGTCATAGAGATGATTCTGAGAGGGACATATTCAGGAGAGAAGTGAGCTGTTCAAAACTGGAGAGGGGTAGCTGCCTCAGGTCTCCCCTAAATATTTTTCTCTCTGTCCTCACTTTAGTCTTCACAATCAGTGTAGCCTCTGAACTGCATTTCCGGCTTTCAGTATTTCCTCTCCGTTAAAGGCCCTATCTGCTTCTATCACCCGAAGGAATTCCTCCTTATCTTCAAATTAAACCTCTTGGAGAGAGAAAAAAAAACTCCACTAAGGTTTGGCTTGTCAGCTTTCTGGAGAAATCCTGCAAAAACACAACCTCTGTTCAGATCAACATCTTCATTGTTTCTCTGCCAGCACCATGAGGGCTCATCTCTTCATGATTCTGCTTAAGCTTTCTTTATTGAAAAAGAAAAAGGAAAAAACAACAACCAAAGACTTTTCCCATTTATTCTCCTCTTGATAACACTTTATCTTCTAAGACTCAGCTCTTTGCCAGGAAGAAGTCTTCCCTCAATTTCTGGTTTGCACCAAATGTTCATTTATGTTACTCCGATACTTTTTTTTTTTTAAACGTGTGTGTGTGTGTGTGTGTGTGTGTGTGTGTGTGTGCATACACACCCATCCTGGGACTTGAACTCAGGGCCTGGGTGCTGTCCCAGAGCTTTTGTCCTCAAGGCTAGCACTCTACCAGTTGAGCCACAGCTCCACTTCTGGCTTTTGGGTAAGTAAGTGGAGATAAGGAAAAGGAAGTGAGTTCATGATATGCATTTCAGATTAGAAAGCAATATTCCACTTAGATTCTGCAGAAGCAAGCTCTGTGAAATGCTTTCTCATTAAAGCTGCAGAGTTATCTACCTTCAAACACCAGAAAGATCTTGGAAGTTTGAATGTGAAGTTAATGACTTCAATAGAAATGTTCCTTCCTGCATAGGCTTGTAAGGTTCAGCAAATAAAAATAGAGGTGGACTAGTTAAATTTGAATTTCAGATAAATATTATATAGGACATATATTAAAAAATAGTATACATTAAAACATCTGAAATCTAGGTTTAAGTGAGTGTCCTTCGTTTGGAATCTTGGTCTTGCAAGAATACTAGTTTGAAAAAAGAGCTAGCCACACTCATACACTGTGGTCAAAGAAAGGCAGCATCCCAATTAGACCTTTCAAAAAGAGAGAGAGAGAGAAAGGAAGAAAGGAAGAGAGAGAGAGAGAGAGAGAGAGAGAGAGGAGAGAATATCTCTAGCACCTGAGCTGTGTAGGTCTTTCTGACGGAATCCTGGAAGCTTAGCCTAAGGCCAGTTACTTTTTAATCTTAGTATATATTCTCCTTGGAACCTCCTTTCTTGTTTTACCAGCACATCTATCTACCTTTCATCTGCCTACCTATCAACCATCTCTCTCTCTCTCTCTCTCTCTCTCTCTCTTTCTCCATTTGCTGTTATGTTTCTTCTATTACCTATTATCTATCTCCTATAATAATCTACCTATCATCTTATCAACCATCTATATCTATCTATCTATCTATCTATCTATCTATCTATCTATCTATCTATCTATCTATCTGTCTGTCTGTCTGTCTGTCTCTCCATTTGCTGTTGTGTTTCTTCTATTACCTATTATCTATCTCCTATAATCTGTCATCTATCTTCTACATCTATCATGTCTATTTGTTATCTTTTTGTCATATATCCATCATATGTATCTACTTACCATCTATCTTTTATCTTCTATTTGTCATCTATCTTCTATTGTCTATATTTTCTATCATCTGTTATCGATCATCTACTATCAATCAATTCTCTTCTATCATCTATTTTCTATCATCTATATAACTATCTTTTATATGTAAACCTATCATCTATCTTCTGTCTTCTACCCATCTACTTAACATATATTTATCTATCACATATCTATTATCTTTCTATCTACTATATCTATCATCTATGATCTATCTATGTATCTATCAACTACCTTCTAACTACACATCCTATAGGTATGTATCTATATATCTATAATCTATACATAGATAAGGAAATCTAGTATTTGGAATGGGCCCCGGAGCCATGTCACTAGCAGCTGAATCCCTCTGCCTTTGCTCAGTTGAATAACCTAGAGCATACCTCTCAACTACTCAATTTCACTTCTCCATGTAAAAAAAAAATTGCAATAGTAACTAACTTACCAGGCTGATTTACACTGAGATTATCACACACTGCATGCATTACTATTAACTTCATTGCATTCCTCACTATTGTCACCGAATTCTTCCCTACCTGTACCTGACTGCGCTACTTTCTCCTGTACCTGCCTCCCAGGGAACCAGCAGTCCCTGGCTAAATAACTCAGCCCCCTTCACGGACCTTATCCTCTCCCTCACGTCTCCACTGGAGCTTGTTCTCCTTCAGACGTCTTCATCTGCCCTCCCATTCACCACTTCGCTCTTGCTGACTCTGTCCTGCACAGTCCCCAAGCTGAGGTTAAGAGCAGAGTTCCTTACACCCACTTTCTGTGTAAATACTTAAAATCTCGGTTTGAGCATGAAATAGCTGCCACAGGCTCATGGGTTAGACACTCGTTCCCAGCTGGTGACGCTATTTGGGCAGGTTGTGGGAACTTTAGGTAAAGCCTAGCTGTATGAAGTTGGTCAGTCAAGGTGTGCCTTTGCATGTTAAACCTGGTAATCAGACCTTTCCTCTCTCTCTGCTTCCTGTCCACCATGAGCAGCCTCCTTCACAAGCTCCCGCTGCCATGGGGTCCTGCCTTAACAAAGGCCCTCCCCCGAACCAACAGAGTCAAGGACTATGGACTAAACCCTCTGAGGACATGAGCCACCACGATTTCTTACCTTAAATTCTCCCAGGTATTTTGGCCACAGCTACAGATAGCTCTCTCTCTCTCTCTCTCTCTCTCTCTCTCTCACACACACACACACACACACACGTTGAAATCAAAAGTTCAGAATTCTAGTCCCAACTTCATCATGGTTTGTGTTACTTTGGCCTGACCGCATCTCATAAATTAAATGGTAAGGATAGTAAGAAAAGCCCAGTGGATGAGATCAAAGATGTCACAGTTAATTACATCCATGTTAAGTACCTCAGCCTTGTAGTTTCTAGACTTTCAGATCATCATGGGTTTGGCCATTTTTTTAACTTTCTGTCTGTTTAACTTGCATTACTATAACTCTGCTAATCGACAACTGACCATAAACGGTTGGGGAGCAAGGACAGAGGCCAATTTTGTTTAAACTGTGAACTCTGTTGAATATTATAGTTTACACTTGAGTTGTAGAATTGGAACATTTAATCTGCATGGCCCATTTAGCACAAGGGCAAAAAGGAATTTACTTACAGAATAGACAGCTTGGCTTACATAGAGTAATTGTACTCTGGCAGAGGTATGGCAAAATCTTAGGAAATGACAATAGGTATTCTACTCCCTTGACTCTCATGAGTGAATTATTTCAGAATACTGTTGGATGTGCTCACAGGTTGACTAAAAATTCTTGATTTTAACAGCTTATCCTTCAGATCTCTATTTAGACAGAACTTTGTCCAAATTGTAGCAACAGGGAAATACAGTCAAGCCTTGATGATAGGTATGAATTGGGAAAAGAAGAGAAGCACTCATAATCAAATACAGTAAAAAAAAATCATCTGGTAGTTGATAGTACATTAAATTACATGATATTTTAGTAGCTCAAGTATTTTAAGTAAGTGCTGCGTATATACTTTTAATAACTCAACATTCTTGAGCATGTTTGCAGTAAGGTGGAGTTAGCAAGAAGATAGAGGGAAAAATAATATTTATTGTTTCCAGAAAATGCAAACAAGAGGCTTTTTTATTGCTGTTTATGTTTTCTTTTCCTTTTGTCTAGTTGGTTTGCTTATCTGTCTTTGGGAGGGTAAGGGGGAGGACAGAAAGGGAGGGACAAAGGGAGAACAAAAGCAGTGGTACTCACTAGACACTATGTTGAAAATGAGCTATACAACCCCTGGCTGGGGATGGGAGGAAAGAAATGAGAAAGAACAAGAGCAGGGCTGACATTGTCCCAAAAAAGGAACGTGCTCATCATCTGACTGATGCACCTGTAACCCCTCTCTACATCACCTTCATAATAACAATAAAAATGCATGAATTTAAAAATAAGGAGATGGAGGAAAGGTTGACCAGGATTTAGATTACCTCCTTGATATAAAAAACCAACATTCTGATGGTAAGAATAACACAGTCACCTCATACCTCAGAGGCTGGAAGAGCTCAGCGTTTCCTTGAGAAATGAAGTTCATGATGCAGGTCTTCCACCACCCGCATGGAAGGTGCTGATTTGTGCATGGGATGTATGGATTCTGTGCAAGTTAGTACACTGAGAAAGTCCAATGATCTTTGAGGATAGAATGTCCTTTTACACAGTTAAGCCCCAGGTGGACTGCATTTCACACAAAAGAGAAACTACAACTACGGCAGAGCACATGAACAGGTTAAAGCAGCAGCACAAATGTTCCTAGTGTTCCTTCTTTGGGTAGAAACCTTAAACAGTGACTCATTCATCATGAGGGTGGGACTTGAGCCTTGGGCCTAGCACGTGCCCTGGAGTGGCTACACAGACAAAGTCTTAGAATCACCCAGTAGCTGTTTCCCCACATTAAAAATATCAGGCGTAGTGAAAGATGCTCTGCCTGCGTGACCCACCTTGATCAGAAGAATTTGGATGACAAGCAGAGTGGTATCAAAGCAGAGTTAATCAGTACACAATGCAAACATTTCCAAGAGCTCCTGCAATTTGGATCTTCAGAATGCCCGGGTGCTAATTGTCACCAAGGCTTCTTTTGTCCTATTCTGAGCTTCTGCGATTGAATCTGGTTCACGCTACTTCCTTCCCTTCTGTTTCTTTTCTTGTTTGTCTTTTAAGGTATTGAGATTTGTGTTTGGGGCCTCATTTACTTTCTGTGTCCCCTGCCTGGGATAGCATGGATACCACGGAAGCCAACAAATCAAACACATTTGGGTGGAAGTGTCTAGGGGATGCTTTAGACAGCATCTTCAGATGCTGCTGCTGAGAGATGAAGGGAGTCCATCAAGACAGAAAGTTAGGAACCACTAAGACTTCCCAACTTAGGGAATTTGGTGATGGTCTTGGGGTTGGTTTTTCTCTGGCACACAGGCAGGCAACTGATGCAAAATGCTACTTCAAAGACCCCTTCGATCAATTAATCAATGAATATTTATTGCAAGGCACTGTGCTAGGCACTATGGAGAGTACATGGAAGAGAAGACCAACATCCCTGCCCCCGAGGAGCTTACAATCTAGTTGGGAAGACAAGGCATACAGAACAAGGAAAAGTACGTAACAACAATACAGGAGCGAGGTTAAAATGCAAGTTAACAGTATAGGCATTCTTTCCAAAAGTTGTACCTGGTTCATTTCGAAATGAAAAGATTGCAGAAAATTGGAAGGGAGATCGTGCCAAAGGACTAACTGGTGGGAAAGCCCTCACAGAGGAGCTGGGACCAATCGGCTCCCTGGGAGAGTGAAGGGTGGTGTGGGCAAATGGCTAGGATATTTCAGGAAGGAGCAGCCATGAGATCAGAAGGCACAGAGGTGAAACCAAAAGCAAGCAGAGCTCAGAGCCAGGAGGGCTCAGTGTGGTTGGATACAGGGTTAAGGTGTTTTAGATTAAGAAGGGCCTTTTAAGTATTTTCACTTCAATTTGATCTTTTTTTCGGGGGGAGGGAAGCAATGGAAGGGGTTCAGGGCACAAATAGATACGTTTTGATTAACTATACAAAACACTTGGCTCATGGAGAAAATATTCATATCTGATCTTCAAGACATTATTGGTGGATTTGGACCCTCCTGACTTCCAAAGGGGAATCTGAAGTGGTGTCTTCAGGGTTGTCAATTTCAAAGGGATAATTCAGGGTCTTTGAGCTTTGGGCCCCAGCCAGGGATATTTCAGTCCCTCTGTGACCCCAGGTTATAAGCTAGCCCAAGGGTAAGTTAACAAATTCCCTGACAGGCAAGGCAGGAAAAATGCTCCCAGAAGACAAGTATCTTTACAAATGACAGAATATTTATTAACAATACCTTAAAAAAGATTACATATGCTAGATCACTGGTAAATATAATTTACACTGGGGTTGGGAACTATTTGGGGTATTTTTTTTCATTCATTTTATTATTTTGTTGATTTTTTTATGCGTGTGATTTTAAATCTTATTGTAACATAGAAGTAATCATATCAAACTAAGAGAAGAGGAACACAGCTTGAAATACTGACAATATTTTTTCCCAGTTACCATCTAATTTTTCACACAAATGGAATCCTGATTACGACGTTATTGGATGAGTAAAATTAGAAGGTTGAAGAGTTAATTGATGTCATTGGTAAGCAAAACACGACAGATTGCAGGCAAATGTGTATTCTCTGAGAAGAAAGAAAAGGTGGTAGTGTGTTTGCAGGTGAAAATTTTTATAGAGAAATCTCATTGCCTTTTACATTACAGGTCCAGTAGTGGCAGCTTACAAAAACCTCCCCAAACACAACAAATAGTTCTGTTCATAAGAATACAGTTTTGTGATATTGTCATTTTTCCAATGTGTGGTTTGTACGATTTAGAAAGATAAAGATTATAAAGCAACTAGACTAGCTATTGCAAAATTAGCAGAGTCCACAAGATACTATACAATTGTACTAAAGATCCTTTTATAGAGTCATATGAAAAAATTCTTTGAAGCAACTATTTGCTGAAAGAGGAGAAATCTTCAAACTCTGCAGGCGATTGTTTTTTTAAAGAAGGGCCTTTTTTTTACATGGTTATACATGTTATAGATAAGAAATTTTGTAGAGAAATTATCAATCCATTGACAGAGAATTACATTTTTAAAATAATTTACATTCAAAACAGATACATTTATAGATAAGCAAATTCTCTTATTTGAAAGAGTTGGTTGACTAAAGGAACTTTTGGTCTAGATTTCTACAGAATATGTAACTTCAAAGTCAATGTCTAAGATAATGTCACAACAAAAAATGATGAGAGAAGAAAAAATTCTTATCATATGATGCTAAATTTGAGGATGGGAATATTGCATGAGGTGCCTTTTGGGCAGTAAGTCTAGCTGTTGAGATTTGTAGTCATTTCTGAAACCATCTCAAGTTGTGTTGACCAACAAAATTCACAACTAGGGGACAGGGGTCATATTGTAATGTGGATGGCTTCCACCTATAATCCTAGCTACTCAGGAGGCTGAGATCTGAGGATTGTGGTTTGAAGCCAGCCTGGGCAGAAAAGTCCATGAGACTTCCTCAGAAAAAGCCAGGGTGCTTTAGCTCAAGTGGTAAAGCACTAGCCTTGAGTACAAAAAGGCTTGGGGACAATGCCCAGGCCCTGAGTTCAAGCCCCAGGATCAGCAAAAGAAAAAATAAAAAGGACTTGATCCAAAGCAAGGGTAAATTTATATACAGCAACCTTGAGTTAGAGACCAAGCCTCCAGCTGTTCCTTGTAAAACTGTACAAGTAATTTGCAAGTTATTTACCAAGATAAGTTTTCATACTCTTGTTGTTAAAGGAAATCTTCTCAAATCATAACTGAATGGTTGTGTTGCCCATAGCATTTTATAGCAGAGGGGGAGGGGGGAAATTAATATCTACATTATATGTTAACTTTAAAAAAGTCTATAAAACACTAAATATAGAATAAAAAATATGCATATAAGGACATATGTAAACTGCTTTGGTAACACCATATCATAGATGTCTTCAGTGCATTGCAGAGTTTCCCAAGAAACTTCAGACAAAGCTAGATCTGCTTTGAGGAAGTATTGTATAATGCCATTCCTAAAGAAGCAAAAAAACATTTTTTTCTTATCCAGTAATAAGATGTACTCGAACAACAATATTACTTAGTACTGGGTGTCTTCAAAAACAACTAGCTAAATGTTGTTTAGATTATAAATAGCGAGTCCTTTAGCTCACTGTTGTCATAAACTAGACCTGGCTGTGAGCGAGATCATGATGGTACTGATGGCTGACAGCGTACACGCATTCGAAGTGGAAGCCCCAGATCCTCTTGCATAGGAATCTGAAAAGAGAACAGAAATTCACTGGCCTCATTCCAACTATGGCAGGAAGAGAAGCCACGGTGCCTTCCAACCCAGCCCCACTGGTTCTTCTGCAAATGATTCATTATTCTTACTAATGCTTTTCCTTTTAAAAAAATATTATATATATTTTATATATTATACATATTTTAAATTTAAGAAGTTGTACAAAGGGGTTACCATATAACAAATCCATCTAGTAATACAATATATCTATGTCTCCCAACAACCCTTTCCCCTCAACTCCTCAGTAACTCTGGACTTGAATTCAGAGCCTCACATGTTCACTTAGCTCCCTCCTCTTGAGCCCTAGTTCCATTTCTGGCTTTTTTGTTACTTAAGTGGATAGAAGAGTCTCATGGGCTTTTCTGCCTGAGATAGCTTTGGATCTTGATCCTCAGATCCTAGCTTCCTGAAGAGCCAGGATTACAGGCGTGAGCCACAGGCTCCTACTATCTTCAGTGACTCTTAATAGTCTGTGATTACCTAGCTATGAATTTGGGAGATGTATATGACATCCCTTTAATTCTTTTTAAGCTTTTGTAGAGTAAGGATGCTCTTATCTAATGTGGAAACTCCAACATCACATGTAACAATATTGATAAATGTTATGATTATGAAAATTATTCAACAATATGAAAATTACTATTTTTTGCCAGCACTAGGGCTTGAAGTCAGACCTTTGTATTTTATATTCACAAGCACACTCATTACTGTCATCCAATAATTATTCCAATATAAATTGTTCAACATATGCTCTATAATGAATAAAACGAAGAACCACCAGCCAGTCTAAACTGCATGCTTGCAATGATAAGGAAGTATCAGATTTCAACCAAGTGAGCTATGTCAACCCTTGTGTTTTAATGGCTTTCATATCTTACCGTACATCTGACTCCCTTTCAACAAAGTCCTGCGATGAAATCTACCATCCTGTTGCCCTTCTATTTTTAAAACACAAAATATCCTTTAGTGTTTGTATACAAAATCTGTGCTGTGAATATTCACTTTAACAGCGTGGGGAAATCCCACCTAAATTCTGAACCTGCATCTGTGTGGACTCAGTTTACCACTGAAGTCCTGACTGTTCTCTGTCATCAGCACTGAAGACAAAAGGCAGCTCAGAGAAAGGGGGAAGGGGCCAGTGAATGGTTTCTCTAATCAGCTGAGGAATTTAAATTCTGTGATGCAATTAAAATTGCTTAGACCCAGTAATATGATTAGTTAGTGTCTGCAAGGTATCATAAGCTCTTCCTTTCCTGGCAGAAAAGTAACATGACAGCAATTAACTAGGGGACTTTGTAGGCGGGGGGGGGGGGGGGTTGGCCCAGGATTTAAAATACCATCTCTCAGCCAGGTGCTGGTGGCTCACATCTGTAATCCTAGCTACTCTGAAGGATGAGACGGCAGGATCACTGTTCAAAGCCAGTCTGGAGAGACAAATCTGAGAAACTCTTATTTCCAATTAAGCAGCAAAAACCCAGAGGTGCAATCATGGCTCAAGTGATAGAGCACCAGCCATGAGCGAAAATAGCTCAGGGCCCCAAGTTCGAGACCCAACAGAGCCATTCCCAAGCATGTGAAAACAATTTTTTCCAGTAATAAGATGTACTCAAACAACAATATCATACTACGGTGTCTTCTAGAACAAGTAGATTGCTAAAATCTAAGACCAGTAGAAATGTTCACTTGGATATCTGAGTATCTTAGTAATCTATTTCTTTTTTTGTGTGGTAGTAAAATGACCCAAATATAAAAGGAACCATTTAAACTCATCTAACCAGTGCAATTCAGTGCAGTAAGTACTTTCCAAGTTGTGCAAACCGCAGATTATCAAACTCTAGAATATTCTTTCACTGTGTCAAGTAGAAACCCAATACCCATTAAGGTGGTGCCCCCTGCCAGCCAGCCCCTGCCCATCACTAACCTGCTTTCTGTCCCTATGTATTTGTTTGGCTACTGTTTTGTCTTTTTCAAAATCACTGCAACCCTACAACACTAAAAATAGATACTTGAGCTACTTATAAACACTCTCCTTGAAAACTGAATGGAATAAAATTGCTCAGAAAAGAATTCTCTTATACATTACTCAACCATATTTGAAAATGAGGACAATCTTGACTATAGCAACTATCTATCCATCTATCTATCTATCTATCTATCTATCTATCTATCTATCTATCTATCATCTATCATCTATCATCTATCTTTCATCTACTTATCATCTATCTATATTTGGGCATTTAAAATAAATAGCATTAAGTTCAAAATATATTCAACTCCAGACTGTGAACCACGTTGTTTCATAGAGATAAGCTGCTATAGCAGGGCTCCACCCGTGAGCCATGCCCCAGCCTTTTTTGTTATAGTAACATCCTACCATGCCTGGTTTATTAGTTGACATGGGCAGATCTCCCTGGGCAGGACTCTTGATCTCTGCCTCCAAGCAGCTATGATTGCAGCTACTTTTTTTTTTTTTTTTGCCAGTCGTGAGGCTTGAACTCAGGGCCTGGGTGGTGACCCCGAACTTTTTCCCAAGGCTAGCACTCTACCACTTGAGCCACAGCACCACTTCCATATTTTTCTGTTTATGTGTTACTGAGGAATTGAACCCAGGGCTTCATGCATGCCAGGCAAGCACTCTATCACCAAGCCACTGCAATTGGCCCTCTGTCATTGCCTTTTTATTGTTTTTTGGGGCTTTTTTTTTTTTTTTTGGTTGGTAGTGGGGCCTAAACTCTGGGCCTACGTGCTGTCCCTCAGCTCTTCAGCTCAAGGCTAGCGCTCTACCACTTGAGCCACAGCGCCTCTTCTGGCCTGTTCTGCTTATGTGGTGCTGAGGAATTGAACCCAGGGCCTCATGCATGCAAGGCAAGCACTACCACTGAGCCACCTTCCCAGCCCCACCATTGCTTTTTTAAAGAACCTCTTGGTGAAATTGTGCTTTAAAATCTGGAAGTTGTAAGTTTGGGACTTTCTGTATGTGTAAGTCACCTGGGTCAACTTGGAAATCCTCTATGTGAATGATAGAAGGATGTTTGGATCTATTTTTTGTTGATTGTATTACTAGTCAATCTAAACTGGACAAACTTGTTTGCATGAAATTGCCTGTGGCCATCAACCTTCCATGTCTGAAGAAGGATGCTGTCACTCACTTTCATGATCATTTTTCCTTCACAGGCTTAACTTCCTTCAAGTCTTGGCTCACCTGGAGAGCCGATGGGTCAGGCAGGGGGCTGGGGAGAAAGGAGACATTCTTACTTGTTATCTTTGGAATTCGGATTTGTTCACTGCTGCTGCCATCCCCGCCGTCGCTGAATGGCTTAATTTCGATGATGTAATCTTCATCGAAAGGCAGTGACAGCTCCACAGATGTTTTATTTGTTTCAATGACAGATGTGCTGCTTTGCCGGTTCCACCTGTACAAGACCTGCGAAGGCAGAAGAAACAGGTGTCGTCTGCTGTCTAACCAGAGGCCCCAAGGATGGGGCATTTGTTTGTTTCCACCTCTGGGCACCAGTGAAATGTAGAGCCTTCGAGATGGTCTGGCCACCGGCTGGTATTTGGAAGGCTCATTTAAGCAGAAGAGGATGTGTGCTGCTACCATTTCATGATGAGGATTGAAAGTTGAAAGGATCCTGTGATCCTGGGTGAGGGGAGTAGAATTCTATTGATATGCAGTGGGGCCAGGTTAGCACATCTGGGAAAGTGGGAAAAATGGAAAGCTCATTAAGGTTATGTACAGAGTCTGACACACACCAGGGCTTTGGCTGCTGGTGACTATAAGGCCAATTCCTTCAGTCCTCTGAACCGCTCTTCCTCCACCTGTAAAAGGGGGAATGGTAATCCCTACTTTTCAAGATCACACAGGACTGAGTACAGAGGCTCAGAGAAAGTGTGTAGGAAATGTCATCTATGAAGGCTCAAAAGGGATAAGAGAAAAGGTTTGGAAAAGGTTCTGATTATGAGGCAGGCCTCATAATGCTATTACTATCATGACTCTTTTGGTGAGAAGACAGTGTCTGCATATGGAGATTTGTGAGAGGGCGGTGATTCCTGCCTCTTCTGTTCTACTGAGACTCCTCGTAAAGGGACTGAAGAGGTGACCTCTGTCCCTTCAGAAGTGTCCGTAGCTTGAGGGGGGCCCATCTGTGCATCTTTTGTTTCCTTTCTTGAGCCCCTGAGGAGCCAAGTTTGGGCTGTGACTTATTTGTGTGTGTGTGAAAATACACACTCACCTGCCTGGAACTGTCTGCTTTGGTTGGTCTTAACCAAATCAGGAACAAACCCATAAAGACCTGGAAGAGTGTGTGTCTGCCTTTGTGGAGGTGGCCGCCATCTTGATGACCTTTCCTGCGTGCTTAATGAGACTTGTCCCCATGGCCACATCTAATTGTCACCACAGTCTACAACACACGTACACTGATTCCTCTCCACAGAGGAGGAAGCTGAGGCCAGAGATCTCAGACAGCCAGGAAGTGGAAGGATGAGATTTCCTAAACCCAAAGTCTTAAGCCATGACAGCCTGCCCTCTCCAATTTCTCATGATAATAGTGACAGGGTCAGATGACACTGGTGGTCCTGAGCCTTGGATACATGGGAGAGCTACATGGTGAACTCGTAAAACACTGATTTGCCGACAATGGTTCTGAACAGAACAACAAAGGATGATCCAGTACAAACTGGATACTGAGACATCTTTGCGTTTATTCTAAGCTGCTGGGGTAAGTTCCTACAGAGGAGGAGTCCACGTATTTTAATTAATTAATTAGCCAATTAATTAATTAGTGTGTGTGTGTGTGTGTGTGTGTGTGCACCAGTACTGGGGTTTGAACACAGGGCCTTGTTCTCTCATTTGGCCTTTTTGCTCAAGAATAGTGCTTTATAACTTGAGCCCTGTCCTCTATTTCTGGCCTTTTGGTGGTTAACTGGAAATAAGAGTCTCACAGACTTTTTGTCCAATCCGGCTTTGAACCACCATCTTCAGGTCACAACCTTCTGAGCAGCTTGGAATACAGGTGTGAGCTACTGGCTCTTGGCTTATTTATTTTAGCTTAAGCAGCTCAACAGATATTGTTAATGTGTGGCAGACATTGTGGATGATATTTGTGGCCTTCAACTTAAGCACCTATCAGAATCATCTAGAGCTCCATTAAAAACACTGATTGCTTGGCCTGTTTTCTGAGCTTTAGATTAAGAAGGATTGGGATGGGATTTGAACATATACATTTTTAAGACATTCCGACATAAGCTAGGGTTGCTTGATCGAGGATCTCAGTTTGAGAGCCACAAAACTAGCCCATCTCTCCTTATGATTGCCCCCTATAAATGCCAATCTCCTGAGATTAGAGATATAGGGTCATTCTTCTATGGTAAGACAAAAACCAAACACCAGAGAAACTCATTGAGTTCTCTTAAAATGGCTGGGATCTCATTTGTTCCCTGGTAGTTATCATCACCTCAATTTATGTCTCTCTAATACAAGGTAGAAAACACAATTTCCTTAAGGTAGAAAGATTCATAAGTGATCCCTCCCCCCTCTCTCCCCCTCGCACACACCATGGAGCATCAGCTCAGAGTCCCCTTGCTAAACGATCAAACTCCAATAAATCCTAAGACACATCCACGAGTGCCTGAGCTTCTCATCACTGCCCTTCAGGAGAACGGGGCAGCGGATGCGAGGTCACAGCTGGCTTTCAGTAATAAATTGCTTCTTTGATTTACCTTGGGTCCTTGCAAGAGCTCAGAAAATTCAGCTAGTTTCAAATATAAATCCTAAAGAATCATTTCCAGGGAAAGTAGCGCCCCCTCCCCCTTTTTATGAATGTCTTGTGATATTAGAGCCTGCAGTAGAACCTAGATAAAGGCCCATCAAACCCTACTTACACCAAATGCTTGGTTCACCTGATTCTCCTGAAGGCTGTTGGCATTTGATATGATCCAGACTGGAAGATGGGGTAGGCTGGGGGGTGGGGTAGGGGAGGCGATTCTGGCATGATGAAAGCAGAATAGACTGCCTGCTTCCACCTTTGAACATCAGAACACTGGATGTTCCAACTGCTTATGTATATTACTTTTTCAGGAAGACACTGACATTCATCTTCTGGTTTGTTTTGTTTTGGTGCCACTATTGGGGCTTGAACTCACAGCCTAGGTACTGTCCCTTAGCTTTTGCCCTTAAGGCTGGTGTGCTTTTACTCAAGCCACAGCTAACATTTGACATTTTGACAGTTAATTGAAGAGTCTCACAGACTTGACACTGTCATTATTCTTATTTCAAAGATAGGAACATAAGACCTGGAGTTGTTAAGCAATTTCCTTTGGTCTTATGACCAGGAAGTAGTGGATGCTGTAAAGCCAGATCCATATTTTACTCCTCTCGCCTACCATCCCTTAAAGACATGTCTATCTTCCAACACTAAATGTACAGTGTCTATAGTCAGTTACAAGGAGAGTCCTTGGGGTCCAAGTGACGTAAAGGGAGTCTCATTCCTATAGAACAATTCTTGAAAAGAAGACACTGAGTCTACAACCAAGGGTTCGGGGGGTGTCATTTTGAACCACCTAGTTTATCCACAGTACCCACTGTCTTTCCTTCACTGTCACCCTATGTGGTTTATGTCATGTTTTGTGTACTGGTCATCCACCAATTAGTAATGTTTCTTTTGATGCAGACATCTGGATATGTCTAGACGCAGAAGCTAAAATGAACATGAAAAACTATATATACATATATATATATATAATTTTTTTGAAAAAAGTCTAAATCGCTGGGTTTAAAAGGTTATACCATTTGCTTTGCTATTTAAAATGGAAACATTTCCAACCTCTCTAGTTTAATTTATTCCCATATTTTATCCCCTTTCAACAGAAATAAAAATCATTCCCTGAAATTTTACACCAAGTACTGTAGACCTTTTCTGGCAGGTCAAATGCCCTTGTAGTTTTTTTTCTTCTTGACCTGCTTTATTATCCTTATATACCCTGTGTGTTATTATCAAAGAATTTTCTGTATATCTGAAAAGATGTCTATTGGGAAAAATAAATATAAGAAAGATTTTTCTGGGGGGTGGGGAGGAAGGTGTTACGAAGACAAACTCATCTGGGAGTTCCTGAGAGGGAGCAGGTGTACGAAGAAGTCTCAACTAAATAATAATCGTTACTCAATTTTTCTTCTAAAAATGCCTATAATCTTTTAGGCTCAGTTCAATGAAGCAAGCACCAGTGTGCATATTGATCCTAGGCCCTGAGAAAGGCAAGGCACTTCAAATCGCTTTCCTCAATGGGCTTTAGTTTTCGTATCTGTGAAATGAGAGGTTTCACTTGATCATCTCTAGTTGAGCTAACAATTTGCCTGTTGCCTGAAATACTTTTGGCAGCTCCTATTCACATCAATTTCATTTCAGCAGCAGCTTGAAAAATGAGCTTCAAATCTAGTGAACGGTTTTAAAGGTTTACCCATGGAATGTGTTCCTTTCCCAGAGACACCTAGGAAATTTCTGCATTTTTTAGGATATCGTCTTTATCTGTTCTACTGGGCTTTGGAAGAATGCCTTTCTCCCCTGCCCCCTTTCCTTTGGTTTGCTTACAACAGTTTTGCTTACATCATATTTCCATTTATTTGTAATGGAGGTCAATTCAAAGTTATTAGCTAGAGTCAGAATTCCAAAATAGCAAAGCTGTGTCTTCACTCTTACCTTCTTTCTTAACTTCTTTTTTTTTGGGGTGGGGGGAGGGAGAAGTTGAACTCTGGGCCTGAACGCTGTCCCTCAGCTCTTCAGCTCAAGGTGAGCACTATACCACTTGAGCCTCTGTGCCACTTCTGGTTTTCTGAGTGGTTTATTGGAAATAAGAGTCTCACGGAGTTTCTTGCCCAGGCTGGCTTTGAACTGTGATCCTCAGATCTCAGCCTCCTGAGTAGCGAGGATTACAGGCGTGAGCTACGGGTACCCGGTTTCTTTCTTAACTTCTTTATGAACCTACTCTTCCCTTATTGATCTTCCCATCTACCCAACTACCTTCTACTTTTCAAAACCATGGCCAAAATGCTATGTTTTCTCCCAAGTTTTTCTTAAAAAGTTGTTACTTAACATTCTAGGGCTAGAAAAAAAAAGCTAGACTTGGGCACTCATGTCTCTGGTCAAACAAACTCTTTCACTTTATTTAACACTAGAGGAGTTTGAGAAATTAGCTCTCCATTCTTTTTCATGTATGTGTGCCGGTGCTGGTGCTTGAACTCAGAGCCTCATGCTCTCTGTTATTTGTTCAAGGTTGGCACTCTACCACTAGAGCTATACTTCTATTTCTTTTAGAGAAAAGATGCTCTTGGATTTGTCTTCCTGGGCTAGCTTTGAACTAAGATCCTCAGGTCTCAGCCTCAGTTGAGAATGATTGGTACTCAGCTTAGATCTCCATTTACATAAAACCATAAAGGTTGTATCTTCAGGCGGGGATTTAATGGTGACAATTCAGGCATGGTCCTCTGCTAGTCCCTACTTTGAAGACTCACAAGGCATCAGCTAATTACAAATATCCAACAGGATGGTGAGTACTTCAAAAAAGTGTGGCAAAGTGAGTTCTGGTTTTCAGGGCAAAAGCAAGCCACTGGTTCGGGATAGAGTGGGCATCAGTCTGAGGGAGAAAGATCAGATATGCAAAGGATGATAGAAAATGAAAACACTAGAAGTTCCCCTTTATTAAAAGGGGGTAAGCAGTCTCAGGAAATTGAAACCATTTATTTAAAGTCACATAGCAGTAAAAGACTAGAATATAGGTGTTGGGTCTCCCATGTCTTCATGCTAGTAGATGATCCTCCCAGAAGAGTTTTCTGGGGGAAGGGACCTGGTGATCAAACCCAGGGCTTCCAACTTTCCAGGCACATACCCCTCTACCACCTAGCTCATACCCAGACCCCATAGAATAAACACTTACAAAAAGAAGATTCAAGAAAAAAGACTGCAATGGGCTAGAAAGTGATTCTGTCCCTGTGGACTACAGGTCACTGTGCTATGTGGATGAAGGATAACCAGTCCCTGCTCCCACGTCCTGCTCTGGTCCCATTCATTAATTCCATTAATGAATTACCTAAGACTCCACCACCAATTTACCAACTCCAAGCCCAATGTTGGCTTTCCCTCTTCCTTTCCAATAATCCCAGGTTCTGTAACCAGTGCTTGTCTGCTGCTCTCCATATCTCTGTAGATAAAAGCCAGAAGTCTGCAAACTGAATAGAGACTGCCTACCACAGTTATGTAGCCTGACCAGCATTGCCTCCAATGGTGTTCAAATGCAAATCAAAGAAAAATTAGGTGAGTTGCCAAACATTTTAAATGGGAAGATTTTACGTAATGGTCCATTTTGCTCTGCCATATTTTTGCATATTACTAGAATATCTGAGGCACTGCGCTCACTCTTTCAGAAGCCAACACAAACAGGAAGGAAGTAGTAATAGCTGGAACTTCCTGGTGGCTACCTATACTCTCTAGCTGGATCCATCTTCTACCCAGCCTGCCTCTACTGGGTATGTGATACATATATCTCTCTTCAGAGATATATGAATATATATTTCATAGATAAGACATAGATAGGTAGGTGGGTAGGTAATAGATGGATAGATAGACAGACCAATAGACAGATTGATTGATAGAAAGATAGATGCTTTTGAGTCACTCTCCTAGTTACCATCTTCTCAACATATTCTTTGGTTCACAAATATGGCTGCCACATGATCCTTTCTCTCTGTGCACAACACCCTCCCTTCAAAAGGTAGATTTCCTCCCTCTCTGAATCTGAGATGGACTCATAGTAGCATTTCATACTTTGTTTTAGAAAGGGACTGGCAGGTGGGTATTGCTGGCTCATGCCTGTAGTCCTAGCTACTCCAGGGAGTGAGACTGTATGATCACGGTTTGAACCCAGCCAGGCCAGAATGTCTATGAGGCTTCATCCCCAATTCACTGGCAAAATGATGGACTGGAGGTCCAAGTGGTATGAGTACCAGCCATGGGTAAGAAAGAGAAGCAAGAACGTGAGGCCCTACCTTCAAGCTATACTATTGGTGTATATATGCACACACACACACACACACACACACACACACACACACACACACACACACAGACTCTTTTTTCTAATCTAAATCAAAAAACCCTATTAGATGTCTGATTACCTTGAGACAGGCACACTTAGGAAGCCCAAGCGACCGGTGTGGACAGGCCCCCTGGAGAGAGGGCTGATGCCCAGGCAGCCTCCAGCTTTGCCAACCACTCCCAGCGCAAAGCCAGAATGTATCAGGAGAGAAGGACAGAAGGGGTGATATTGATCAACAGGCACGGTACTTATCACCTGACTTCTGGAATTGAAACCCCTTTGTACAAGTACTTAGTGAAAATAAAACAAGAGAAAAACAATTCCAGCCACAGTGTCTGTCATTTTAGTCTAGTACAGGTGCGAGAATCAAGAAACTGATCTCCTGATGCTTTAGTCCCTGGTTTGGAGGTAGTTCATTAGGTGGTAGTTGAAAGCTAATATGTAGCCAAAGTGCTCAGAATGCCACAAATCTACACACATTTTCTTTTTGTTTTCTGTTTAAAGACAAGACAGTATTGATTAGATGAGGTAATCAAATGTTCTGAAAAGCTCTTAGCAACAAAAACATATGAACAAAGTCATGATGCAGTAGTGACACTGGGAAGTTAGTATTGTTGATTTGAAAAATATAACTGATGTAAGATTGAACAAAGCAGTGGTTCTTCAGGATTTAGTAAAGACTCAACCACAGTGTTTCTGAATAATGATACCTGGGCCTAACATTATAGCTAAAGTAATGGCAGCATATGTGTCCCACTGAAAGGCCATGAGTTAAAGAATTCACACCCAGTCATGGTACTATTGGGAAAGGGTGAAACCCTCAAACAGCTGGGGCTCAGGGGGAGGTTTGTGGCCTTGTAGGGGGCATGTCCTTGAAGAAAGTGTGGGACCCTGGTCTCCTCCTCTTTCTCTCTGTTTTCTAGCCGCCATGATTTCCTCTACAACAGGTTCCTTCCCATGATGTCCTTACTCTAGGCCCCAAACAACCAGGGACTGAAACCTCCAAGATTAGGAGTCAGTTTCTTCTTCCTAAACTGATTATCTCAGGGATTTGTTATGGTAATGGAAAGCTGTCTGGCATGGTTGATTATTTAAATCCTGGTCAGATTTCAAACAGACCAAACTAGTGTAGAGCAGAGATTCCTGAAAAGGAAAGCATCGCTGGGGGAGGGGGAATACACACAAGATCATGGATCATATGATTCGTGTGAGAACATGGTTCCTACTAACAGCAGAGCTAGGTGTGTCTGCAAAAAGAAATGACCCACTTTGTATCCTTTTACTTCTGACTCATTATCCAGAGCCTTCACTTGATCCCAGTTCAGGATAATTTTGGAGTCCGATGAATTCCATATGATGTTTCCAGGGGGTTGGCTGGGTGCTGTTAAAAAAAAAAAAAGATTAAGATATACGAAGTCACACATTATTAAATCTCAATAGATTCTGACGAATCTCTCCTCACTAGAATTCAAGAGTAGAGGCAATTTAATGGGCTATTGCACTAATATGTGTCTTCAAGGTCACTGAAATCTGACAAGATACCACATTGCAAATGGAAAAAAGATTCAATTGGTCACCTCACATTTATAGCTAAAAGAAGTAGCCCTTCCCTGGGAGGAGGGAAACATTTATCTTTCTGTCCTCTGGAGCAATGAGTTTGACACGATATTCTAAAAGGTTCAGTTAAAATGCTAAGGTGAATTTGAATCCACATAATGACACCAATTAGTATGCAAATGATCCCTGGGAGATGGGGGGGGGGGAGAAAGAATGAATTTAGGATACGTTTGATGAATCTGTTCCCCTCCCAGTTTGCTCTTACGTGGCTTTCTAGTGGTGACATTGACTGTAGCACTAGAAGGGCCTGTCCCCGCCGAATTATACGCCTTGACAGCCAAGTGATATAGCGCACTGCCTTTTAAGTTGGTGATTTTTGTGGATGTCTGATTTCCAACTGTGCGTATTTTTCTAGCATTTTCTTCCTTGTCGTCATGTCTCCAATATTTTACCTGAGAAAATTAAAACAAAACATAACAAAAGGTCTTGGAGAACACATTCAGTGAGGAATATTTCTAATGTCACCAAGCGATCCTATTTCTGTGCAAGGTCTCAATTCATGAACAGAGATTGCAGGATTACAAAAAGAGGTGTGTAGCCAGGCCCAGGTGGCTCATGCCTGTCATCCTAGCTACTCAGGAGGCTGAGATCTGAGGATTGAGGTTCAAAGCCAGCCTGGGCAGGAGAGTCCATGAGGCTTTTCACTTAACCACCAGATAACCAGAAGTGGTGCCGTGGCTAAATAAAGTGGAAGAGTGCTAGCCTTGAGCTGAAGAGCAATGCCCAGGTCCAGAGTTCAAGCCCCACAACTGACAAAAACAAAACAAAACAGAACAAAAAAAAGTGTGTACACTTTGGGGCCTTACCCATAGTAATAAAGTCTCCTCCGAATGACATAGATTTTGAAAAAAAATGCCACTGGAGTGGAACACAGGCAAAGCACATCCTCACACACGCCTGAGATGATACCGTGTCCACTGATACTGGGTTAGAAGCCAGGCGTCTGAAATAAATGCCCATGTATGGCAATGTGGCTCTCTTCTCCATCAAAATGTGTCCCGGAGGGGTGATTGAGGGGTTTGGATTTAAGACACATATCTCTTTGTTACCTCATAACCTTGAATCCGTCCTCTATTCTTCCCTAGGGGAGAGGCCCAGAAAACTTCAATATCTGTGGCAGAAAGACTTCTGGCAAAGATGCTGGCTGGTGGTTTGGTGGGCTCTGCGGATGAATGAATGCAGCAGTTATTATTCTCTCAGTTGTGTCAGAACAAATATGACATAAAAGGTATAAAGAAAATGACTGTAAGACCAACTTTCTGTTTTCAGGGGAGCAAGGATCACTCTCTGTGGGGGTGATGGTGGGGATAGGGGAGAGGGGTGAGAAGAGGGGGGTGGTAGTAAAGAGATTTGTCCAAAGTCTTTGGATTCTGAAATTGGGGGTCAGTGGATTTGAAGTAACCCAGGACCAGAATTATATGTCACCTTTTCAAGGAGACACACAGATCTTTTAACACAGATCTTTTCAAATTGAATTTGTATTTGTCATAAGGAATAGTCCTTGCCACTGGATTGTAAAAATGAGAGAGGTAAAGGAAAATGACAGTCAAATGATTTCATTAAGCTGGGTACTGGTGGCTCATGCCTGAAATCCTTACTATTTGGGAGGCTGAGTTCTGAGAATAATGATTTAAAGGCAGCCTGGGCAGAATCGTTCCTGAGACTCCTATCTTCAATTAACCAGAAAAACAAAAGGAAGTGGAGATGTGGCTCAAGTGGAAAAATGGCAGCTTTGAGTAGAAACACTGAGGGAGAACTCAAGGTCCTGAATTCAGGCCCTGGTGCCAGCACACACACACAGATACACAGACACAGACACGCACAGACACAGACACGCACAGACACAGACACACAGACAGACAGACACACACACACACACACACACACACACACACACACACAATTTGATTACAATTGAAGAAACCTTGGTGTTTAGTTCTACATTAGTGTCTATAATCATGGCCAAGTCAGTTACACAATCACATATCGGTGTCTTCAGCTGCAAAGGGTAGGCTGGACAATTTTACAAATTTCAATCGTTTTTTTCCCCCGATTTCAGCCAGAGCTGAGTATGATTTGTATGCAAAACTTTCCTTTCAATGGTCTTCTTAGAGAGAAACCTAGTATAGCCATGTTGCAAACAATGACATCTATAAGATCTTGTACTTGATAGCTTGATATTTCTCTGATTAAAGCAAGACATAACTATTTGATGCTTTTAAGTTCCTCATTTGCAGTCAGCGTCCTATCTTTCTGGATTGCACATCAAACACCAGGAAACATTGGACAAAGGGCCCTCTGGCAACTCATCACTATTCAAGATTCTATGTATGTGTCAATTAATTCTGGATGTATTAAAATCACTATACAATGGATGGATAGATAAATAAACAAATGACCCATCTTCAGGAAACAGACCATCATGAACACATCCCACCAAAATTCCAAATTTACAATACAGTAAGAGCAGAATTATAATAAAGGGATATGAAAATTCTATAAACCTTGTAAGTGCTATGCTAGTAAACAACACAGATGAATGAGAAGAAAGAGAAGCAATTCTTCTATTCAGCTGTTCTACAAATGATAAGAAGGCCTCAGAGGTTCAAGGGGAGATTGGAGGGTGAATGGAAATTCAGAGTGGACAAGAAGGCAACAAGACAAACTGATGCCCATGCAAAGGGCTAATGCCCTGGGAGGGCTGCACATCCTTGGGAGGTGGGTTGGACGTGGATTATGCAGCAAAGAGCAAGAGGAGATGAGGAGACAGAGAGGCAGGGAATGGGGCAGGATGTACGGAGATGATTTCTCTACTGGGGACAAGAATGAATTACTTCTTCATTAACCCTCCACTGATAACTCAACTTTCACATGCTTTAATATGGTTTCACCATCCAGTAACAAACTCCAAGAACAATGCAGGCTGTACTGGAGGCTTCCTGAGAACCATATGACAGTATGTCTGGCAGTGGGTTAGTGCGCATGTGCAGTTCCATGGTTGGCTTTGTTCTCTAGTCAGTTAGGGTAAGCTGTATGACTAACAACATTCATCTAAAGGTGTAAAATAGAATTCTTTTCAAAGTAGTGATACCATTACACACACACACACACACACACACACACACACGAACTTTGTGGCACTTGTAATGTGAAATTCTGTGTTTTTATGTTAAATTGCTTGTTGTTGCTCCTGTTCTGGAGTCACAATCTCACTAGATAGCCCAATTTGGCTTCGAAGTCTCTTCAAGGTTGGCCCTGAACTCACAATCCTGCCATCTTGGCCTCCCAAGTTACCAGGATTATAGGTGTGCAACATTATTCTGGGTCAGAGTTGTAGTTTTTTTTCAAGAGATGGGTAGTGAATAATGAACTTTTTTTTAACAATATATTTTTCTCACATGGGAACATGCCTTCAGTTGACATGCATTCTGTATTTGACATTTGTTGCCTATCCTACAAGGCAAACCATTGGCACCCGGAAGGAATATTCACGTGGAGGTAGCGCGAGCCATACCTTCTTCAGCTGAATACACCAGCGTTGTGGGGCTGAACGGCCCTTCTCCTTTATTGTTGAAGACGCCCACTTTCACCTCAAAGGGAGAGAAAGGGCGCACGCTCTCATTCCTGAACACATATCTGGAGGCATCGGCCGAGGCCAGGACGGTGAGCATCCAGATCATTTTGCCATGTGGCCGGAAGGCCACCACATAGCCAAAGCCCCGGCCATTCTGTAATTCCTCGGGGACCGTCTGGGAAAGGAAGAGTCGGTGATTAGAAACCAACAGAGCGTGTCCAGATGCCAATACTGCCTATCCTTCCCACCAATACTCTGGTCTCCGTTTTTTACAGGCATCTTTAGGAGTGTGTCAAGGGTCTTTTAAATTTGTCCTTCAGTCTGCCTTGTGTATCTGTGAGGTGTTAGATTGGAGGGAGTTTAAAAGGGGGGGGGAAAGAAAGAAAAGCTTGGCTTAGATGAAGTCACTCCCCCATTCTTGTTAAAGACCTCAAAGAGAGAGAAATTAAGTAGACAAGTGAGCCCCTTAAAAACGAATGCTCCTACTATGCACAAATACTAATCTTCCTCCAACTGCCAAGTAGACAAAAGATCTCATGGAAGGAAGAAACACCAGCGTGGTGCAGGTGAGATATGTCTCCCTCCGCACCCCAAGAGCTCAGCTGTGTGTGAGGGGAGGGTTTGTTTTACTGCGGATCTCTGGCTATGGGAAAGCTTTTCATTTCTGGAGTGATTGTCTAGAAATTTTCAAACACATTAAAGACCCTTTTTGGTGTTTCCTACCTCCTCTCACAAAATCAATTTTTAATAAATTGGTGATGAACCTTCCTCCAGGTTATTTAAAGAAATATCTCATAATCCAGTAGCGAAGCCAACCGCCAGGAAATCACGCTGGCTTGCTGAATTTATTGCTGGCAGTCGTTCTCAATCAATTGGTCAGGGAGCAATTCAGGAAGAAAAACAACAACAACAACAACAACAGCAAAAACCCTACTGGTTTTCTCTCAACTTGACTTTAAATTTTTTTTGTGCTATCTTCCCTTTTATGATTGTTTATTTTCCTGTGATGTATGAAATTAAAACTTGCCTTGACAATGCATGGGCCAACACCTTTATTTCCTGCTAGCCATTAGCTACGGGAGAGGACATATTGGCACTTTAATGGATTTTTAACTCTGAGAAATAATATTTGACATGGCGGACAATAACAATGTGGCCTAGACAGGATATATGTCCCTTCTCTTCTGCCATTCATTTACCTCCCAAGTTATAACCAGTTCAGATTTGCTGCCTCCGCCACCACTGACGTTAGCTGGCGTGACTTCAGGGACTGTGCAGGAGACAAAAAAACAAGTTACATCAGGTGGTAATGGTGAGTGAGGGCCAGGATACTCAGACTCCTACATCTCTGTCTATAGAGCTCAGAAGCAGCATGAGCAAGGGACTTTGGGCATGCTCTGGAGGGAAGCAAAATGTAGCAAGGAGATGGCTATTCTTTACCTGTTTCCCACTCAACGAGGTACCAATGGGATTGGCCTATCTTACCAATTGTTCAGCTCCATCCCTAGAGACCAAAGGGTTCCAGGAAAGAAGAAAGGACTGAGATGTGCTGGTAGGTCCTCAATTGTGGTTTAGTCATTTATTAACCATGTCATGGTACACATAGGAAAGACGAGGAACTATGCCCACAAAGAGCTTACAATCTCGTTGGCGTGAGAGCACACAGAAAAGGATCACAGATCAGTGTCAACAGCCAGTGAACATAGCACAGACAGAATGGAGCAATGCAGCAGTGTTCTGAAGTAGCAGGCTGCTGGGATGGGGGGCGGGCTAATGGCTTCTCAGAAGGAGAATTGTGAGCTGGGTGTTGATGCAAGTGGAAGCCATAGACTGACCCCGGGCTCCCTGTGCTTAACCTCTTGGATCCCCAGTTTTCTCTGTAAAAGTGGGGAAATCTGGCTCATTTCCTCCTCAGGAGGGTTGAGTGGATTTAATTAAGTAGTTGTTTTGGACAGGGCAGGAAAGCAGGCACGGGGTTCGCCATGTCTTCCTGTAATGGAAAGATTCACAGAAAGGCAGAATTTAAAAATGTCTTTGCTGGGAAATGTACCTCATCAGTGGGTACTTCCCCTTGGCTAGAGCCAAGGACATAGCTAGATGAATTTACTTTTTTTTTTGGAAAGGAAGGTACAATTTCTGATTTGCCTAAGATCTTGTTATGCTTTCAAGAATCATTTGCCTTCTACCTGTATGCATGGTAACATTATTCTCTCCCTGTTTTTATTCAAGCTCTTCGCAGGATGTTCTCAGTCTTAGCATCTGGAACAAAAACCTAGTGAACATGCCTGAAGACATTTTCCTTTGCCGTTCATGATTTTTTTGGTAACACAAATTAAAAAAACAAACAAAAAGACAGACATGAAAGAATTAAGCACAGACAATGTCTTGCTACACTAGTGGATTCAATGAAGCTGAGTCTCTACTCTGATTTCTGAGTTTTACAATGATTTCAGGGGATGGGTGTGGGAATGTGAATCTGGATTTCACTTGGGGTTAAAAGAGCAGAAGAATGCAAGGTCTCTTCCTACATTTCAGGAGCTGCCACAGCGGACGATGTGCATCCTGGGTGCTACTCACGGGCTTCTTCTGTCCTCCGTTTCTCTGAGGGCCGACTGGGCTCCCCAATGCCAATCACGTTGGCTGCCACGGTGCGGAATTCATACTCAACCCAGGGGTTCAAACCCACCACCGTTGCTGTGAATGTCTTCCCATCAATGAGTTCTGGGACTGAAACAAATCAGAAGGTGAGAAGGTTTCACAGGATTCCCAGAAAACAAATGCAGACACCATCCATCCATCCATCCATCCACCCATCCATCCATCCATCCATCCATCCATCCATCCATCCATCCATCCATCCACCCGTCCACCTATCTATCCGTCCATCTATCCATACACCCATCTATCCATTCACTCACCCATCCACCTATACACCCACCTTTCCATCCATCCATCCATCCACCCGTCCACCTATCTATCCGTCCATCTATCCATACACCCATCTATCCATTCACTCACCCATCCACCTATACACCCACCTTTCCATCCATCTATCCACTCATCATCCATCCATCCACCCATCTGTCCATCCATCCATTCATCTATCCATTTGTCCATCTACTCATCCACCCACCCAACTATTCTTCTATCTCTCCATCTACATATCCAACTATCCCTCTAACCATTGTCATCATTATCTCATTTAGGAGATGGTAGGTAGCTGACCATAGATATAAAAACTTCTGTTACAGTGAAGTAATCCCAGAACTCTGTATGTTTAATAATACACTCAAGTCAGATACAGGGAGATGATGTAAGACTCGTTTCAAAGGCCGTAAGCTACTTGACTATAATCATTATTGTGATGGCTAACATGCTTTCCTATCTTTTTCATATATTGTCAGGCACACTTTTATTCTCACTATGCTCCTAGGAGAGAAAAATCAAAGTATGTAAAGATCTGATGATTAGTACAATCAACACTAGAATTTGTGGTCTTGACTTCCAAGTTTTTCTTCACTTTCTTTTGAAAATTATTCTGAGATTCAACAGGAAGTAGGTAAATACAGAGAAAAATACATAAACCTATTCATTTCTGAAGTGTTTTTTTCTTTTCTTTTTTGGCAGTGGTAAGGTTTGAACTCAGGGCCTCGCACTTTCTAGGCAGGTGTCTGCCAGCAAGCCATGTCTGTAACTGCTGATTTTTGAGGTAGGAACTTGCTTCCTTCGCAGACATTCACTTGGACCAAGATACATCAATTCTAGGCTTCCCTTCATAGCTGAGATAACATACACGTGCCACGAGGCCCAGATTGATGGAGTCTCTTGGACTTTCCTGACAAGGCTGGCTGAAACCATGATTTTCCTGACTTCAGCTTCTCAAGTAGCTAGGATGACAGGCATGAGCCACTAGCCCCTGGCCATTTCTGATGTTTGAAAAGCTAAAATTAAGAGCAAACAATTGGGGTTGCAACATCACTATACAATTATGTATATTGTATGAAATCGGGTCTTTCACTCCATTTATTTCTAGTTCAAGGCATCAAGGCCACCCGGCCTTCCCTTGGGGACTAAAGGCCTGTGAATCTTGCTTGCAGGAATGATTTGTCCATTTTTTTTCCTTAGAGGAAATCTACATGAAAAAAATAAAATATTGACAGAGATGGAAATGATTAAAGAATTACTTAAAACCCCAAAGAGAAGTTATTGTGGCACTAAAAAAATTAAGTATGTAGAATAAATAACTTGAAACAGAAAGAGGATGGAAATATCAGTGATACTAATAATTATGGCTTTATTAAGGCACTAGACTTATAAAGCAGATTAAAATTCTTACATCTCTAAAAAATAAATAAAAATAAAGACAGAGAGAGAAAGAGAGAGAGGGGGAGAGAGAGGAAGGAAGGAAGGAAAGAAGGAAAGAAGGAAGGAAGGGAGAGAGAGAAAATGCATGTAAGTTATCATTTTTCTTTGTTTAGTTTATTCCCTGAAACAACAGACCTCATGTCATAATTTTTACTGTAAAAGAGACCCTCCTTGGTGCACCAAAAAAAAATTCTTACATCTCAGCATTCCCAAATATATCAATCTGAAAAAAAATAGGATAGCAAGTGAATAGTCTCTCTAAATTCTTTAGATACTGTTTTCTGGGAAGTTATGTATAAACTTTACGAAGTCTGACTATCAAGCCGGCTTATGGTTCAAGTGATAAAGTGTCTGCCTAGAAAAGCATGTGGTGCTGAGTTCAAACTTCAGTACTACCAAAAAAAAAATTCTCCCAAGATTGTGATTGTGGGATTGCACACACCACTACCTTTCCCTAGGCTACCACAGTGACACACACAGATAATCTCAGATAATAGGCAGACTCGTGCATTTTATCAATTTGAAATGTAAGTTCAAACAGAACCAACTCGTGCATTTTATCAATTTGAAATGTAAGTTCAAACAGAACCAGCATGGCAGACCTAAGCATCTGCAATACTCTTGTTTAGGATGAGTGAAACAAATACTTAAATGTGAGCTGGTAAGGAAGCAAACATACAACAAATGCCAGTACAGATAGCACTGATCTTGGAGACATAGCCATAGGTGTTCTTGGGAGCTGTGTCTACTCAGATGTCCCTTGGCTTCTGCTATTGTCCATCATGCTGAGTTCCAGAAGACCCAGAGAGATACCAGCACCCAGCCTCCAATACGATACCTGTATTGACTGCTTGCCAGCCCACGGAGAACGGAGTCCTGGCTTGGATGACATACATGGTGACGGGGCTGTGGTTGTCAGGCCCGGCTCTCCAGGAAAGCTGAGCAGTGGTGTCTGTGATTTCATCAATGGTCACAGCCTCTGGGGGACCAGGAGGACCTGGGAAAAAGCCAGACTCTTAGAACCACAGCGGGGGGTTCAAATGTGCGTGTGTATGATCCAGTCACTTTAGCAGGGAGCTGACTCACTTAAACACCAATTCATCCACTCATGCATCATCATCATCATCACTCAATCAACTTCTTTTCTGAACACCTGCTGACTTCCAGCAGCTCTGCTGGACTCTAAAGCTACAGAGAGGAATGAGGCGTGTCCCTTCCTCCTGGTGGCTCAGAGATTAGGAGGAAATACTATTAGGTAAACATAGCATTGCAGTGGAATGTTCGTTTTGATGCTAGGCATCGAAAAGGCTCAACTTCATGTCTCCATTTATCATGTATTTACGAGTTTCTGCTGTGGGCCAGACATACTGTGTCTGGGGACAGAGCAGTGACAGAAGGTAGGCATCGCCTCTGATTGCATGAAGATTACAGTCGGCTGGAAACGGGCATTTCTCTCACGGAGGATGTACAGGAGAGCAGATGTAGCTTTGAAGGTTTGGAGTGTGACAGGGTTGCATTGCACATTCTGCTGCACTTGTAATTATTAACGTCCACCTCCCCTCCCCCTCCATCCATCTCTGCAAGACACACCATTGGGACCACAGCCAGTGCGCCATTGTGATAAGCCCCTCCCTTCCCTAATGCAATTTTGAAGCTAGGATGGAGTCTGGACACCCTCTTATGTGGTTTCTACCTGTCAGTCAGGCTTGTATTTTGCTACCCAGGCTCCTGATGCTTATGGTTTCTGTCCATGCACTTCCACCATTGAAAGTGGGAATAAATCCAGTTTAACTAAAGGATGAGAAATCATAAAGCAATGGAAAGATGGAGAGTAACAGGCAAGTGAAGACAACAGTCCTGAAGCCATCCTAGTTTTCCACATGGAAAGCTCTGGCCAGTCAGCAAAATGCAATTCAAACGATATTTCATTTCCATTAGATGGATCAAAGGATTGAGTCCTAGGAGAGACTTGCGAAGCACAGTTCAGCGATGACAAGTACTCCTAACTGTGTCATGTTCCAGTGACAGGGGAAGAAAAGACAGACCTCCGGGTGGTGGTGGTGGTGGGCGGGGGCAGGGAGTAAATGGCAATTTCCCAAAGGAAGACTTCTGGAATTTACTCTTACTCTACATGATGCTCTACCATATTCATATTCTCTCTCTCTCTCTCTCCCCTCCCCCCAAATCATTTTTGTAGACTTGCAGGTGAGACTAAATTTAGCTTCTCCTTCCCACCCCTGAGTGAAAATGTCTGCAAATCTGTATGCTAGAATGGATTAATTGTCCACGGTGACATTTCAGCATGACAATCTGATGTCACCTGGGGAGGGTCAAGGTAACCTCTGGTCTTTGGAGAGCCCTGTTACCATGTACACCGGGAAAATAAGCTATTCTTCCTGTTTGTGTTTTTCTGACCAGCTTTCTCAACTTAGGATTTGCACCCTTTTTCTTTATGGACACTGCTTTGTAGTGGCCTTTAGAATCAAAGTCCCATGAAAGGAAAAGCATTTTTGTTCCCCAACTCATTAAAGAATACATGTGAGATCTTTGTGGCCCACCCTTCAAGCAGGGGTATAGATTTGGTCCCTGGAGAAAAGAGAGGAGTTTCAGGCTATTGTCTGGCTTTTTAAAAAAAAACAAAACTTTTCTTCCACCCACCCCCCATCAAATGTATAGCTCCAATTTACAGAAGGTTTCTTTCATTTAGATGATTAATTCAAAATGATAAATATTAGAGGACAAACATGATATAACGTTGTTGGAGTCCCACAGATTTTTGTTTGTTTGCTTTTGTTTCAGGCAATAGCAAAAGGAACGAGTGTTTGCATGCTAGAATATGCTATGGCTCAGGGAAGGGAGAATTTCTGGGGGCCCTTACATAGCTAAAGATAAAATAAATAAGCACAAGACAAATCAGGTCCAGAACCTATACTCCATGCTACGCCATTTTCAACTATGCAATTGTCTTGCAGGGTAGTAAAGCAAACTTCTGCCTCCTCTCTCTACCTAATGGGCGGAAAAGCTGCAAGGTCAGAGAAGGAAGAGATAAAACAAAAGATTATGGTTTTAAACGACATATTAATTTATTGGCCTTATTAACCGGTGCAACTAGATTTTCTTTTAGACTGCGTTAGCAAATTCCTCTTGGCATTCAATGTTATTTTCTGTGAAATGAAGTATACAATATCATTTAAGAACTTCAAGTATTACTGATTTAAATATTTATTAGTGTAATTTATTGGTGCTTAAACTGCTGATCTGAACATTATCCTAATTAAATAGAAGATAAATTTCTAGTAACAGAATTCTTTTTGTCCCCAAGGGGAGAGCAGACTGATTCTGGTATATATTTTTTAAATGGAAACACACGTATTTCTGTAAGTTATTCTCTGAGCACGACCTCTCCCCCCGCCCCCCCTTTTCTGGCTCCTATCTGCAACTTAACTGAAAGGTGTGATAAGTCATTTAAAGGTAACCATATGAGTCCTGAGGCTATTTTCGTTTACCTTCTCTTGATAGTGACTTTAAGTTTTGAATCCCTTTCCATTTCTCCCCACATTCTGCCGAGAGGTCGCAGTAAGATTGTTTTGTTGGTCCCTACATACTCAGATTCACTCTGCCTCCAACTCCGGACTTAAAAAAGAAGTTTCCTTGCACTCTAAGTTCTGCAGTGGACTCCAAAGATGTGCTCCTTTGCCAAGGATTCTAAGAAGCAGCAGCTTGCGAGCCGGGAGCTTATTTTCTTGTTCTGAGTTTGCTTTGTTTTTATTTTAGTATTTTTGTGGTCTAGGGATTGAACCCAATCCCTATGTACGTTAGCCAGATGTGTTACCACTGAGATACAGCCCCAGGCTTACTTGACCAGGACTTGAACTTGGTGCTTGATGCTCTTGCTCATTGGCTAGTACTCTACCAACTGAGCCATACCTCCCATGTCGCTTCATTTTTAATGCTTCAGAGAACTGGGGAGAATGCATAGGAATGGTCAGACGTGTGCCTGGAGTATTAAGATTTTTCCTTTCCCTTTAAAATATTTCTTCAAAGTCCATTTATAGTTCTTTTGACCCATTTCTTTGCTATGGCTTGGAATATGATATGACCATGATATGACCCATGGCGTCCGCTCAGGGCGTCTGTTGTTAGCTCCACGTACTGCCATTTAAGCAGTTACTCAGGAACGTCTCATAATATTAATTTTGACACCAGGTCCAACCTTACTTGCTATGTCTCAGTCAATCGGGGGTTATCTTCCTACAAAACCATATTTTTAAACCTGGGTAGTCCTGTAAATTTGTGTGTGGGGGACATAAAACTGGGGGGAAAAATCTAATGATCGATTTACTTAGGCTACTGTTTTACTAGTGGATTAAAGAATCCATGTGGGGGCTGGGAAGGTGGCTCAGTGGTAGAGCGCTTGCCTTGCATGCATGAGGCCCTGGGTTCGATTCCTCAGCACCACATAAGCAAAAAGAAAAAAGCCGGAAGTGGCGTTGTGGCTCAAGTGGTAGAGCGCTAGCCTTGAGCTGAAGAGCTGAGGGACAGCGCCCAGGCCCAGAGTTCAGGCTCCATGACTGGACACCAAGAAAAAAAAAAGAATCCATGAGGTTTAACCTAGATGAAACCCCCACGGTATATCTGGATGGATCCCTTTTAACACAGATGCTTTTGCTGGGCCCCAGTGGCTCACACCTCTTATCCTCACTATTCAGGAGGCTGAGATCTGAGGATCACGATTCAAAGCCAGCCTAGGCAGGAAAGTCTGTGTGCCTCTCATCTCCAGTTAATCACCAAAAAGCAAGAAATGGAACTGTGGCTCAAGTGGTTGAGAGCTAGCTTTGAACAAAAAAACTCAGGGACCATAGCCAGGCCCTGAGTTCAAGCCCCAAGACCTACACACACATATACAAGTAGATGCTTTTGCTTGTCAAAAGTTGTTCTAGAACATCGTATCAACTTCAATGGCAACAATTGGAGCATGGACAGGATTTATTTTTAGGGTAAAGGAACTGGATTTGCTCAGTACATTGTCTGACAATCCGGCATGAGAAATATGTGTGCAGGAAACTTCTCTTGGCTGTTATCCACTGTTTGCATGCTTAGCTTCTGCCTGTTTGTTTGTTTGTTTGTTTGTTTTCCAATAATTTTAAACCCCTGGGGTTTTAGAACTCTGCTAGGGTACATATCACAAAAAATATTTAAGGACCAAAAAACAATTCAATACCTCTTACAATCAGGTCTGCAGAAGCAGATAGTCTGTCCACGCTTGTCTGGACAATGCAGACATATTTCCCAGCATGCTTCAGTTGGATGTTTCGGATCATCAAATCACCAGCTGAATCCTGCTGATAAAGTGGAGGAAAGTGGCTACGATTACTTTTTAATGAGCTCTAAATAGCATTATCACATGAAGGACACTGTGACTAATGGATTTATTTTACACTGGCTGATGAAAAACATTAGCGATGCAAGCCACGGTCTATTAAAAGTAGGTAGGTTAGCCCAAGAAACAATGCCAACATTTCAGAACCCACCTTTGGCAAGAGCTCAGGTGCCTGGCTTTCCTGGGTCTCTGGAAGAGTCTACTAGACCCTTATCGGAAGCACTTAAACCTACTTAGATAAGGTGATTCTTGAGCTAGTCTTGTTGATTCCCTTCGACATGACCTCAGCCAGCTGCCTGTGCTGGTATTCCGATACTTTGGAGCTCCCTATTTGGAAAGGGGAAATGAACCCATATTTGGAGTAGTCCACATTTCCCTGTATAACCCTGACTTGCAGCCAGCATTTTGATTGCTCTCCGGTTTAAATTAAAGGATTATGAAGACTGACTCTCCAAGGAAATCTTGCATCACCTAATGTGGAACAGTGCTAATTTGTTTTCCAAATGCCAAATGCATGTTTGATTAGCAGATGAATAAGTCTAATTACATCCCAGTATAGATGCCTAGTTACCCCCAGAACCATTTCTGCACCGCTCACCAACGAAGTATTTTTCACAAACACAAAGATACCTTCACAGAGTATCACAAAAAGGTGCTCTACCTTAGAATTTGGTTTCACAGTTCTGTTAATCAAAAGTTTGGAGATCACTTGCCCATACAAGTGACTACTCCACAGGCTAGATTTGGAATGCTGTGCCTCTTCTTAACTTCTTCCCACAAAGGATGAACATTTAGGGTATATTAATCTTTCCATGTTTTCCCATTCTAAACATGACGGTGTCAGTCCTCCCACTGGTAATGATGATGTGTAATACTTAGTGATATTTTGCATATGGCTGTTATTTTCCAAGTATTTTAGATAGAGTAATACAGCAGTATTAATGTCCTTGGAAGCAGACATTCTAATTATCTTATTTTGTAGATGAGGAAACTCTAGCACAAGGAAGTTAGGTGATTTACCTAAAGTCACTTGTAAGAAGCAGAGCCAGAATTGAACCCACATCATCAGCTCTGATCCTTGTTCTTAGAGATACAGAAAAGAGACTTCTCTGTATCTTTGTTGTAAATCACTGCGTTCTTGGCCTCTTTCTTTTGTTTCAATACAACACACACCACATGCACTTTTACTAAGGGCAGTGAAAGAGGCAGAATCTCTGGCTGCTATTAGAAAGAGTAGAAGAAAGGCTGAAGTCTAGACTGCAGGAGAGCTAAAGTTTTGATACCTGGTTGTCTCAGGCTGATCCCTGCTGTGTGATTTTATCTAAATCTCTTAATCTGTCTGTGCCTTAGTTTATTGACCTCTAAAAGAAGGATGCCTCCCCTTCTGGGCTATGTGGTGAGAATCAAATGAGACTGGATGTTGTTGTGAAATCCTTTTATAGACGATGAAGCATGGAGTAAACTTAAACTGGCATTATTGATGGTCATGATCAATTTTCTTTGTGAAACAATCACGTCAAAAAAAACCCTTAAATCTAATTCAAGTAGAACTGTGATTTTTTTTTATCATCACAGACTTCTTTTATTTATAACACTTGTGTTCCTGTCCAATTTCCACTATTTACTGATCACATCTTATAACGGCTCAAGTAAAATGGGAAAAATAATTGCTAACCTATTTCACAGGGATTCTGGGAGGCTTAAGGAGCTACTATATAAGGCGCTTGGTCAATAAGTAGGTTCATTACAAATGAAAGAAGCAACCATCATCATCATCATTATCACCACTGTTGTCATCAATATTGTTAGTCTTCTTTACCTAAGATATTTCACATGTTGGGATCTTGAGCAGAAGTTCAAATACAAAATAAAGTTGCTAGAGAGATGTAGGCAGTGAAGTGGGAAGCCATATTGATTTTAAAATGGAAGCCATATAGGTTCTATGAAAATAGCTCCACGATCTCAATAATTTATTTTATTCTTTGGGTACTTAAATAGCAAAGAAACCATTATAGCTGGAATATTTCAGAGCACAGAAAACTGCTAATACAATGTCATGTTTTTATCACTCAGAATGTAATTGTAGTTAGTCTTACATTTTGACTGGAATTGTATCTTTCAAGCAAAACTGAAATGTAAAAAAATAACATCAGGATCCAGTAAGAGCCTAACAGAAAGAGACTTCTCCTCAGAAACAGCCAGAACTAAGAAGTACATTTATGTCCCTACCAAAGAGAATACCACAGTCACAGTTTGTGTTCTCCTACTGGGTTCTGTGCTGTTTCTGACAGAGCACTTGCAAGGAGCGGAGCACAATGACACGATACATTTTGTAAAACCTCAACAGGTTGATTCTACGGAGCATCCTTTCCAGCACGCTGAGTCAGGAAGCAGAGACAATGGACTTGGCTCCAAAATGGCGCAGGTCTTCCTCCTCTACCACCAAATCCTAAGGCTACAGCCATTAATGACCCTGGTGGGCATTCTCACTATCTGTAGTGAAATCCTTCAGGTCACACTTATTTCTTAGCAATGATGGAGAAAGGGCTAAAGGAGAGAGAGAGAGAGATTCCTCACACGAAAGGCAAATGGGCCAGGCCTGTAATCCTAGCTACTCAGAAGGCTGAGATCTGAGGATCGATGTTCAAAGCCAGCCTGGGCAGGAATGGGAAAGGCCCTGAGACTCTTATCTCCAATAAACCACTCCGAAAACCAGAAGTGGCACTGTGGCTCAAGTGGTAGAGTGCTCGCCTGGAACTGAAGAGCTGAGGGCAGTGCCCAGGCCCAGAGTTCAAGTCCCACGACCGACTGACAAAAAAAAAAAAAAGAAAGAAAAGAAAAGAAAGGCAAATGGCACCCATTCTACAGGCAAGGGTTGGCCCAGAAGATGGAATTAAAGTGCTTGACCATGGTAAGCATTAAGGTTTCTCCATCTGATGTTCTTCAGGCCTGGTGCTGTGTGGCAACCACTGTGTCTGTTTGGCTATGCTACCTATCTGATCCTCAGGCCTCTATTTATAGTTGGTAGATGCCCCTACCATCCTAGGAGATAATACTTTTTGTTATCCTTCCCCTGTCTGATAATAAACGGGAGAATAACCAACTATTCTGCTTACTTTATGAAAAATGGTCTCAGCATATACTTTTATACTATTATATATTATACACTATTTATACTAATATAATAATTTATACTATTATCAAATCAATGTGATCCCTCCTCCACATACTACCTCATTAAATTTGACCAAGTCTTTCTTTTGTGCTAAACACAGAACTATGTATGTTTTTGATCGCAAGGAATTTGAAATCTTGCATACGCTCAGGCCTTAGTTCATGTTATTCTCACTTGGCTACGTTATTAAGTTGAACCAATTAATAGAGGTCCAGAAAGGTTACAGTTTTGACAGTGCCATCCAGATTGCGTCACCTGAGACTCCAAAAGACGATCCCTAATGAACCAAGATATCTACTGATGCCATAAATGATGGTACCAGTTGGATACCATCCTTGGGAAAATAGTCACTGAAAGTGTTTTTAATGTCTGTGACTCAAACTCCTTGAGAAAGTTGGCATGCATGCAAGAATAAAAATGGTAGTATAGCTAGACCAATCATGTACAATTAAGTAATACTTTGTAAACTTCAGGCTGTTCATACTCAACCTAAGGTGAGAAACTTGAGGGGGAAATCAGATTCTTATTGAGTTCAGAGCCCTGCTTTTACATTCTGCTTGTTTTTTTGGTTAGGGCTGTCTAATAGACTGGCAGCCAGAGTGAATCTTTATTATTAGTTGGAATGTAGGGCTGTGTTAGGATAAGAAAATCATTTATAAGAATGATAGTTGCAAACCCAAATTGCTTTCAGGCTTAAACCTCTTCTTGTTATATCTTCACTAATATGCACTTTATCAAAAGTAAAGCATCTCAAAAAATTGAAGCATCCAGATTCATTCTACTTGGAGATAATAAATAACCTCACTATTTTAAAATCAAGTCCTAACTATACAATAATGATTCGCCCACAGGGCCAAACTTTTGACACCCCAAAATTTTGTGAAATGAGATGCTTGAAAAGAGTTATCAGCTTGGTGCTGGTGGCTCACTCTTGTAATCCTAGCTACTTAGGAAGCTGAGATCTGAGGATTGTGGTTTGAAGCCAGCCCCGGCAGTGTCTTATCTCCAATGAACAACCAAAAAAACTGGAAGTGGAGGTCTGGCTAAAGTGGCAGAGCACCAGCCTGGAACAAATAAAGCCATGTGTTTGAGCCCCAGGAAGGCCACCGAAAGTAGATAAATAAATGAATGAATGAATAAATAAACATGAGGAGGAAAAACAATTCTTAAATAGTGACTTTCTACATTTTTTTCAGGTTAATCTCCAGAAATTACCCTGAAGCAGTTTCAAAAGAAGTCCAGTTGCTTTGTATCCTGTTTCCTGTGCGTTATTAATACTTACCCCTCCAACTCTTTCAAAGTGGTCTCCATCTTTGTCAAAGTCAATCAGGTGTCCATTGAAAGACCAGGTGAACACAATGTCGAGGGAGTGATCGTGTGTCACCTGGCAGGGCAGAACAATGCTCTCTCCAACAGTGACATCCATGCTGGAAGGTGGGACCATGACCCTGGTTGGATCTGGAGAGTTAAAGAAAAACAACAGCACTAAGGACAAAGCCTCTGAGCTCGGGTGGAAATAAACTAAATTTAAGAGTAGGGTATACTTTTGCTTTATTTTCTTTATTTATGTGATAGGCTGCGATCCGTAAACCTTGGTCATCCGAGAAGCCCGGACTTGCGCAGGAGGTCATTTTTAATATATGAAAAGATTAAAGTCCACCTTTCTACAACCACAGGACAGTTAGGGAAGAGGGAGGGAAGATTTCTGAAGATGATGGCTGAAAGAATCCTTTTTGGCATGTTATTCTGAAAGAGCCTCTTTTAAAAACAGTTTTCATGTCTCTCTCTCCAGTTTCACTAAAGTCACATCTCAGCTAACCACAGAAATATCTACATATATTGAAACTTATTGGGCCTTTTTTCTGTGGTAAAAAGTTGCTTGTTTTAGCATGGAAAATTTAGAAAATTCAGAAAGAAAAATCCAACCAAGGTAAACAATACAAAATACATCCAAAGAAAGAAAAAGAAAAAGAACCCCCCCCCACACAATATCTATATAATGTCCTTTATAGTATTGAACCTCAGCAATAATTCCCTCTGTCATTTGTTCAGCATTTTTCAACTGTTTTATTTTACATGGTTGAAAATATGGCACTCACAATATGTTCCTCTTTTCCTTGCTTTAGGTATGATTTATTTTATTCTATTTCTGTCATATTTTAATAATCTGCAAACAGAGATTTCAACTTACAGCATTAATTTATTTTTTATTATTTTGTGTCAGTACCTGGAATTGAACTCAGGGCCTTGCAATTCAGCTTGGTTTTCTCACTCACAACTAGTATACTACCACTTGAACCACATTTCCAGTCCAATATTTGAGGGGAGGGGGTTAATCTGGAAATGGAGCCTTGCAGACTTCTTTGCCCAGGCTTGCTTTGAAACTTCATCCACTAAATTCCAGCCTCCTGAGAAGCTAGAATTACAAGCATGAGCCACCCACATCTAGCTTAGGCTTACAGTGTTGACAAAATGTAGAACTAGTAGCCATATTGGCAAATTTCATGACAAAAATAAATAATGCTGTAGTGAGCATCGTTGACAACATTCTATATTCACACTGCTTCTTTAAAAACTAAAGAGTGTTCATTAGCTTTTCAGATCACCTTTACATAATTGCTTTAGTGGGGTTGGAGCATGCTTGTTTAGTTGAGGCCGTTTGTAAACTCTAGTCCTCCAACATCTTACATTATAGCTATCCCGATTTTTCAAGATAATGTAACTTCATAAATGGTGACAGAGAGTATAATAGTAACATGCAAATTGAATTCAACACAAAAGCCATATAAGTGCCTAAAATTCAATATAAAAGCCATATAAGTGCCTAAAAGAATGGAATTCTCTGCACAGCCCTATTTCACAAATTTTTATGTATTAAGCCAACCAAGCAAATAATTGCAAATAAGAGATATCAAAGCCCCAAACCTCAAACAACAACACCAACAAAAAAAAACCATAGAAACACAATAAAAGAACATGATTAATTATCTTCCATAGGGTCATGTTGCAGGCTATGAGGTATTTGGATATTTGTTAAATGAACCTAGTAGAATAAAATCTCATGTGGGGAACTTTGAGATTATACTTCATATGAGATATTTATTTGGGGTTTGTTTTATTTTTAATTGGCAAAAGGAAATTGTACAAATTTATGGGGTACAATGTGATAGTTCAGCACATGTATACATTTTGTAATACCCAATCTATCACCTCAACTACCTATTTTCAATGGGTCTTACTGTCTCATGCCCACTAAAATTTCCTGTATAAAGAAAAAAATAATTGTAACACACTTTTTTTCTATCATTTTATCCAACTCTGGAAAGAAAACAGTTCAGGGTTGTTATGAAGGGAAGTTTCTGTCTTAAAAAGGTTATAATCTACTGGTAGGATATACTTTTTCTATTTTCTGGAAATAAGAAAAGATCGTGATAAATGGATGATGTGCTTTTAGTTACTATCGAATGAGTGACATCCATGAAATGAGAAGTCAACTACTTGTACTGGCACCTAATGGGACAGAAATTCCCTTATTTCAAAGGCTGAAGCTTTGTAAGCCACATAATAAAAAATCTATCGATTCACTAGCACTCAGCAACAGATATAGACTAGATGGCTTTTTAAAAAATTTTGGTTGAGGGACAGATGTAAGGGCAAATCTTACACTAAGAAAAAATTTAGGAATCACTCCATTTGGATTTTATGTCATTTGGCTTTTGTTGTTGTTGTTGTTAGTCATGGAGCTTGAACTCAGGGCCTGGGTGCTGTCCCTGAGCTCTTTTGCTCAAGGAGGTGCTCTATCACTTTGAGCTACAGCTCTACCTGTAGTTTGCTGGTGGTTAATTGGAGATAAAGGTATCACAGACTTCCCTTCCCTGGCTAGCTTTGAACTATGATGATAAGATCTCAGCTTCCTGAGTAGCTAGGATTACAGGCATGGAGTACCAGCACCCGGTTTCATTAAGCATTTTTGATTTTGAATGTTCCTTGTCTATAAAATGAAGACTGAAACATAATCCCACGCTAAAACAACATATCTTTATGGGCTTTTATTTTGCAAGGAGTTTATTTTTATTTTTACTTATTTGTGGCAGTATTGGACTTTAAACTAAGGCTTGGCCTACTCCTCTAGGCCCTTGTCTGCCTTTAGTTAAGATACACACTAATTTTGAAATTTAGGTCTAAAATCTAATGTACTGTCTCCTCGTTTTTTTTTATCTGTCAAACCTATATTGTGTATTGTAAGAATATCACACATAAAAGAAGCTGAGAGAGTAATAGCCAAGATCACTAAGTCCCTTCCTTTGTGAGACTTTCATTTACTCCTAACAAATAAGTGCTATTACATTATTTAAGACGAGAGGAGACTGACACCTGGACAGTTAAAACATTGTCTGTTGCTCTATTCTGCTTCTCTTCATTTAGCTGGAAGACACTGGTATCTATGCACAAACATTCAGTGTCTGAGTCTAGGGGTATCATAGAGCTATTTTTCACTCTTCTGTACATATAATCATCTGAAGATATTTAAATGCAAAAGTCCAGAAGTTCTGCTATGAGGTACGAAGTGCTTCTGAGGGCTTCACTGCAAGAAGAATGGACAGATCATCCTAGGCAGGTAGCAAGCCACAACTGTTTCATGCTTAAAGTTCTGGCTCTAACACTGAGCTTACACACCTAACTTCTGGGTGTTCCAGTCCAATGTCCAGACTCAAGTTCTTAAAAATCTGTCTCAAATCTCCTCCTATCTCTTGGGCAATCAACCAGTTGGTTCATATCTTACAGACATTTGAAATTGGCTCATAGTTTCCTCCTCTCCTCCCCTCTCCTCCCCTCCCCCTCCCTTTCTTTTCTCCTCCTCTCCCCTGCCCTCTTCTTTCTGGTACTAGAGATTGAGTTCATGGCCACATACACAAGCTAAGCATATGCTGTATCACTGAATAATATTTGATTCATATTTTTCATTGGCATGTCTCTTAAAGAAACATGTTCATGCAGGGATCTGGGACAGATTTATTTATGTATTTACCTATTTATGTATTTATTATTGGTGAACTCAGTTGCCTGTGAGTCAAGGACCAGAAAAGTTCCTTAAATAAAGGATCATGCTGGTATAGTTGAGGTGCTGAGAGTGATAACCCATTAATTTAGTACTTGTCATCAATTATGTTCTGAGTTCTTAAGTAACAAGAATCAATGCATCATATACACACCAAAATTAAAAAAAAAAAGATCTTCTTGGGACCAGAAAAGATTAAGCTAAAGTGCTTCAAAACCTTCTTAGCTCCTTAGTTTTTTTTATAAAGTGTGTGTTTCTTTACTACTCTTGTTTGCTGTGTTATGAACGCTGATGTTTTCTACTTGATTAATTTCCTTAAATTTGAATACAAACACCATACGCAAACAAACAGATGGCTTCTTGCAAAAACAAACTGTCACCCCTCCTTTGGTTTTCATTCATCAAGATCAGGAAGGTCTTATGTTTATGACTTCTGTTCTGATAGTCACTCTAGCTATTGTTCTGTGCAGAGAACTCTCAGAGGCAATTAGAACTCAAGATGTAAACTGATGGCTGTATTTGGATGTAATCAAACAGCAAGTTGTACTGAGCCAACAACAACCCTGAACTTTTCTTTGTATGAGTGATTCATATTGTAGAGAAGGACAAATTCAAAACCCTAGGAACTGATGATGAATTTTCCAAGTGTTTTAACCCTCTTGGAGGTTTCTAGAAACTCTTTTACTTCCTGTAGTACTTTCTATAATGTAGAGATAACTGAAGGTAAACCAAGTGCCTCATTATCAGCACAGTAGCAATCAGGAGGGGGAGTTATTTATTAAATATTTAGTTAATAATAACATTGACAATTAAATGCATAAGTTATCAAGTCTCATCCAAGCTACTTGGGAGGCTGAGATCTGGTGATTGTAGTACAAAATGGCCTGGGTAGGAAAGCCCTTGAGACTCTTAACTCTAATTAATCATCAAAAAGGCCTACATAGAGATGTTGCTCAAGTGGCAGAGCACCAGCTTTGAGAAAGAAAGTTAACAGAGTTCAAACCCAAATTTGGAGTTCAAACCTTAGTACCAGCACACACACACACACACACACACACACACACACACACACACACACACGACCAAATAAAACCCAAACCAGCCAAAACAAAACACTGGACACTGGTGGCTCATGCCTGAAATCCTAGCTACTCAGGAGGCTGAGATCTTAGGATCATGGTTCAAAGCCAGTCCCAGCAGGAAAAACTATGAGACTTTTATCTCCAATAAACTACCAAAAAATCTGGAAGTAGAGCTGTGGCTCAAGTGGTAGAGTGCTCGCTCTGCACAAAAAGAAGCTGAGGGACAGTGTCAGACCCTGAGTTCAAGGCCTAGAACCAGCAAAAACAAACCAACCAACCAACAAGCAAATATGAGTCAAGTTCAAGACCCCGGACCAGCAAAAACAAACAAACATGAGCAAGGCCATCATACACTCTGATCTTGAAAGTTGGTGAGATGCCTTCTTGAGTTAGAGCTGTTATCTGTAAAAATAAATGCTTTTGAGTCCATGGGGAAAATAATTCCATTTTGATGTCGTTTTCCTTATACCAAGCTAACTATCCATTTCAATGTGTACTTCCCTGCACATTTTGATCACAGTACCAAAATATTTGCTTGGTGCTGATTAGTAAAGTATTTGACATCTATCTGTTTAGTCATCTTCATTCACTTCTGGACTGTAATGCTTGGGATGCTGTCTTTTGGTAGGGAAGTAGCTTCCTTTGTTTTTATTAAGTTAATTTTTATAGGGAGCATTTAATAAATGGAATTCTACAAAGGCCTGGAGCTACTGAAGGAGCTAACAGCCAGCTTCCATCTAATGCCATAAGGGAGACTGGGCAGAAAACTATTTTTAATAATAGTTAAATGCCACGGCAAAGACAGTTGATTAATGATGATAATAAACCTAAAAGCAACATCTCTATGGGTGACTTTCAACACTCTATGGTTTTTCTCACTTCTTTTCAATACAAATAAAATCAGTACTGGACAAATGAATTTATCAGTTCTCTATACAACATATCTCTAAAAGGAACACACTACATATTAAATGAGAAATAAGACTCACAGTGATTTCAAGCCAACAGGACTTAAAGCAAAAAGCTACATTCAAGAAATCAACTTCATAGCTTACACAGGGGTGAGAGTGACAGTCCACCTGGGTAAGACTTGATTGATTTGGGATAATCATGTCCAAGTAGCTGCTAAAGAAAGCTAATGCAATTTATTTCCTAATCATTGTGGCACTGTTGGGTCATTAGGTTCTACATTTGTGTGTGTGTGTGTGTGTGTGTGTGTGTGTATGCGTGTGTATGCCAGTACTGAAACTTGAACTCAAGGCCTGGGTGTTGTCCCTGAGCTTTTTTGCTCAAGGCTAGTGCTCTACTACTTGAGACACAGTGCTACTTCTGGCTTTTTGCTGGTTATTGTTCAGGACTTTCCTGCCTGGGCTGATATTGAACCACGATCCTCAGAGTAACTAGGATGACAGGCTATGAGCCACTGACACTTGGCTTAAAATGCTGAAACCAAGGTCTGGCCATGTGACCTAGGCTGGCTTCTGACTTGTGATCTTCTTGCTCCAGCTTCCCAAGTGTTGGGACCATAGGTATGTGCCACCATGTCATCTAGGCTAGGTTCTATCCTTGAAAGCAGACCGTGACTCAAACCATCATACCATACTTTCCTGAGTGTTGTAGAAAGTGGGATGGATGGGCGGATATGATGTCATTCTTAGGCAATCTACACATACTTAGTCTTCCTTCCTTCCTTCCTTCCTTCCTTCCTTCCTTCCTTCCTTCCTTCCTTTCTTTCTTTTTTCTTTCTTTCTTATTGGTCATGGGGCTTGAACTCTGGGCCATGGTGCTGTCCCTCAGCTCTTCAGCTCAAGGTGAAAACTCTACCACTTTGAGCCACAGTGCCACTTCTGGTTTTCTGGTGGTTAAGAGATAAGAATCGTACGGACTTTCCTGCCTAGACTGGCTTTGAATGGCAATCCTCAGATCTCAGCCTCCTAAGTAGCTAGGATTACAGGCCTGAGCCACCAACACCTGGCTAAATGTCCTTTTCAATTGTTCTTTTATCACTACTTTTGGAGGCATGAATTTGGTGGTGTTTGTTGACTGGCTATCATGGTAGCAGTGTTTCTGAGTCTTAATTTTTGTTTTTTTTTGCCAGTCATGGGGCCTGAACTCTGGGCCTGTGTGCTATCCCTCAGCTCTTCAGCTCAAGGCTAGCGCTCTACTACTTGAACCACAGTGCCACTTCTGGATTTTTCTGCTTATGTGCTGCTGAGGAATCGAACCCAGGGCCTCATGGATGCAAGGTAAGCATTCGACCACTGAGCCACCTTCCCAGCTCAGAGTCTTAATTCTTGAGTTTCAAGTTATCATTAGGAAGTTTTCTTCCTCCTCATGAATACTGCTTCCTGTTATGTGGCTGCAAAGACCAGATTGCCTCAGGGATTTGGGGTTTGTATCTAATGGCATAGCAAAACATAGAGCAGCCCATGCTGTATTGCTGGACAGGCTGGAACTCTTTCCAAGTGGCTGCCAATGTAGCATGTGTGCCGGTTCCCAGGCAGAGAACTCATATTGAGGTCCTGACATTAGCCATGTGGCTCAACTGCCAATAGGTCTGGGTGTGAAAAATATTGTGCACCAGCAGATAGAAAACATCAGGCATCTGTATGCACCATCAGGCTCCACTTCACCACATTTTGCGCCTCGATGGCCCACATAGACCACTGTGGTCCCAGAAGGTTCTAGTACCGAGGGATAACCCAGCCGTGTTAGTTCCTGTGAGTTCATGTGTACGATTACTGCACAACGGTGAGAATGCTTTGTGTTCCATTTGTCTGAGTCTAACCATTGTTCAATGAGGGCATGACATCTGCTTGGTTTCCAAGTATCCATTTTGGTTATAATATTACTTTGTGGAATCCATTAGGCATTTGATTTGTTTGATTACACTCATTTTTTTTTTCCCACTGAGAGTTGTTTTCTATTGAGAAGCTGTACCTGTGAGTTGAGAATTTATCTATTTATCTATCTATATCTAGATATATAAAAATATATTTATCTATCTATCTATCTAGATAGATAGATCTATATATTTAGATATATTATATATACATTATATATTATCATATATATTATATATAGATATAGCATATTATATATTATATATCTAGATATATATCTAGATATAGATATCTATATATAGATATATTATATATCTATGCTTATATATACTATATATAGATATATGATATATATACTATACTATAATATATACTATATATCTAGATATATGTTATATATACATATATGTATATGTATGTATATACATATATACATATGTACACATATACATATGTACACATATACATATCTATGTATATATAACATATATCTAGATAGATATAGATATATAATATATAATATATGTAACATAATATAGTATACATATAATACATATAATATATAATATATAGTATATATATAGATATATAACATATATGCTATATATGTTATATAGTTATAACATGTTATATAGTCATAATATATATAGTATATATGTTATATATCTCTATATATAGATAGATATAGATAGATATGTTATATATCTAGATATAGATAGATAGATAGATAGACAGATAGATGGATAGATAGATAGATAGATAGACCACACTGGGCATGGTGGCTCACAGCTGTAATAATAACTACTCAGGAGGCAAAGATGGGGAGGATCTTAGTTTGAGGCTGGCCTAGACAAAAAGTTCTGAAGACCCCATCTCAACAAAATAGCTGGATGTGGTGGCATATACTTTCATCATGGCTGTTCATTAAACATAAATAGATCTGTGCATATAAGTTGATGCAGGAGAAAATAAAAAATAGCCAAACCCAAAAATGGCTGGGGCCTGACTCAGGTAATAGAGCACCTGGTTTGCAAACACAGGTCCTAAGTTCAAACCCCAGTACTGCAAAAAGGAAAACAGAAAAAGAAGGAAAAGTAGGCTCTTCCTCTAAAGAGCATCCTGATTCCTTACCTCTTACAATTAAAATATGACAAATATTACTTGGTTAATAGAAGACATGTGGTAAAGTAGGACCATCAGGTTAAGCAAAACAACAACAAACCTACCAGCATCAACGACAACACCCCATCAATGGCATGCAGCCATTCATAAGCCAAGACTTTTGATTGCTTTGTGCCAAGAAGCACTGACACATAAGGTGATTTGGTTCTTTGATGAATCTGTACAACTTAACAAATCACAGTAGAGGAAGACACTGGGCAAATGCTGATGGATCCCAGTCAGACTGAGCCCAAGGTCTGGAGCCTCTGTGAAGGAATTGACCAGTTCCCCACCCTTCCCCAGCAGCATGTTAATCCATCTATTTTCAATGACTGGGAATGAAAAAGAACACAAATACAAGCACCAACAAAACCCACCAACCAGACTGTTTCATAAGTTCCGTGGCCACAAATGGAATGGCTCTACACAAGCCAACTGAGTATGGCCAACTTTAAGTTCTCGAGAAGCAAGCACCACACGATTATTAGGGTCATTAGATTGTATTGCGAACAGCCCCTATTTAAATTACAAACACTGTCATAATGATACCTAAAATGTACTTGCTTGCTTCCCAAGTGTCTAAGTTGGTTCAACTATTAATAAGAATTTGTTTGAGCATTTGTTTTGGGGGGTGTGTGTGTATGTATGTGTTTGGGATTTTGTAGGTCATGGGCTTGAACTCAGGGCCTGGGCACTGTCCTTGAGCTCTTTTGCTTAAGGCTAGCGCTCTACCCCTTTAAGCCACGGCACCACTTTTGGTTTGGGGGTGGTTTATTTGGAGATAAAAGTCATTCACTTTCTGGCCTGGGGTGGCTCTGAACTGTGATCCTCAGATCTCAGCCTTCTGAGTAGCTAGGATTACAGTCATGAGCTACTGGCCACTCCCCACCCACCTCCAGCCTGGCTTGCATGTTTTGTTTTAAGAACTGAGCATAACTTGAACAAAAATCATTGTGGTCAACTTCTTTGCTCTTAGGTAGATCTACCACCTGGGAGAGCAAGTCTTCTGACTTGGGATTTGTGCCATAGTCTTAGTAACAGGGTTTCTTGGCTGAGAAATCTTGCTCAATGCAAAGAATTTTTCTGCAGGTAGCTACATTTGTATGATGACTATGAATATTCCTTAAGGAAATTAGCAAGGAAATAAAAGGTAGAGGGAAATGGTGATGGAGGGTAGGCTAAATCTGTCCTCTTCCATTTTCTTGTTGGAGCTTAGCTCTGGTACAAAAGAAATGACAATCTAAAAGGACTATTGGAAAAGACTAGTCTCAATGACAAGTTCAATAAATTGTACCTTTAAGTCAGGGTATAATTAGAATCACTCTGTGACATTCTTTTAGCTGTGCTGGAAGATAAAAAAAGAATCTGAAATGGGAGCCCTAGATCTGGGTTCCTCTTTGAGAAACATTTTCATCAAATCAGAATTGAAATTCTTTCTGTCTTGGGAAGGAGGAATTAGAGTCCCGCTTCTTTTGGCTGCAACACATGAATGCCTTGTCTTTATGGGCAAAAAGGTTCCAAAGACATCTCAGGACTGTCTGTGAAACAGAGCCGTATCATAAACAACGTATAAAAAAATGGCACAGCGAGGTCTTTGATGATTAAAGAAATCTGTTCTTGCATCATAGGGGGTATTGCTTGGATAAAAGTATAGGAGTGCTCACTTAGACTACAAAAAAAAATGGAATACACACCTTGGGGCAAGGACAAAGAATTGCAAAATCAATGCCTTCCACAGTCATTTACATGCAAAGGAACACCCCGGCCGCCTCTGCAGCCTGCGCTGTGAGAAAGATTAATATTCTGGACAGTAGATGGTGCTGGATCCTCAGCAAAAGGAGAACGCACCCGCCTTTCTGCTTCAGTTGCTTCTGTCAGCAAGTTTCCCTACGCTTTCAGATCTCGCAGTTTAAGAACTAGACGTCTTGGAGAAGAGGCAATCGTTCCCCTATTCCCATGTAGTACTGCTTGGTTTGCTTATAGATTGGAGAGGAGGTCACCCAGGGACCTACGAGGCCTACCGTGGAGAGGGCATTCATATTTCGGTGGACATTATTAGCTCCCCTTCCTTTATTGGATGTAGTCGAGATTGATGTATGTATAAAGCTTTTGCAATACAAGATCCAACAAACCCCTCCCCATCTCTGCCGACTCCACATAGTGGCATGGTCCACTATTGACTACCTTGCTGAGGATCCGTCTTTATTTCTAAGTGACATTTTCCCCCCTGTGTGTAGGAAATAGCCCAATTCATTGTTCCGAGGCCCCTGCATGTAAATGCATGCTATGTAAAGGCATCACAAGTTAAGCTAACAGATTCTTTGCTCTGTTGCATTCATACTTCAGAGCTCTGTGCACACGTTTAAAAGAGAACGATGATTTTAAGACTCATAAATTAGGGTGTTGCCACTGCTCTTCATTTAGAGGAGATAGAGGTAAATCACTGGGAAATGGACTCCAGGAAGGCAGGGCAATGCTGTGACGTGGGTTTGAGGGTCGCTGCACACCGAATCCACTCTCTCACCCCACAGATAGGGAAACTGTTCATTGAGAATCGCTGAACCGCCCCCCCCAAAGAAACACAAATCAATCGAGGGTCGGAGAAGTATCAAGCAACTTTGTTCAGTTTGTCTGAAGAAAGATATTTACAACTTTTCATGCTCTATAAAATTAGGTGGAGGGGACATAAAAATGGAAAGATACATCACATCTGTTAACACTTAGACTTAATCAATATAAAGAGTAACGGAGGTGGAGGAGGATGGGAAAGACAGCAGACAGAGCAAAGGAGATGGAAATGCAGAGGAACCAAACAAGGAACACAGAGGCAGAGAACAGCAGAGCCCTCTACCTTACATACACCAAAGATAACACATTTTGGATCAAGGACAGTCACATTAAGAGGAACTATGTATATGTTTTGTGGATTTAACCCAGCATGTCAGCATAATGAAATACATTAAGCACACAGCTTAGTGTCTATTAACATAGTTTCCAGTTTGGTCCATATAGCACTTATGCTCCAGTGCCCATCAAAAAGTTATTTGATGTCTCTGAGCTATCGTTTTCTCATCTGTAATTTGAAGGTGATGGAATTTGGCATTGCAGGATGAAGGAAATTCAAAATGGATTAATGGATTTTGTTAAATGTGCTTCATAACCCATAAAGTGGTTCATAGTGAAACTATTATTACTCTTCCTATGGTTGTCAAGGATTTGCTTGAGAAGAAAGGAAAAGGAGACTCTTCCTTTGAGAGAAAGAAGAGGGTGACATTCTCAGGAAAGCGTTTGCTGTAAGTCAGAATTCCTAGGCAGCTGTTAGCTGCTTAATAAAAGCTAGTGAAGATGACAAAGTAATTTCTGGTTCAAGCATGAATGCTCAAGTACCGGAGTTTATGTTCGATTGCCAGATGCTTCAAGCTAGCTGCTAAATCCAAAGACACTTCATGTGCCAACTATATTCTGGCATCTCAAGTCAGAGGATTGCATAAATGCACATTCCAAAAGGAAAATGTGTCACTGGAAAATTAGCCAGAAGGAGCAATGTTGAAACTGATAAGAAAGGCAGGCAACTCAGGTTAGATAAGGGAGCAAAATATGAAGGCAGAAAATAGAGCAGCTATAGGGTTTGCATGATGAAAGAAAGGGAGAAAGAAAGAGTGAGAGAGAGAGAGAGAGAAAGAAAGGAGCAAGAAAGGAAAGCAGGAAGGAAGGAAAGAAAGGAAGGAAAGATAGCCAAACACCTTGATGTTTGCTAATGATGAAGAAGATTGGTGATTTTCATCTATGATTTCCAGAAGCCAGTCAATTGTTTGTCTCTCAATGGAAGATGTAATGTGTACTCCAAAGAAATGGTTAAAATGTTCACCTTTATTATCTTCAGTGAGGCTTAAGGTTGCTGGAGATATGTAAGAATGCGCAAGGAATGCGTACACTAATCATTTTCCCTTTTGTTTTTGTGGTTGTCCTGTAGACTGTTTAAATGAGGATTTCTGAAGAAGACAAATTGAAGAAGTGGGGGAGAGAATGCAGCCAAGAATTCAATGTATGTCCCACAGAAGTAAGAAAAGTGAGGGGAAGGAGAGGGTTCGAAGGGACAAGTAAGAAGGCTGAAAGGGGAGATGCTGATCAAGACGCAGTTGTACTCATAAACTGCTTTCCTGAATGGCACTCCTTTGGACAACTACTTAAAGATACTTTAAAAAAAAAACCCACAAAAAGAGAGACCAAGTTGATTTTCTACGGATGTCTGTTTCCTGTAGATTGGAATAATCACTTCAGATTCTTGGTCAATGGTCACAAATCACCATCACCATCCTTCAGCCCATCATCCTTACTGCCACAGCAGTTTGCACATACATGTGGTTAACGTGTGCTACAGTCTGCATCCCGTGCCCACATTTATGACATCTGTAAAGCATCTTCATCATGAGGATGAGGACAGAGAATATGATCTCTTCTTTAGCACAGAATCCTCATTCAAGTGCCGTAAGATACATAATAGATATTCAATAACTATCTATGGAATAAACCAATCAAACTTTACCATGTAAGGATCATGATCATTAATTTATTTTTATTTATCATTAATTTTTATTTCCTTTAAAAGAAAATTGGTATTGGATCCCAGGTCTGGTTGACTCAAAAAACTTACAAATGATTGGTACCCATTCCGATATGACAGCAGCCCACACTGCTTGCCTTAATTCATTGTCTGCCAGTGTTTGGGTATGGATGAGCTTTGCTTCCATTTCCTTTTATTCTGAAAGAATATAATATGATGTGTTGGAACCAAGTGCACAAATATAAGAAAGAGGAAGAAGAGAGAGGAATCAGAGTCCAGCCTGATGAGGTAGGAAAGGATCTAAGAATGGTCAGATGCTACTCAGGCAAAGTCTGCAAGGCATTATGGGAGATGACTGTCAACTGCTCCTAAACAGAGTAAGGTCTGGGTTATTTATGGAGTTGCGTTCCGTACATGAAGGTTCAAAAAGAGGGGAGGAGGGGAGGAAATAAGTGGACTTAAAACATTTCCAAATTGGGCCTGGGAAGGTGGCTCAGTGGTAGAGTGCTTGCCTTGCATGC